>NC_009044.1:0-601133 GCF_000209165.1 Scheffersomyces stipitis CBS 6054
ACCGCAAGACGTGAAAAGATCCATACCGCAAGACGTGAAAAGATCCATACCGCAAGACGTGAAAAGATCCATACCGCAAGACGTGAAAAGATCCATACCGCAAGACGTGAAAAGATCCATACCGCAAGACGTGAAAAGATCCATACCGCAAGACGTGAAAAGATCCATACCGCAAGACGTGAAAAGATCCATACCGCAAGACGTGAAAAGATCCATACCGCAAGACGTGAAAAGACCCGTGCCGCTATTATACATCCGTGCCGCAACTATTAACTCACACCCCTTCGGTCACGTTATATCCTATTTGGGTCGCCTCAATTAACTTCCGTGCCTCAACCAATAGCACGCATCAGTGGTCACGTTATGTCCTGCCCGTGCAACAATCCTAATATCTCGTATCTTTGGTCACGTTATGTCCTATTTTGGGAGTGTTAAATACAGGACTGTTGGTCGAACTGATCTAACCATATCTCCGCTGCAGCAATAGATACGAATCTTGTCAGGTCACGTGAAAGACGCTTTTTCCGCGAATCGGTGCAGGTCTGCTGCGAAGAATGTCGTAGCTCACATTCCTTCCTCGCATAGAATACCGCAATACTTATGAAAATGAGATAACATAGACCCTAGGAATGTCCAGCTATTGAGGACTATGAATTGTTCATTCCTTATATCTTCTTATATTATGTTATTCCCTAAAAATCAAGAATATCCCCCTTCAAATGAACCATACTTTGTTTAATTATAAACTTTAATAATTTTTTCAAACTTTGGGGATCTCGCCTCTCTTTTATACCTCTCAGATCTCATTTTGGTAATACACGCACATCAAATGCGCCTATACTTGTATCCACGTCTATATTGACTGCACATAATTCCCTGTCAATCAATTCTACTCATGTGATTCTAAATGGATAATCCTCCCTCCAAATTCACAACAACTCAATAAAATACAACCCAATATAATACAATATCACTTTCACATTAATCCTACATCATGATATCCACAATAACTAACATTAAATATCCATATTCTTACAATCTTAACTTTTCCCTTACCTTTATTACTTCTCTCAATTTTCTTGTATACAGAGATGTACTGATTGTCTTTCTGGAAAGAATGTGAAAAATAATATAAAAATATTTATTGCTGCAAAAAATTCCACTTACACTAAAAGTAGTACCATTTGAAAACCCTCATTAAATCAAGAAAGAATTCATCACATTTGAATCTTACAAAATTCTAATGCTCTAATGATAACCATTTAGAATATGGTCACATAGTTCTTGGTCACATGACACAACACACTAATATTGGAGCCCAAATGTCTTTAATGTTGTTAGTGCACGAACATTAATCCTGCACCAGTTAAGAGTATCGTCAGAGAATGTTCATTACAATCCTACTTAGGGCGGTTATGGACATACACTCTGATTAAAGGGATCCCATTGGACAGTTGAAAACCAGTGAAAAATTTTCAAGATGGACTCTGCCTTGCGACAGGCCCTATATTTAAATTGTAGCGACTAGCCACGTCTTGGTTCATCGATCGGAACAAACAACGAGCCACCTAGGTTCATCGATCGAAAAACTAGGTTCATTGATAGGAATAAATAGACAGCGAGAAGAGAAGGTTTAAGATTAGGCACATTTTTTAACGTCAACATTACAATTCTGCAAGTAATTTATGTATTATTCCCGATTAGGTGAATTCCCTAAACTCTTTGTATATATGGCCCAAAATCCCACTTTTCTGCTTTATTTTATTAATAATCAATCTCTTTTATAATTGAAACAGTGGCGACTTTAGTTACAACTTCAAGATCATCCTCCAGACCTTCCTGTGTTCAAATTAGTTAGTAACGTATACTAAAAGTAGAATGAATACTCAAGCACCAGGCTATTCAAGTCATAATCCAATAACTTTGGATCTGGGTCTGGACCTGGACCTGGACCAGAACTTCGAAGATGCTCTAGACGACTTCAGCCAAGTAGATATCAAATGCGAAAACTCCAATCTCGTTTCTACCGATGAGCATATTTGGTCGAGCCCTCAATCGTTTAGACGGAGCCTGCCATGTTCTTCAATGCAATCTACTCCAGCGAGGACAAATGTCAAAGACGAACTTGACTACTTGGCCAAAAATTACTTTGTGTTTGTTGAGTCTCTAGGATACTTCTATCTGGAAAAAAGGCATTATTTTATCTCTTCGGATTCGAAATATGCCAGCTCCAAATTATATATAAAGTCAAAGCAAAGATTTCTTGACCTCATTAGCAAACTAACAAAACAATCACCTTATTACAACCAAATAGAACGCGAGTCAAATATTGTGAATGTGGCTACCATTCCAAGCCCTATCCCTGGCATTGAAGCCGAAGAATTTGCCTTCTGTGATTCCTGTAAGTACACCAGAAACATTGGTCACCTCCCAGTGAAATGTGCAAGTCATGGATACATGAGAAGGGGAGAAGGCTATAGAGTGGAACTGGGGGGTTTCTTTCTATTGAAGGAATTCCCACGTATGCCTTCTTTACCTGCTACTCCTCCACCAAGCACTCCAAATGTGACTGCCCTGAGTCCAACCATACCTTGCTCTTCTCCCATCCATCGTCGATCTCGCTTCACCAATAGAGACTTAGAAGTAGAATACAAGGGCCCTCTTATCACCAAAATCTGTGTGAGAGAATCTGAGAATATGACCGCTGATGCCTTTTTGCAAAAATACGCCAATATCATATACATTCCTGATATGGGGTTGTACTGGCACGAACATGAACGTGTGTTTTTGGATAGAAACTCCGAAATTGTTCACAACTCGTTGTCTTCTATCATTGACAAATGCAAGTTTCTTGAAACACACATGCATGCAGTAATGCTGAATTCCTACTACTGGTTTTTGTTAGCCAGCCCTAATACGCTGTCCGAGGTACAAATATGTCTTGAATGGTTGAAAGAACCCCTACATGGCTTATCACCTTCAAAGATCCAGTACTGCCCTAATTGTATCAATTCGGCTATCATCGATGACCATTGTGATGTCGATAACCTTAATGTTCTAACTGGGATGGGATACAGAATGGAGCTGGGGACTATTTTCTTATTAGCACTGGGTGGAGGAATGACAGACATTTTGGAAGATCAACGAGAGGAGGCTCCCGATCTCGAATATTATGCCTCTGATTCTGGTGCTGTCTTCCTGAGCGATGAACAAGAAGCTGAGGGGTCAGTAGACTATGCTTCTGATATGGAAAATCTCACAGTAGATGGTCAAGAAGGTGACGAATTGACAGCAGTAAATGGAGAATCTGAGTCGGATACTCTCTTAGAAGATGAAGTTCAAGAAGGTGACTTTAGATCATTTGACGATTCTTCTGATTCGGATAATCTCTTTGTAGATGATGCACAAGAAGATGATGAAGAAATGATTGACATTGCAATAGATAATGATACTGAATCGGATAATGACGAATCAGACATTTCAGCTTATGATACCTCCGATGATGGTCTTGATAATGAATATGAACCAGAAGCAGATTTATTATATGACGAAGAAACTGTTAGGATTTCCACTGTTAGTGGATGGTCTCAGTTAAAAAAGAAGGGTATTTGTCAAATTAACAATCTTCTTTGGCTGAGAGGACAACAACACTTCCTTGACATCACCTCCAGGGCTTTCAGGTCCTTTCTCATGGGAACAGTGTCAAATGCACAATATACCCAGATGTTGGAAGATGTTGAGGAATGGGTCGATCTTATGCCTCAGTACTATAGAATTCCAATAGATACCAAGGGTAGAACATTTGAAATTCTCCGTCCCTTTCCCAGGCTTCCTCCAAACATACATACGTACTGTTCGGAATGTGGCTTTGTAATAGGATTCAACGAGAACAATGAAAACTTAAGAAGCTCTGCCCGTCATGCAAAGAATACTGGTCATGATAGATTCATCAGTCGAGAAGGGTATGCAATCAGGGCCGCAACGGGATTCAATCTCTTGGTAATATTGGGGTCAAGCGAATCAATCAGTACGTGCGAATCGGAGGATGGCGATTATGATGACGAAGATATTGTTATTCCTTCATTCGACGATGGACTGGGTTCACCAGTCACACACCCTGAATTCATAGTGGAGCCGTATTCCACAGACGAAGAGGCCAGCGACTACGAACAAGAACCTGAATCTCTTCCACCTCCATCCAAGGAAGAAGAAATCGAGGTCTCTGAACTATTGAGATACTCCCATGGGTTAGTTTACGATCCTATCTTCTACTTGTACTACTACATAACAGAAGAGCGGTATGTTGACGTGAATTCAAAGTTTTTCAAAAACACATTGGAAGATATTGGTGACCACAAAAGCCGTATTCGAAACTTGGTGGACCGTGTCATTAGCACTCAAATCATTGACTCCAGCAAATTCGAGAAGAAAGTAACCAGAGGACACATCCACTGGGCCAAAGAATTGTCCAAAGTAGCTTACTCGAAGAAACTATGCTTTTGTAAACAATGCTATCAGATATTTAAAACAAAAACTGCGTTTTCCAGGCACAGGCGTGATTATGCGAGCATGGTCGGAAGAGAACATGCTGGTCATGACACAAGTGCGGATTTCAAAGGATACCTTTTGGAGCGACCAAAGGGCCTCTACTATGCAATAGGTATTCCAGATGATGTTGCTGAAGCCGAAGCTGCAGCTACTGTTGAAGAAATTACAGGTCTGAGTTCACAATGGGTTATGGGTGGGCCTGGGTGGACGGCGGAAGAATATGAAAGCAAAGTGAAATGGTTAGAGGTCAAGCTAGGTATGCTCCCCGACCAATTCTTGGCCAAGCACAACTACTTGCTAGTGAAGGAGCTTGGCTTATACTATGATTTCACGCAGAAGTGGTTCCGAAGTATAACACACAGGTTGCTGAGGAAGGTCTTCTTTGCCGACTTAGTGCTGAGCGTGAGGAGTGAGTTAATATCCTACATGCTCCACAATATGGATAGAAAGTATGAATACATGTTGGCACCCCGTCACCAGCAGCAAGTTGCCACTTTGCAAGCAGCAGTAAAATATGACGGTCCAGTGGTGGCGGTGGAAAATGGCAACGGAGAGCATCTCGATTTCGAGTTGGTAGATAACTGCATACAGCCAACTAAATACTACATGTGTCATGTGTGTAAGTTCATTGCCCACCACTCCAGCGTTACCGCTCATATCAAACAAGCCAAGCACCAACGAGAAGAGGGACCTGAAAAGCATGTTGTGTATGGTTACAGTGTTCGGAATGTAGAGGCCAAGACAAACTACTTCCGAATTCAACTGAACCTAGCCGCTGGGTTTCACGAACCAACAGATAGCTCTGCGGAATTGCAAATTGTAGATCCATTTTTATCCAGATACAAAGCGCATGAGTATACAAAGTTCCGCTCATTTTTGAACATGGCTAATGACAAAAGATGGCCACGTTTGGTACAATTGTGCAAGAAATATGTAACGAAGAAAAGATTAGCTTTGAGTACCGGATCTTCTCTCTCAGCGCTCATCGATAACCCCAGGTTCTGTAGCACTCCAAACTCTGCCCTGCGATATGGACTCGCGCTAGCCAGATTCCTCTATGTTGCCATGAAAATGTGCGAGTTGAAGGAACACAAAGCAATGGAAGCGTTTGATCAAGTATTCTGTGCCAACAAAGAACAGGGATTACGAAGATTTTTCGGTCAAATGAAGATATTTGGCGCGTTCTGGTTGTTGTCTCCGGTGCTAGTGTTGCAGGAAGACGACCTAAACTACATGGACGATATCTTTATGAGCAGTCTAATGGTGTGTCTTCTTGATGAAGGAGGAATAGGATTCAAAATTAAGTCGTACCGCTGCGATTTCTGCAGTGGCCTATCCTTTGCATTCAAATGTATAGCTGTGGACGTGATGAAAAAAGACAAGTCTTATGTCCATCCTTTTGTTGAGGATTGTAACAAGTCTGCTTCCATATCACTCAATTTCGGCCGATTTCGCAAGTTCAGTGCCGATGTACACTCGTTGAGTCCTCGAACATTTGGAAGGACCATGAACGTGCTACGTGTTGGAGACATAATAAGAATAAATACATTTGAAGTTGGACTCAACGACATCAAAAAATGGGTCTATGATGCCATTCAGCAATATGTACTTGAAGTCGAGGAACTTTTCGTGGACATCAACATCACGCCAACTATGGCCATGCATGAGATGCTGGCAGCACAAAAACCAAGAGTTGTTGGAATGCCTCAAACTAGTTACAACTGGGATCAAAGGGACATCGACAGATGCTTGGAAATTAATCTGGTTGATAAGTATGATGTCAAAAGTCTTCAGTGTTTCCGTCGCCGACTCTCTAGATTGAACAACTATTTTTTTTGTATGATCTTGTTGACGTGTGGGTCTCCGTATCGTTTAACGGAATTATACCTGGTTCTTATTCGTAACGAAGAAAGATTGGGAAGTAATGTATTTGTTGCTGATGGGATGCTTGGCCTCTTTACCAACAATGGAAAGAACAGTATGAAATATAGTCGAGAACGTCCTATTCTCAAGATGTTGCCCGAAGAGGTGTCAGAATGCTTGGCTCACTATATCTATTTTGTCCGGCCATTCGAATACACTCTTGTTGAATACCAAGAACAAACCGGTTCATTGAGCCTCACAGAGTTTAAGAAACTAAGTGATAAATACAAGCTCCATTTGTTCATGGGAGAGAAGGGAATCAAAAGCAGTACTACTCTTGGAAAATCGTTCCGTAAGTTCATAAATAAAACAACTCCAAAGCTTAGAGGAATCATGTACGGTGAAATAAGACAAGTGCTTTCATATTTTGTTGGGGCGAACGTCTCTGGGATGATTGGGTTACAGATCAAGATTGACAACACCCTTGCCGAACAGGCTGGGCATTCGTTTAGTAGGTTTGTCGAAAGTTATGCCACAAATAGAGATGGCTACAATCATGTCATGCTTCAAAGAATGAGAGACTGTCTGGCAGCCTGGCATACCTGTTTGGAGATGAGGACTCTTCAGATATTTACGCCTAGCATATTTACTAGGAACGAACCACCGAAATTGACAGGAGAGGAACTCTTGGAGGCAGGCAGAAAGATATTTGGACAACAGTTTAGGTTCAAGGAGGGCCAACAACAGGCCACATCGGATGTAGCTAATTGCTTCAGTATGATGGTGGCTATTAATCTGGGAAAGACGACTTGTTGCATTATTGCGATGTTGGCAGAGCGTACTAACAGTCTTCGCCGGACCAATCGAGGTAAAAAGACTCACTGTGTTACGATATTTGTGGTACCTTATATTTCTACACTCAACTCCACCATCCGCCAATTAACAGAAAATTTCAAGGTGCATACGTATGATGGTTCTGTTGGACAGGTCAACAATTATGATGTTCTTTTGATGCTGCTTGAAGACGGCCACCTTAGACATCTTGATTCGGTAGTCAGACATATTCAGTCTACTAATTATCGAGGCAAGACCTATCTCCGCCGGGTGGTGGTTGATGATGCACATATTTTGCAAATGAAACAATACGTGATAGAAGGAAACAAAAATGTACCAATAGTATTTTTGACGTCATTCCTTTCACAGAAGGAAGACGATACGTTGAGTACATTATTTAATCTCGAATCCTTGGTGAGGGTGTCGTCACAGGAACCACTCTTGCCTCATAAAGAGTTCACTCTTTTCAAGAAGCCTAGTACCACGTCAATATGTCAGACGGTTATAGACAAAGTTAGGAGTTTGGGTTCGGCGCTTGTGCTTGTTCAATCTAATGTAGATGTGTTATACTTGGAGCATGTATTGGATGAGGAGGATGTTCTATGTATAGGTATCTGTGGAGAACCGCAGAGTAGAACAGCAGCATTAAATAAGATGGTGAGGGAGAATATCAAGGTAGTGGTTGCTACGGCACAAGCCATGGTGGGACTTGATGAGTTCGAAGCCAGAACCGTCTTGTTTGCATATTCAATTAAAGACCCGATAGAGTTGCTTGTTGGCAGTCAATTGAGCAGTGGGAAGGTAGAGATGGTGTTGTACAACACTAGTTCGTCTAAGTTTCAACGGGACTTATTGGACAGTTGTGTTAATATAATATTGATGAGACACATGCGGTTAACGGAAGAAAGCTGTTATGATGCTGGTAAGGAGCAGTGTCATTTTTGTGTCAACAAGAGAAGAAGATTAGAAGAAATTGGATGATTTAATTTTTTTTTTTTCATAAATATATATTTAATTCTTGAACAGTTTGCATAAAATTGTAGAATAATTGTTAAAATAAAACAAATAAACCATTGTGTTGCGGACTGTATACAAACATGTACACCAAACGACAACATCAACGAATAGGTATACATGAGGCAAGGGAGAACGACACGGTGCGACATCGGAAAGATCAACGGCATAATGTCGGACACATAGTTAAGGCATAGTTAATTCAGGCAGCGCGGGCAGCCCTAAAGGGCTACCCGCCCGTCTGGTCACGTTATATCCTATTTGGGTCGCCTCACTTAACTTCCGTGCCTCAACCAATATCTCGCATCAGTGGTCACGTTATGTCCTGCCCGTGCAACAAACCAAAATCACATATCTTTGGTCACGTTACAAATGTCCTATTTGGGTCTGTTCCATACAGGACTGCTGGTCGAACTGATCTAACCATATCTCCGCTGCAGCAATAGATACGAATCTTGTCAGGTCACGTGAAAGACGCTTTTTCCGCGAATCGGTACAGGTCTACTGCGAAGAATGTCGTATGAGTTGGGATTCTTCTTTTTGCAGCAATCAAAATTATACGACTACCAGGTCACGTGCAGGCCACTTCCGGCCGGATAAATAGAACTAATGGGATAGATAGTGAGTTCTGACAAGGGATTCATGTATTGCAAAAACCTGTTTGGACAATTCAACCACCTCGTCTTACCGGATACATTGAATTATACAGTTACATGTTATTCTCTAATCATCTAGAATAACCTCCTTCATTCGAATCATAAATAATTTGAATTATATCCATATAATCTATTTTCAAATTTTGAGGATCTCGCCTCTCTTTTATACTTCTCATTTCTCATTTTTGGTATCCACACACAAATTGGCCAACTCTAAAATATATACTGTATATAATTTCCCTATTCATCAAATTTACGATTGAATACTAATAAATCTACCTCCCCCAAATCAAACAAGTACACAACTTAGAGTGACAATAGTACATTCACGCTAATCCCACATCGTGTTATCAGTGTTACCTAACTTAATTCTTGCATATTTTTACAATCTTAGCTTTTTCCATATTTTAATCACTCTTCTCAATTACTTGTGAATAAGTACTACTTGTCTTTCTGAAAAGACTGCGAAAAATATTATAAAAATATTAATTGCTGCAAAAAATTCCACCTGCACTAAAAGTAGTACCATTCGATAGCCCATCTTCTATAGATCAAGAATTCATGATCTTTCAGTCTTACAAAATCAAAAAGCTATTATTATAACAATATAAAATATGAACACATGGTCCTTGGTCACAAGACACAACACGAAAAGATTATTCCAAAAAGGGATTTTAAGTTTAGGCTCTTCGCGTCAAAGTTACAATCAACAAACAATACATGTTTTTATCCCGATTAGGAGTATTGTCTAGAATCTTCATATAAATGGCCCGAATTCTCTTAATTCTGCTTTCGAATAACTATATTTTAATAGTCAATCTCTTTTAAAGTCAATCAGTAATGACTTCAAAAACAATTATAATTCCAAAACCCTCCAATGCTCAAATATCGCTCTCTCAGTCATTGTCGAATAATGAAACCCCAATGAGTACTCAAGCACCAGGCTATTCAAGTTGTAATCCAATAAATTTGGATCTGGAACTGAATCTGGAGCTGGATCTGAACTTCGAAGATGCTTTAAATGACTTCAGTCAAAAAGATATCAAATGTGAAAATTCCAACGGTGAGCACATTTGGCAGATCCCCCAAACATATAGGCAGAGTCCCCAATCGTATAGACAGAGTCCTCAATCGTATATGCAGAGTCTGCCAAGTTCTACAATGCAAGCTACTCCAACAAAGACTAATCTGTCAAAAGACAAATTTGACTACTTGGCCAAGAATTCCTTTGTGTTTGTTGAGTCTCTTGGATACTTCTACCTGGAAAAAGGACAGTTTTTTGTCTCGTCAGATTCGAGATATGCAGACTACAAGTTAAGCACAAAGTCGAAGCAAAGCTATCTTGACTTCATTAGGAAAACAACAAAACAATCACCTTATTATAACCAAATAGAACGTGAGTCAAATATTGTCAATGTGGCTACTATTCCAAACCCGATCCCTGGCATTGATGTAGTAGACTTCGCCTTTTGTGATACCTGTAAAGAAACCAGAAATGTTGGCCGTCTCCCGGTCAAATGCCCCAGTCATGGATACATGAGAAGAGGAGAAGGCTATAAAGTGGAACTGGGGGGGTTTTTTCTTTTGAAAGAATACCAACGTAGACCTTCCTTACCAGATACTCCTCCGCCAAGCACTCCAAATGTGACAGTTCGAAGTCCAGCCAGACTTTGTTCTTCTCCCATCTTCGATCGTTCTTTTTTCATAAATAGGGAACTAATGGGCTCTCGCTTCACCAATAGAGCCTTACAAGTCCAATTGAAGGGTTCTCTAATCACCAATATGTGTGTGAGTCAATGCGAAAATATGACCGCTAATGCCTTTTTGCAAAAATATGCCAATATCGTATACATTCCTTATGTGGGGTTATACTGGCACGAACACAAATGTATGTTTTTGGTTAGAAACTCCGCAATTGTTCGCAACTCGTTGTCTACTATCATTGACAGATACATGTTTCTAGAAATACATATGCAAGCAGTATTATTGAATTCCAACTACTGGCATTTATTAACCGGCTTTAATGCATTGGTCGAGACAGCAAAAACAATTATTTGGTTGAACGAACCCCTTCAAGGCATAGAGCCTTTAGTGATCCACTACTGCCCTAATTGTATCAATTCGGCTATCACCGATGGCCGTTGTGAAGTCGATAATCTAAATGCTCTAACTGGGATGGGATACAGAATGGAGCAGGGGTCAATTTTCTTATTGAAACTGAGTGGAGAAATGACAGGCCAAAGGAGAAATGCTTCTGAATCCGAATATATTGCCTCTGATTCGGATGCTCTTTTCGTTGGCGAAGATGATTTAAGGTCGGTAGACTTAGCTTCTGATATGGAAACCTTTACAGTAGATGATGTTCAAGAAGGAGACTTTAGGTCATTTGATGAAGCTTCTGATTCTGATATTGACTTTGCAGATGATAATGTTCAAGAAGATGAAGAATTGATTGACCTTGCAATAGATAATGTTACTGAATCGCATAATGATGAATCAGAGATTTCAGCCTATGACACTGATGATGACTATGATAATGAGCATGGTTCGGACGAAGATTTATTGTATGATAATGGCCTTGTCAGTAACTCCACTGTTAGTGGATGGTCTCAGTTGAAAAGTAAAGGTATTATTCGAATCAACAATCTTGTTTGGCTGAGAGGGAAAAATCACTTTCTTGACATCTCCTCTAGTACTTTCAGGTCATTTCTCCTGGAAAGTGTGTCACATGCACAGTGTACCCAGATGTTAGAACACATTCAGGAATACATCGAAGCCATGCCTCAGTACTACAGACTTCCAGAAGGTACCAAGGGTAGGACATTTGAAATTTCCCGAGCCTTTTCAAGACTCCCTCCAACAATACATACGTACTGTTCGGAATGTGGATTTGTAATAGGATTCAATGAGAACAATGAAAACATAAGAAGCACTACTCGTCACGCAAAGAATACTGGACATGATAGATTCATCAGTCGCGAAGGATATGCAATCAAGGCTGCAACGGGATTCAATCTCTTGGTTATATTTGGGTCCAACGAAACAATCAGTACAGGAGAATTGGAAGATAGCGACTTCGATGATGAAGAGTTAGTTATTCCTTCATTCGAAGACGAACTGGAGACTAATCATGAATACATAGTGGAGCCGTACTCGACAGACGAGGAGGAAACTGACTGCGAACAAGAGTCCCGAACTCTTCCACCTCCAACTCAGGAAGAACAAAACGTAGTCGCTGAACTATTGGAGGAATCCCACAGCCTAGTTTACGATCCAATCCACTGTTTATACTACTATATAACAAACGAACGTTATATTGACGTGGATGCAAGGTTTTTCAAGAACATATTGGAAGAAATTGGGGACGGCAAAAGTCGTATTCGAAACTTGGTGGAGCGTGTCATTAGCACTCAAATCATTGACTCCAGCAAATTCCAGAACAAGATAACAAGAGGCCATATCTACTGGAGTCAAAATATTTCCCAAGTTGCTAGCTCGAAGAAGTTATGCTATTGTAAACAGTGCTATCAGGTTTTTAAAACAAAAACTGCCTTTTCTAGGCACAGGCGCGAACGTGCAAGCATGGTCGACAGAGAATATGCTGGTCATGATAAAAGAGGGGATTTTCAAGGATATCTTATAGAGCGACCAAGGGGCCTATATTATGCAATTGGAATTCAAGATGAAGCCGTAGCTGCAGCTGAAGCTGAAGCCGCAGCTGTAGCCGAAGCCGTAGCTGTAGCCGGAGCCGAAGCCGAAGACGAAGCTCAGGCACAAGCTGCTGCACCTGTTCAAGATAGTACGGGACCGAGTAGGCAATGGGTTATGGGGGGACCCGGGTGGACGGTAGAAGAATACGAAGGCAAGGTAAAGTGGTTAGAGGGCAAGCTAGGTATGGCACCCGACCAATACTTGGCCAGGCACAACTATTTGCTAGTGAAGGAGCTTGGCTTATACTACGATTTTAAGCAGAAGTGGTTCCGAAGTATATCGCACAGGTTGGTGAGGAAGGTTTTCTTTGGCGGCTTAATGCTGTCGGTGAGGAATGTGTTAATATCTTACATGCTCCACAATATGGGTAGGAAGTATGAATACATGTTGGCACCCAGTCACCATCAACACGTCGTAACTTTGGAAGCAGCAGTAAAATATGACGGCCCAGTGGTGGTTGTTGAAGATGGCATCGAAAAGCATCTCGATTTCAAGTTGGTAGATAACTGCGTGCAGCCAACTAAATACTACATGTGTCATGTGTGTAAGTTCATTTCTCACCACGCCAGGGTTTCCATTCATATCAAACAAGCCAAGCACCAACGAGAAGAGGGACCTGAAAAACATATTGTCTATGGTTACAGTGTTCGAAACGCAGAGGCCAAGACGAATTACTTCCGAATTCAAGATCTGAGCTTAGTGGATAATTTTTTCAAACCAACAAAGAGCATTCCTGACTTGCGAAGTGTAGATCCATTTTTATCCAGATACAAAGCGCATGAGTATACAAAGTATCGCTCATTTTTAAACAAGTCTGGTGACAAAAGGTGGCCACGTTTGGTACAATTGTGTAAGACATATGTATCGAAGAAAAGATTATCATTGACACCTGGGTCTTCGCTCTCAGTGCTCATCACAAATTCCAGGTTCTGTAGCACTCCAAACTCTGCCCTGCCATACGGACCCATGTTAGCTAGATTTCTCTATGTCGCCATGAAAATGTGTGAGTTGAAGGAACATCAAGCCATGAAAGACTTTGATCAAGTATTCTGTGCCAACAAAAAACAGGGATTACGAAGATTTTTCAGTCAAATGAAGATATTCGGGGTGTTCTGGTTGTTGTCTCCGGTGCAAGTGTTGCAGGAAGACGATGCAAACTGCATGGAAGATGTGTTTATGCGCAGTCTAATGGTGTGTCTAATTGACGAAGCAGGGGTCGGATTCAAAATCACGTCGTACCGGTGCGATTTCTGCTGCGCTGTACTTTTTGCATTCAAATGTATAGCTGTTGATGTGATGAAAAAAGACGAGTCATATATCTATCCTTTTGTTCAGGATTGTAACAAGACAGGGTCAATATCACTCAACTTTGGCCGATTTTGCAAGTTCAATAACGAGCTACATTCGTTAAGTCCTCGTACAATTGGAAGGACCATCCAAGTGATGCGTGTTGGAGACAAGGTCAAAATAAATGGATTTGAAGTAGCACTTGACGACATCAAAAGATGGGTGCATGCTGCTATTGAACAATATGTACTTGAAACTCAGGAACTTTTCAAGGACATCATCTTGACACCGGCTATGGCCATGCATGAAATGGTGGCGGCACAGAAAAAAAGAGTTGTTGGAGTGCCTATGACAGGTTACAGATGGGATCAAAGAGACATCGATACATGCTTGGAAAATAATCTGGTTGATAAGTCTGATAGCAAAAGTCTTCAGTATTGCCGACGCCGACTTTCTAGATTAAACGACTTTTTATTTTATATGATCTTGTTGACGTGTGGGTCGCCTTATCGTTTAACAGAATTATACCTGGTGCTTATACGTGACGCACATAGATTGGGAAGTAATGTGTTTGTTGCTGATGGGATGCTTGGACTCTTTACCAACAATGGAAAGAACACTATGAAATACAGTCGAGTACGTCCTATTGTCAAGATGCTACCAGAAGAAGTGTCGGAGTGTTTGGCTCACTATATCTACTTTGTCAGGCCGTTCGAACATAAACTTGTGGAGTATGAAGAACAGACTGGTTCAATGAATGTCACTGAGTTTGAGAACCTCAGTGATAAATACAAGCTCCATTTATTCATGGGAGAAAAGAACATCAAAAGCAGTACTGTCCTTGGAAAGTCGTTCCGTCAGTTCATGGCTTCAACAACTCCATATCTTAGAGGACTCAATTATGGGGAAATAAGACAGGTGCTTTCATATTTAGTTGCGGAGAATGTCTCTGGGATGGTTGGATTACAGATCATAATTGACAAGGCTCTTGCCGAACAGGCTGGGCATTCTTTTAATAGGTTTGTCGAAAGCTATGCCACAAATAGAGATGGATATAATCATGTCATGCTTCGACGAATGAGAGACTGTCTGGCAGCATGGCATAAGTGTTTGGAGATGTCCACTCTTCAAATATTTTCACCTAGTATATGGATTGAGGACGAACCACCTAAATTGACAGGTGAAGAACTTCTAGATGCTGGCAGACAGATGTTTGGGCAACACTTTAAGTTCAAGAAGGGGCAGCAACGGGCCGCGTCGGATGTGGCTAATTGCTTCAGTATGACGGTGGCCATTAACCTGGGAAAGACGACTTGTTGTATCATTGCGATGTTGGCGGAGCTTTCTTTCAGTCGTCGGCAGTCCGAACGAGGTAGAAAGATTCACTTAGTTACCATATTAGTGGTACCTTACATTTCTATACTCAACTCCACCATCCGGCAATTGACAGAGTTAGGATTCAAGGTGCGTACGTTTCGTGGAGTAGATGCACTGGTCAATGACTACGATGTTCTATTGATGCTGGTTGAAGACGGGCAACTTAGATATCTTAATCAAGTAATCCGATATTTTGAGTCCACGGCTCATCAAGGCAGGAGCTTTCTCCGGCGGGTGGTGATTGACGATGCCCATATATTGCAGATGAAAGATTTTGTGGTCGATGGAAACCGAAATGTACCCGTCGTATTTTTGACATCATTCCTTCCGCAGGTTTCAGACAATTCGATGCGGACGTTATTTAGTCTCAATCGGTTGGGAAGGGTGTCATCGCAGGAACCACTGTTGCCTCACAAAGAATATATTCTTTTCAAGAAGCCGAATACTGCGTCAATAAATCAAATGATTTTAAACAGAGTTAGGAGTTTGGGATCGGCGCTTGTGCTTGTTCAATCTAATGTAGATGTGTTATACTTGGAGCATGTATTGGATGAGGAGGATGTTCTATGTATAGGTATCTGTGGAGAACCGCAGAGTAGAACAGCAGCATTAAATAAGATGGTGAGGGAGAATATCAAGGTAGTGGTTGCTACGGCACAAGCCATGGTGGGACTTGATGAGTTCGAAGCCAGAACCGTCTTGTTTGCATATTCAATTAAAGACCCGATAGAGTTGCTTGTTGGCAGTCAATTGAGCAGTGGGAAGGTAGAGATGGTGTTGTACAACACTAGTTCGTCTAAGTTTCAACGGGACTTATTGGACAGTTGTGTTAATATAATATTGATGAGACACATGCGGTTAACGGAAGAAAGCTGTTATGATGCTGGTAAGGAGCAGTGTCATTTTTGTGTCAACAAGAGAAGAAGATTAGAAGAAATTGGATGATTTAATTTTTTTTTTTTCATAAATATATATTTAATTCTTGAACAGTTTGCATAAAATTGTAGAATAATTGTTAAAATAAAACAAATAAACCATTGTGTTGCGGACTGTATACAAACATGTACACCAAACGACAACATCAACGAATAGGTATACATGAGGCAAGGGAGAACGACACGGTGCGACATCGGAAAGATCAACGGCATAATGTCGGACACATAGTTAAGGCATAGTTAATTCAGGCAGCGCGGGCAGCCCTAAAGGGCTACCCGCCCGTCGCCCTAAAGGGCTACCCGCCCGTCAGATCCATATCTCGCATCAGTGGTCACGTTATGTCCTGCCCCTGCAACAACTAATATATCGTAAATTTTGTCACTTTATGTCCTATTTGGGTCGATTCCATACAGGACTATTGGCAAAATCTGACGTAAGCATTTTACATCTGTAGCAATAGATAAGACAACACTCCGGTCACGTGAGTTGCGGCTCTTGGGTGAACCGATACATCTACTGCGAAGAATGTCGTACAGTCACATTCCTTCCTCGCACAAAAAACTGGAATACTTGTGAATACTTGGATAAAAACACCCTACCTCAAAGCCTTCTTCATACAACTGGTTGTCAATACACAATGGAGCAATCTGTTCGACTGGATCAAACTTGTCCTTTTCGTAGGAGTGACGACCTATTGAGGGGTATCAATTGTTCAGACAATATTCTGTTGACCTGTCGCTACTGTTCTGACCACCGATTTGCTAATTTGGTACATCTGTTTAGACAAGATGCCCACCTTAAGTTGATAATAGAATCCTACTGTTGAACATTATGTAATTCCATAAAAATCCAGGATATCCTACTTCAAATGAATCAATTGATGATCTTCATAATTATTTTCAAACTTTGGGGATCTCGCCATCCTTTTATACCTCTCAGTTCTCATTTTAGTAATACACGCACATCAAATGCGGTTAAATTGTTTCACCTCTATATTGACTGTACATAACCCCCTATCAATCAATTTCAGTCATGTGATTCTAAATGGATAATCCTCCCTCCAAATTCACAACAACTCAATATAATACAACAATATCACATTCCCACTAAATCATACATCATCCTATCAACAGTAACCAACACCAAATATCCATATTCTTACAATCTTAACTTTTCCCTTACCTTTATTACTTTTTAATTTTCTTGTATACATGAACTGATTGTCTTTCTGGAAAGAATGCGAAAAATACTACAAAAATACTAATTGCTGCAAAAAAATTGCACCTGTCCTAAAAGTAGTACCATTTGAAAGCCCTCATTATATCAAGTAAGAATTCATCACATTTGAATCTTACAAAATTCTAATGCTCTAATTATAACCATTTAGAATATGGTCACATAGTTCTTGGTCACTTGACACAACACACAAATATTGCAGCCCAAATGTCGGACTTACGATGTCGTAGTGCACGACATTAGTCCTACACCATTTAAAAGTATCGTCAGAGAATGTTCATTACAATCCTACTTAGGGCGGTTATGGACGTACACTCTGATTAAAGGGATCCCATTGGACAGCTGAAAACGAGTGAAAAATTTTCACGATGGACTCTGCCTTGCGACAGGCCCTATATTTAGCGACTAGCTACCTCTTGGTTCATCGATCGGAACAAACAACGAGTCACCTAGGTTCATCGATCGAAAAACTAAGTTCATTGATGCGAATAAGTAGGTAGCGAGAAGAGAAGATTTAAGATTTGGCACCTCTTTGATCCGTCAACATTACAATTCTGCAAGTATTTTATCTGTATTATTCCCGATTAGGAGAATTCCCTAAACTCTTTGTATATATGGCCCAAAATCCCACTTTTCTGCTTTATTTTATTAATAATCAATCTCTTTTATAATTGAAACAGTGGCGACTTTAGTTACAACTTCAAAAACATCCTCTAGACTTTCCAGTGTTCAAATTAGTTATTATCGTATACTAAAAGTAGAATGAGTACTCAAGCACCAGGCTATTCAAGTCATAATCCAATAACTTTGGATCTGGATCTGAACCTGGACCTGGACCTGGACCAGAACTTCGAAGATGCTCTAGACGATTTCAGTCAAGTAGATATCAAATGTGAAAATTCCAATCTCGTTTCTACCGATGAGCATATTTGGTCGAGCCCTCAATCGTTAAGGCGAAGCCTGCCATGTTCTTCAATGCAAACTACTCCAGCGAGGACAAATGTGTTCAAAGACGAACTTGACTACTTGGCCAAAAATAACTTTGTGTTTGTTGAGTCTCTAGGATACTTCTACCTGGAAAAGAGACATTTATTCATATCTTCAGATTCGAAATATGCTACTTCCAGATTATATATAAAGTCAAAGCAAGGATTTCTTGACCTCATTAGCAAACTAACAAAACAATCACCTTATTACAACCAAATAGAAGGCGAGTCAAATATTGTGAATGTGGCTACCATTCCAAGCCCTATCCCTGGCATTGAAGCCGAAGAATTTGCCTTCTGTGATTCATGTAAGTACACCAGAAACATTGGTCACCTCCCAGTGAAATGTGCCAGTCATGGATACATGAGAAGGGGAGAAGGCTATAGAGTGGAACTGGGTGGTTTCTTTCTATTGAAGGAATTCCCACGTATGCCTTCTTTACCTGCTACTCCTCCGCCAAGCACTCCAAATGTGACTGAAGGAATTCAGGCAACACTTTGCTCTTCTCCCATCTCTCTCCGATCTAGCTTCATCAATAGGGAATTAAAGGGCCCTCGCTTCACCAATAGAGACTTACAAGTCCAATTGAAGGGTTCTATAATTACCAATATGTGTGTGAGTGAGTCTGATAATATGAGCGCTAATGCCTTTTTGAAAAAATACGCCAATATTGTATACATTCCTAATGTGGGATTATACTGGCACGAACAGGAACGTATATTTTTGGATACAAACTCTGAAATTGCTCACAACTCGTTGTGTACTATCATTGAAAGATATATGTTTCTATATATACATATGCAGGCATTTATATCAAATTCCAAGTACTGGAATTTGCTAGCCGGCATTGATGCATTGGTCGAGACTGACAAAACTATTATTTGGTTGGACGAACCCCTTCAAGTCATAGAGCCTTCAGTTATCCAGTACTGCCCTAATTGTATCAATTCGCCTATCAGCAATGATCGTTGTGATGTCGACAATCTTAATATTCTAACTGGAATGGGATACAGAATCGAGCTGGGGTCGATTTTCTTATTGAAACTGAGTGGAGAAATGACGGGCCAAGGTAAGGATGCTCCTGATTCTGAATATATTGCTTCTGAGTCGGATACTCTTTTCGTGGGAGATATTCAAGAAGGCGGCTCAAGGTCGGTAGACATAGCTTCTGATATGGAAATTGGCACAGTAGATAATGGTCAAGAATGTGTGGAATTGAAGGTAGTAAATGGTGCTTCTGAATCGGATACTCTTTTCCTGGACGAACATGACTCTAGGTCGGTAGAGATAGCTTCTGACATGGAAACTTGTACAGTAGATGACAATGTTCAAGAAGGTGACTTTAGGTCATTTGACAATGCTTCTGATTCTGATATGGTAGATAATTGCGTACAACCAACTAAATACTACATGTGTCATACGTGTAAGTACATGTCCCACCACTCCAGCGTTACCGCTCATATAAAAAGAGCCAAGCACCAACGAGAAGAGGGACCTGAAAAACATGTTGTCTTTGGCTACAGTGTTCGAAACGTAGAGGCCAAGACGAACTACTTCTGTGTTCAAGATCTGAGCGTAGTGGATAGTTTTTACGAACCAGCAAAGAGGATTCCTGATTTGCAAAATGTAGATCAGTTTTTAAACAGATACAGTGGACATGAGTATACAAAATACCGTTCTTTTTTATCCACGTCTCATGACAAAAGATGGCCACGTTTGGTACAATTGTGCAAGAAATATGTATCGAAGAAAAGAATATCATTGACACCCAGATCTTCCCTCTCATTGCTCATCACAAATCCCAGATTTTGCACCACCCCAAAGTCTGCCCTGCGATACGGACTCATGCTTGCCAGATTCCTCTATGTTGCAATGAAAATGTGTGAGTTGAGGGAACACAAAGCTATGAAAGACTTTGATCAAGTATTCTGTGCCAACAAAAAACAGGGATTGCGAAGATTTTTCAGTCAAATGAAGATATTTGGCGCGTTCTGGTTGTTGTCTCCGGTGCCAATGTTGCAAGAAGACGATCCAAACGCCATGGAAGATGTCTTTATGAACAGCCTAATGGTGTGTCTTCTTGATGAAGGAAGAATAGGATTCAAGATCAAGTCGTACCGCTGCGATTTTTGCAGTGGTTTATCTTTTGCATTCAAATGCATAGCTGTTGATGTGATGAAAAAAGACAAGTCTTATGTCCGACCTTTTGTTGAGGATTGTAACAGGTCGGTATCCATAGCACTCAACTTTGGCCGATTTTGCAAGTTCAGTGCCGATGTGCACTCGTTGAGTCCTCGTACATTTGGAAGGACCATGAACGTGCTACATGTTGGAGACAAAATAAGAATAAATACATTTGAAGTCGGACTCGACGACATCAAAAAATGGGTCCATACTGCCATTCAGCAATATGTACTTGAAGTTGAGGAACTTTTCATGGACATCAACATCACGCCAACCATGGCCATGAATGAGATGATGGCAGCACAAAAACCAAGAGTTGTTGGAATGCCTCAAACTAGTTACAACTGGGATCAAAGGGATATCGACAGATGCTTGGAAATTAATCTGGTTGATAAGTATGACATCAAGAGTCTTCAGTATTTCCGTCGCCGACTCTCTAGATTGAACGACTTGTTTTTTTACATGATCTTGTTGACGTGTGGGTCTCCATACCGTTTAACGGAATTATACCTGGTTCTTATTCGTAATGAAGAAAGATTGGGAAGTAATGTGTTTGTTGCTGATGGGATGCTTGGACTCTTTACCAACAATGGAAAGAACAGTATGAAGTATAGTCGAGAACGTCCTATTCTTAAGATGTTGCCCGAAGAGGTGTCAGAGTGTTTGGCTCACTATATCTATTTTGTCCGGCCATTCGAACACACTCTTGTCGAATACCAAGAACAAACCGGTTCATTGAGCCACACAGAGTTCAAGAAACTAAGTGATAAATACAAGTTCCATTTGTTCGTGGGAGAGAAACAAATCAAAAACAGCACTACTCTTGGAAAATCGTTCCGTAAGTTCATAAATAAAACAACTCCAAAGCTTAGAGGAATCATGTACGGTGAAATAAGACAAGTGCTTTCATATTTTGTTGGGGCGAACGTCTCTGGGATGATTGGATTACAGATCAAGATTGACAACACCCTTGCCGAACAGGCTGGGCATTCGTTTAGTAGGTTTGTCGAAAGTTATGCCACAAATAGAGATGCTTACAATCATGTAATGCTTCAACGAATGAGAGACTGTCTGGTAGCCTGGCATACGTGTTTGGAGATGAGTACTCTTCAGATATTTACGCCTAGCGTATTTACTAGGAACGAACCACCTAAATTGACAGGTGAAGAACTTATAGAGGCTGGCAGACAGATGTTTGGACAACACTTCAAGTTCAAGGAGGGCCAGCAACAGGCTACATCGGATGTGGCCAATTGCTTCAGTATGATGGTGGCTATTAACCTGGGAAAGACGACTAGTTGCATCATTGCGATGTTGGCGGAGCTTAATTTCAGTCAACGCCAGTCCCAACGAGGTAGAAAGATCTATTTAGTTACGATATTTGTTGTTCCATACATTTCTACACTCAACTCCACCGTCCGGCAATTGACAGACTTAGGATTCAAGGTGCGTACGTTTCATGGTTCTGCTGGACAGGCCAACGACTATGATGTTCTCTTGATGCTGCTTGAAGAAGGCCACCTTAGATATCTTAATCAGGTAGTCAGACATTTTGAGTCTACAGTTCATCAAGGCAGGAGCTTTCTCCGGCGGGTGGTGGTTGACGATGCCCATGTTTTGCAGATGAAAGAATATGCGGTAGATGGCAATAGAAATGTACCTGTTGTCTTTTTGACGTCATTCCTTCCACAGGCTTCAGACAATTCGATGCGTACATTATTTAATCTCGACCGCTTGGGAAGGGTGTCGTCACTGGAAAGACTGTTGCCTCACAAAGAATTCACTCTCTTCAAAAAGCCGAATGTCAGTTCAATAAATCAGACTATTTTAGAAAGAATTAGGAGTTTGGGTTCAGCGCTTGTGTTTGTTCAATCTCGTGAAAATGTGTTATACATGGAACATCATTTGACTGAAGAGGAGGTTCAATGTATAGGCATCTATGGACCACCACAGTGCAGAACAGCAGCTTTAAATAAGATGGCCAGTGAGAATATCAAGGTTGTGGTCACTACGGCAGAAGCCATGGTCGGACTTCATGAGTTCGAATCTACCACCGTTTTGTTTGCATATGCGATTAAAAACCCGATAGAATTGCTTGTTGCCAGTCAATTTAGTAGTGGGAAGGTGGAGATGGTGTTGTACAACACTTGTTCCTCCAAGTTTCAACGGGACTTATTGAACGAATGTGTCAACATAATATTAATGAGACACATGCGTTTAAGGGAAGAAACCTGTTATGATGCTGGCAAGGAGCAGTGTCATGTTTGTTTCAACAAGAGAAGAAGAAGATTATACTACCTGATTTCATGATTATATAGCTTACTGTGAATATGCTTGTATTTATTGAATTTTTTTCGGTCAAAATTGCAGAATTTAGACAAAATCTCCTAAAAATAGGTTATATAAGATTAGATTGTTTGAAATCAGCCTTTCTGAGCGGTATGGCTGTAGCCTCTCTCTCAGGTTAGTCCACCAAACCTTTCGTCTCGTCTGACGGTTAGAAAACTGGAGATTACCTAAGTAATTTAGTAGTCTGCGACATTTCATCGTCCTGTCTCTAGACAAAAATATATTCATTTGAATCTAACCCATATATTAGGAAATATGATACTGATAACAATGATCTGCTGGTATTGTATCATACTGAGCACATTTTATTGAAATGGCAAGTTTTCCAGAAATATTAAGTTTTGTAACCTCTGAACTGCTTATATGTGCATGTCCTATAATATATTCTGGGTCACATAAATGAGAATCATAATAACAAATAGCACACCATTCCCCACCTGGATTTAATTCCAAACGTTGAATGTCATCAAATGCATGGCATTTCCAGTAATATTCAGCTTCAACATGATAGACCCAATGGTATAAACCTGCGGAAACAAGATGATAAAACCCTACATAATAACCTGGATAAGCTTTATGACCTCTTGGCAATAATCTAACGTTATCCTTAGTGGCTGTGGTTGCTGTTGAGTCAGCAGTTTGATATGAATTTGCTGAAGAAGCCAGAGTTTCTGATTCTGACAAAGACTGAGCTAACAATTCGGCATGGTTCAAATCATTTGGAACAATACCTCCACTATCAATATATTGTTGATATGTCCAAGGTATCATAACTCCCTCAATAGCTGCATCATCAGCAGTAGTTACATAGGTGCGATTGCTGTCTAACAGTTCAGAATTCAAGCTTGAGTCTGAGGAATCATCACCTGAAATCACAGGATGTCCAAGAGACTGCAATGAGAATAAGAATAATGATAATATAAATAAATTCATGGTGATGAATGAATTAACTCCCATCCAACGTACTCGGCTTATTTCACTGAAATTTCCTCTCCTTTATAGATTTCAGGAACTTTCACAACGAATTTTCACACTGGCTACTATGTATACATATTCAACTTGTGGTCATAGAAACTCAATTACAGTGAGTTTCACCATTACAACAATCACTTTTCATGTTGTAATTTAAGCCCGTGCCCGCCTCATTAGTGAACGTATAGCAGCCTCACAACTACACAATTGAGTTGAGAATTCACAATAAAAAGTCGGTTTCATGCAACTTCTCTCCGTAGCCTTCGGAATGTTTATTTCAGTCGCCCGACGGCCGAATGAGCCGCTTTTGGTGAACATAGTGCGAAAATTAACTATGGCTTAACTATGAATTTAAACATCAAGAGAATGCAAAATAAAGAAGACTTTGGTGCAATTCCATATACAATCGTTCCCATGAAATTGCAAGTAAGACCTCGGAATTTTTCATGACTCTTGGAACTAATATTGTAGGTGGCCTATTTGAATTTTGCACGATGACACAAATAATCTTTCACTACTCGGCAGAGTAAAGTTGGAAGACAACAAGGCAAATTTTGAATTATGTTGCGGCATTTTATGAAACTCACCTATTTAATCTAACGACTAGTCAAAGCTACAATACTTTGAAAGAAAAAAAGTGGAAAAAAAATTTTACGAAGCGTACATAGTTCCACAATTAGAGTACATTGCAATGCATCTCACTTCAGGATAATTGTACTCCTAAACACTATACTCTCCTAAAACAAATCTATCCAAAACCAGAACAAGAGGTCTTAACACCACAGAGTAGACTCTTCAGACTATTTCACAAACACTTTATTAGGTGTTACCAGCACTTCAGTCCAAGAAATGTAAATCTCCCCTAAATGATAGTTGGCATGAGTCGTGTGACACAAAGAAATCAGAAAACTATAGCTTAATCTCAACAGATCTAACAACGAGGTTACTCTACTGTCTACAAGTACACTCCGTTGTACATTTAAGTCATCGGCAAAGGATTTATCCCTTTGCCATATGACATTGCTATTCACCGGCAAGCACAAAGAGCCTTTCTGGCAGTATTCTGTGGTCAGACAGACTTTAAAAGTGAGAGCTTTGTTGAAGGATAGTCTCCCGCATGAATGCGACATATATAAGTGTCTTCTAGAGTCGACTGAAGAAAAATGCAGCATGCATACTCTAATTCACTACTTTTAAGTCAATATTTTGTGGTTCAAAATTCTGGATTCTCCGGTGGATACTATGCAACCTTTGAATTAAGTAAAATGTCAAAAAAAACAAAATTATAAATCCAAACCAACACAAATAAGGGCTCATAACCTGTTGTACTGATCGCTTTGTCAGCTTGGTAGTTCGGTTCATATTGTCTAAATTTATAATGTAAGATAGCAAATTGATTACCTTATTTTGCATAGTTATTCTCCATATTACAAGAAAGAAAAAATGGTATTTAGAAAAGAGAAGGGGAAATAAGACCTCTATGAATAGATCCCAATTCCATTCACAAACTTACCCCACGCCAAGATGAATGGTTGAGACTAATTTCACTTAAGCAAGGATGATTACTTCGCATTGGGGGTTCTGAAAATTTCGAGGGCTAACGTGCAATTGGATGAGACCGATTTTACACTATTCGTCATCAAAGCCTGGCATTTCCAGTATTATTCAGCTTATACACGATAGTCCCAAAGGCGGCAATAAAATGATATGCCCTACAATATAACCAGGATAAGCTTTACGATCTCTTGATAACAAGCTAGCATATCTGCAGCCGCAGCGGTTGCTATTGGATCAACAGTTTGATATGAATTTGCTGAAGAAGCCAGAGTTTCTGATTCTGACAAAGACTGAGCTAACAATTCGGCATGGTTCAAATCATTTGGAACAATACCTCCACTATCAATATATTGTTGATATGTCCAAGGTATCATAACTCCCTCAATAGCTGCATCATCAGCAGTAGTTACATAGGTGCGATTGCTGTCTAACAGTTCAGAATTCAAGCTTGAGTCTGAGGAATCATCACCTGAAATCACAGGATGTCCAAAAGACTGCAATGAGAATAAGAATAATGATAATATAAATAAATTCATGGTGATGAATGAATTAACTCCCATCCAACGTACTCGGCTTATTTCACTGAAATTTCCTCTCCTTTATAGATTTCAGGATATTTCACAAGACTGATGGAAAACAAGATACAGGATCTTTGAAATAATGGTTTCCAATGCAAGATCCATACACGCACATCTGTGCAATATAGACTGTATATTATTACATATTCATCATTTTGGTCATGTGATTCCAAATAGATTATTCTCCCTCCACACCACTACAACTCAACACAATACAACAATATCACTTTCACACTAATCCTACATCATGCTATCAATAATAAATGTCATTATATATCCATATTCTTACAATCTTAACTTTTCCTTGCTTTTGTAACCCTTCTCAATTCCTGAACAATACGGACTAACTGTCTCTCTGGAAAGAATGCGAAAAATACTACAAAATAAAGAATTGCTGCAAAAAATTACACCTGCTCCAAAAGTACTATTCCATTGCCCTCATTCAAGTAATCATGTCTTCATCTTTGAGTCTTACAAAATCTTAATACACAAATCATAAACATTTGAAATATGGGCACATGGTCCTTGGTCAGAAGATAACACGTGGATATTAATCCTAGAGTATTTAAGAGACGCCTCAAACGCGTCAACCTTAGAATCTGCAAGAAATTTATGTATCGTGTTGTCTACTTCAAACACATTCCATAATAGATACACTCCCTGTTATAGCTGAAACCACAAGAATGGTGGTTTACATTTTCAATTGGGGAAAGTAGTTATTAATAACTTTGCCAAACTGAATAGAAATTGCAGATAATAATAATTATAATAATAATAATAATAATAATAATAATAATAATAATAATAATAACATAAGAAAAATTGTATTTAAATTCTATGAATCTGAAAGTTCTCCTATATATGAAATAATAACTAGGACTTATATGAACATTTCATACTCCAGTGAACAGAAAAGAAGCCCAGTAGAAATGGCACTAGGTACTCTTGGCAACGAAATGTAATCTGATATATCAAAATAAAAAAGTGAACCAGGATATATCCAAGAACTTTTAAAAGATGTGCTTCTTAAGAGCACCTGCTTCAAGGGCAGAAACAACTCCAGTGTAAGCTGGAGTTGTAGTAAAGTTTGCGTACCACAAATCAGCATCACCTTGACCAGCAAAGGAACTTGGAATCCACGAGTACTCATCATCAAAGTCCCAAACCGAGATACCCATACATTGCTTTCCTACCTTAATACAAGCGTTAATAGAGGCTTGGTAGTCAACAGTTTGTTGAGCAAGACCAGCTTCAGTAGGTGGTAGAGTTTCAAATCTAACATCGAGTTCCGAAACAACAACTTGAACACCCAAATCAATGTATGATTGCATCTGCTGCTGCTGCTGAGCTTCAGTTGCTGCCTGTCCAACAATGAAATGAGATTCAAGACCAACAGCATCGATTTTCACGTGCTTGCTCCTAAGCCATTTGACCATATTCTCTACTGCAGCTGACTTTGGACCTGGATATTCGATATTGTAATCATTGTAGTAAAGTTGAGCTCTTGGATCGGCGGCAGAAGCAGCAAGGAAAGCAGTTTCAATGTAATCAGTACCAGTAACGTTGTAGAAGAGTGATTGTCTCCAAGTTCCATCTTCGTTCAAAGCTTCGTTGACAACATTCCAAGAAAAACATCTACCCTTGAAGTGTTTCACTTCATTATAGACGTGTTGATAAATTACATTAAGCAAATCCTTCTTGGTCCATGTCTTTTCATCTAACCAAGAAGGATACTGTTGATGCCAAACAAGAGTATCACACAAAAGAACTTTCTTGTTCTTCAATGCGTAGTTAGCGAATTCATCACCAGCAGTGTAATTAAAGACGCCTTGTTCCGGTTCAGTGTACATCCACTTTTGAACATTTGCAGGAGTCATAGAACCGAATTGTTCGAGCATTAACTCAGTGTATTCTTTGTTAGACCATTGCTCCTGGTTGGTAGCAGTGCCAAAGTACATCTTTCCAGCAGCAACAGCAAGTTCATTAAGAGTTGGTGGTGGAGCGGAATGATGTTTTTTGTTATTTTTCGAGATAGGATTAGCAGCTACAATGCCAGAGAGGGCAAGGAGGGCAGTAGTAAATTCAAGCTTCATTTTGATGAGTTTATTTTGATGAATACATTCAAGCTGTTTGAATATGAAAGAAATATAGTTCTACTTTTATACTACCAAGAGTTGTTGAATGCAGTTCTACTTAAACAAAAGTGTATCCTATCAATCTGAACAAATTGTGGGGTTATGTCCGGGGAACTTAGTAATTGTTGAGTTCTTTGTGATATTAAGCTGCAATATCAATGGAAGGTCAAAGATGCATGTCTCGACTCCTTTTAATGTGTTGCTGCAAAGTTAACAATGTAGATAATAACCCCACATTCAGAGTTATTTTTGTGGTAAAAATATTATGTCAAACTCGGGGTGTCTCGGCAACGGATCGTATTTGACGTTCCCCTGCTTATTAAACTTCTATACTTGTTTGACAGTCTTGGTAGACCATTTTTTCAGTTACGGGGCTACGATTATTCAGAATGGCTCATAAATTGGAGAACCGATTTTACTTATTAAGATGTACTAAAATATTAGATGAAGATCTATAGAATTGGATTTCTATTACGTTTCAGAACGTTGTGGATACCCCTCCAGACTCGCAGATCCTGTAGTAATCATGAAATATTGTAGCCATATGAAAATCCAATTTCCGTGGTAAGTCTATCCGCATAGAGAAAGAATTGAGAGAGGAGCTAATGAGGAAGTACATGCGAGCCCTTCTGTACTTAATTTTGCTCTTATATGTTCAAACGATGCGATGGCACAACTTGCCTCGGAAATGCTGCACTCCTCACCGCTTGAATGTACCGGAATGGTCCGAGCGCTTCCTAAGCCCCTCAAACATTTCAAATAGAAATGCTTGTTCATTCAAATGTGGCAACACAAAAGGAGAAATAGCGAGGAAGCTCCATCCATAACAGCAATTCCTATTTACGACAAGAAAATGTTGTCTATAATATGTAGTCACCATAGGGCCGTTCCTGAATCAAAAAAAATACCAGCTGTCAACCCCTTCATTAATACATTGAAAATAATTGCTTATTCACCACACGAGAATAACTCCCTAATATTCATTTACCTACATTTGTTCTCATATACCCCATAATAAAAATTTAAACAAACAATTGCATATTAGATTTGAATACTATTGTTACAGTAGGTTCCTCGTTAAGAATAATTTGCATCTTACACACGAATTATTGAAAGCTAGTTTTTTATTATAGTAGATACGTGACTAACTCTTCAACACTACTGAATATCAATCTCATTTGGGAAAATGGATCAAAGAGCGTACAGTATCATACTACTACGAGGTTTGTAGAAGAACCATTGGTGTCCTGTCTTCAACTAAAGTAAATAAAATTTAATATACATGCAATCCTAGCAACTAACACTAGAAAATAAACGTGAAGATTAAAAAATAATTCGATTTTCAACATAACCAAGGAATTCCTGAGGCCATAGACAAATTAACGTTCAGTAGATCAGCCAAATCTTCAAAAGAACAAAAGTGCTTCAATTTTAGTTCAGATTGAGAAACACCGCTTTCAATTATTTTAGCCTTCCTTTGGATCCGTCTCATCATCCAGACTCTCATAAAAACCAATGAGAATATCAATGCAGTATAGCAACCCATATGTATACCATAGGTTGCTGCATATAGTGGTGGTATCAACGAGTATTTTTTGTGCTTAAATACAACCTTCCGCAGTCATGCAACGAAATTAAATGTTAAACAAGAAGAATTCTTAGATTGACCAGCAATTATACGAGAAAGTTAGACAAGGTTTCAGAGCCCAACAAGATAACTCGAGACAGTAACAGAATAACAATGCACCACTTTTAATTTGATAAATTGTGAATGTAGATCAATATTTACTAACACAGTCATTAAAGAAATCGTCCAATACGAAGGGGATACAATTGCCAATCATAAAATGAATATTTTGATCAAATCTTGTTGCCAACCAGGCAGACAACACCACCAACATAATCAAATCCGCGCCCCCCAATCCCATCCCTAGAAGTTGTGCTTAAAAATCCAAAGTGATAATTCCACTTGGTCCGGAAGTTTGCGAGGCGGTTAAAAGCTGGATGCGAAAAGAATAATATTTTTGAGCATTACCTAATGATTCTACTACAAGTTCACTTTTTTTGCAAGCCTGTGATTTGAGAGAATTTTTCAACCGCTTATCCTTTGTCCTTCTTGGAAAATTTTTGGTATTCATGGGAGAATCTAGAGACCACAAGAAGAAGATTCCAGGTACACTATTTTTCAATTTCTTTAAGAAGCACGAGTAATCAAAATCAAGCAATAATAAAGAGGCCACTAACAATCTGTTGATCCCCGTTCATCATATAGCACTAAGAAATGCAAGAAGTGTTGTTAACTTAGATCTTTTGTACCACATAGATGATTACAGTATAGCGCATGATGTACGATGTGGTACTAAGATGATTTATGGAGTTGGGAAAGCTTTATATGGAACACCATCACTAAACAAACCAGTTGATGTCACTAGGCAGTATTGTTTCCAACTCTCGCTGCAATAGAGACAACTCTGAAAGCGTACTCACGCACAAGAATTTGTTTAGTCATACAATATATAATCTACACTATTTAAAACTTTAACAGGGGAAGACTTGGAAGAACGTCTTATTGGGTATTCCCGCCAAGACTATCTGAGATTGCTTCAGTTATTAGCACTATTAGGTGGAAGAATAATTGTAAGGGAGGGTCCCGGTTTTCTTCCAATACTTCCTCAGGGTTGGCAAAATTTGTGCCCAGAGAGTTGACTAAGACAAGTACTTACGAATCATACACATTGACAAAAGATGCTCCGCAGTACAAAGTCATATAATCTTCAACAAGACAAGAAATTCCTGCTGTTTGTCTTGAAACTGCATTCAACAAGCGAGGAATCTAAAGAAGTTCTTTATGCAGTACTACAGGGAGCAGGTATATAGCAACTTTCCAAATCGAAGTTTGAGTATGGTTCTAACATCTTCTCACCATTTCCTTTGAATCATTACAAAAATCTCGAAAGCTTCCAACGTTTCCTGACAGAAATAGCAACAATTTAAACAATCCGGAACTAACATTAAGCCTGAATTGGGTCACATACATCTATTTATCCCCCATCAAAATATGTCCTAGTTCAAGAAATTGCAATTGAAGTGTATTATCCGCTGGGAAATTAATCGACTCCTTTATTGAGAGATAATGTGCTAGTTGGATTTTATGGGAAGGTTAAAGTTCATTCACCGTAATTTTGATTTCTTGACTCTTCGTGGGTACTTCGTATGAACACTAGGGTATTATCTGTTACACCGAATTTGTACGAATAGCAATTCCAACGTGAAATACGAAATAGCATGCATTACTTGAAATTCCAAACCTATTTATTGCATATTTTGAATCTTCCTCTAAGGTATAGAGAATGATCAGTGGAAGTCCAACAAGGTCAGATGTGACGACACTATTTAGTTCACATAAATAAAGAAGCACCGAAAGGTTTCTTGCACCAAATTAATATAAAGTAGTATTGGAATACAAACTATTTAGCGTAAGCATTATAACGAGATTTCAAATATTTTCCAAGTTTCTCTGCATATTCAGAAGATTTCTTCGAAGTATGTCTATCAAACAATGCATGCGCTAGCAGAATAGCATAATTGAATACTCCGTAGATATCACTTTGTGATCCGATACGAATAATACTAGCAAACTCCCAGAAGATTATGCATGCAATCAAGTGGCTGTAATACGGCGTTCAGTAGATTCACCTTTTTAGACAAACTTAGCCATTCATCCAAACAAAATGCAACTGTGCTTTGAAATTATTCAGCTGGGCCATTTTCAGAAAAGGTACCAGTGATCTGAGACTCGGAGCGGGAAGTAAGATTGTCAGGAACAAATGAAGGACCTCCAGAGAAAACGAGTAGCAATAGGATTTCAACCGACATTTTGCAATATTTGGCAATCAGGAACACTTGGTTGAAGGAAACACTCTGAGAAACGAGGCTTGGAATGGTTCTTTTGTTGATTGCAATTGTATGAAGTGGAACTGAATTTGTACAGCGAAAATTCGATTAAATTCAAATATATTGAAATGCAAACCAGAAGCTTCATTAATGTCCCAAACTTCCTTTCAGAAATTCTAGAAGAAAAGGACGTATTTGAAGAATGATATCTAATTGGAGCCTCGAGAGCAAACAAAATTCAAAAGGATATCATTATCAACGCCCCATTCAAAAAAATTTTGACAGATTTTTTCTACCGAAAGACACCATAGTAAGTTCAAATTTCTTCTCTAATAATATTCTGTTCAGAACACGGTTCGATTGCTTTAACACTTTCACTCTCTGCCTTTCAGAAATCAGTAGAGACATGCTTTATCAAGTTACTCTACATTGGAAAAGGATTTCAATCAGTAATTAATAATCTATTCAAATTGCTTCTCATAATCTGTCAAGGTAAATCTATACTTCACCTTGCCAGATTGACATCTTTCCAAGGCTTCCTTGATACCTTGCTTTCCTATCGGAACAGCTTCGTACCATGCTTCAATCCCCTTTTCTGCTGCCAAGTTCAACATATCGATCATTTCTTGTCTATTACCCAAATGAGATGAACCAACGAAACAACCATTTTTGAGAAGACTTTCTGGGGAAACTTTGAAATCGTCCTCCGGCAATCCTAAGGCGATGTACTTCCCATGGACTCTCAAAGTTGAGAGGTATGCACCCATATCGAAGCCCGAGTTCGAATTAGCTGTACTCAATATCAAATCCAACTTGTATTTATATGGCTCATTCCAATTTTCTTCTCCAGTTGCAATATAATGATCTGCTCCAAGCTTTATGGCATCATCCTTCTTAGACAAAGACCTGGAGAACACATAGACCTCACAGCCCAAGGCTCTTGCCCACATTATAGCAAAGTGGCCCAAGCCGCCTACACCAACAACACCAACTTTCTTACCTGGACCAGCTCCATTTCTTACCAAGGGAGAATATGTTGTGATACCAGCACAAAGCATTGGAGCCACACCTTCTGTAGACAATGCCTCAGGAATTGGGAATGCAAAGTGCTCATGTACTCTGACATGCGAAGAGTAACCCCCATACGCCAATGAGCCATCTGGATAAACGTCGTTATACGTATCGACCCATTTTGGACAATAAATTTCATCGCCATTCTTGCAGACATCGCATTCTAAGCAGGCCCAAGCCTGGGCTCCCATTCCTACTCTATCACCGATTTTAAACAGGGAAACATTGTCTCCAACTTTGACGACTTCACCCACAATTTCGTGACCAACAATTACTGGCAATCTTGGCTGGTCCCAACCTCCAGTGACAGTGTGGACATCTGAACCACAAACCCCGCATGCTTTGATCTTTATGTCGATATCAAGAGGACCGAATGTCTTTGGCTTAAAGTCCATCTTCTCAACTTCACTCCATTTGGAGGTGTCATTTACGGCAAACCCTTGAAAAGTATCTGGATAACCCATTGTAGATTTCGATTATTGAACAGTATAAGAAAAGAATACAAGCAAATTTGAATATTTGATGAAGACCTACCATTATATCTCCATTTTATGTTCGATAGAGTTTGGTGGGGGAGGGGGCATCGATGCGAAAAACAATGCGATGTGGGGGAGCCTACTAACTTTGTACGGCGTAACGGCCTTCCATATTAAGTATTGAAAGTATCTATGGTAGTGGTGGGGTAGGTATGTGTCTATTTTAATAAATTTTCTGGGAGATTTTCGGAAAAATATTTTGAGATAACATTTCATCACTTCATAGCAATCACAAAATAAGGAGATTGTGATTGAGATAACAATTGAGTTGTATATTTGTGGGTATACAATTTGGAAGGCTTAATCCGTATGCCATCATTCACCGTGGGCACATACAAGGAAGTACATTTATACTCATAGTCGTGAGGGTAGAGTAGAAATAGCTTTGCATTGGCTATTCTTACAGATTTCTAGGGTTCACTACCCATTATTGTCTAGGAATTACAAGACGATATATCAACTCTGCACTAAGAGTCTAGTTTGTGTAGAAACTATAATCTTATAAGGCACAAATGTTTTAGGAATGAAAAACACAATCTCTAATCTGTTATCGGAATCCATTTTTAGAAGGTGCTTTCTCTTTCATTACTTTTACATTTCATTGGGATGTGCTTCTAGTAGATTATCTATAGAGAGATGCCCGCATCCTGGGCTACGATCGAGCCAGTAGAAGTAGCAAGCTTTGATAGCAACACAAATTGAGCCGCTGTTTCCTCAACATCAGGAATTGCATTGATGGGAGAAATCTGCTTTGACTTATCGATACGGTCCTGTGGAAATCTTTTCCCCCAGTCGGTCAACAACAAACCCGGACAAACCGCATGTACTCTAACTTTGGGACCTTGAGTCTTTGCAAGAATCTTGACAAGATGGATCAATGCAGCTTTACTGACAGCGTAAGGAATACTTGAGCCGTAGACCATTCTGCCAGCTACTGAGGCAGAAACAATGAAAGTTCCACCCTCTTCATTATTGTCAAATACCTTCTTGGCAGCCCGGAATAGATAAAAGTGTGACTTGACGTTGTTGGAGAAGCAGCCGTCCCAGAGCTCATCGTCGAGCAGATCAATATCATCAAATGGTACCATCTTTGTCCAACCAGCATTAGAGATGACAATATCGAGATGTCCCAACTGGGCCACAGCTTCCAGCACCAACTTTTCGGGAACAGAATTTTCGGAAACATCACCTTGGAGGATGACAGTTTTGACATTGAATTCAGATGCAAGCGTTTTGGCAAGTGCACTGGCTCTGTCTTGTGAATGGCAGTAGTTTATTGCCAAGTCAACCCCTTCGGAGGCCAATTGCCGAGCCACAGCTGCACCAAGCCCAGCACTTCCACCTGTGATCAATGCAACCTTTCCTTTCAATTGAATCATGCTGTCTTGTTGGTGTCAATTGCTTTGGAGTTTTTTTTAGATAAAACTACAAGATTTCCCCAGAAACGAGCGAGGGGGAAGTCTCACAACGAAATTTGGTGGGGTAGGGAACTATGTGCCGTCGGCTGCTGGGTAATTAGCACAATGGAATTTGTTACAATTGGTATCATGAGATTGCAAGTTAGACTACGGAATTAATATTGTGCGGGATCCAATCTTGCCGGTCTCTCAATTGAATGTTAAATCAAAGAACAACTATATTTTGCATGATAGCTATGTTAATATTGTTAGATTTATTTAATGTCAGTTCCAAGAAGGAGCAACATTATCCAAAATTTGCCTTGTCGTCCTCCACCTTTAATCCGCTCGAGCAGTGCAAGATTATTCGTGCCATCGTGCAAAACTACTAAGCGCACCAATATATTTATTCCGAGGGCTAGTTAACTTTCCGAGGCCTAACTTGCAATCTCATGTAGTTCACATTCGATGAACACTTATGGCTGAAGGAGAAAATCAGAATACCTAGAAGCTTTATTTGAACTAGAGGGGTACATTTATCAATAGTGGCTATTTTTGCATTATTGATTAGGTTGCGAAGATTAATATGTTTTATCCGAAAACCTCCCGTCAGCAAAATTTCTGAAGTCATTTAGAATTAAGAATATCAAATAAATTCTGATTCATTTTTGAAGTAAAGGACATATGAAGTACCTTCGACTTCCCATTGAGTCATCACTATGATTTTGGCCCCAAGCTAACGAGTACCAGCTAAGTTCTGAGACTTCAGCCCGATCCGTATGCAGGAAGACGACAAACCACAACACCTCATTCTTTCTGTCTCCTACATGAAAATGATTCCTGTCTAACTTTCAAATACATTGACAAGAGTTATTTTATTATTAACACTGTTAGTTAATTCGACTTTTGGTCACAAAACATAGATAATTGTATTTACCAGAAAGAAATCTATGAACTAATACGAAGAAGTTGAAAAGATCCAGACAAGGTTTTATTGGTTCCGCTCTCCTAGACGAAGATGGCAGCGACCATGGCACCAAATGCAACCATGATGGAAGGCAAAGTGGCAGAACTTCCACCAACTTGACTGCTAACTTCAGGAGTAGTCTCAACTGTGGCAGAAGTTGAGGCAGCAGCAGATTCTTCAGCAGCAGATTCTTCAGCAGCAGATTCTTCAGCAGTAGACTCTTCAGCAGCAGATTCAGCAGCAGAGGTGACTTCTTCTTCAGGAGTAGATTCAGCAGCAGATGTAGCATCTTCTTCTTCTGGTTCTTCGGCGGAGGCAGTGGTCTCAGTTACATCAGTGGTTGGCTCTTCGGCAGCGGTGGTTTCTTCTGGAGCAGTGGTGGCTTCTTCTGGAGCAGTTGTCTCTTCCTCGGTAGTCTCTTCTGGAGCAGTTGTTTCTTCTTCGGTAGTCTCTTCTGGAGCAGTGGTCTCTTCAGGAGCAGTCGTCTCTTCCGGAGCAGTGGTCTCTTCCGGAGCAGTGGTCTCTTCAGGAGCAGTGGTCTCTTCTGGAGCAGTGGTTTCTTCCGGAGCGGTAGTTTCTTCCGGAGCAGTGGTTTCATCCACAGTAGTTTCTTCTGGAGTGGATGTAGCACCTTCTTCAGTGGTGGTGGCTTCGGCGGCCGCAGCTTGGTCCAATGCCGTAGACAAAGAAGCAGGAATCATCCAATATGGTTCCCAGACACCAGCAGAGGAACATTGAGATATGGCCAACGAAGTGGCGACATGAACATCGTCTCCTTGACAGTTGTCAACGAAACACTGAGCAACAGCAGCACCCCATTGTGGCATGACACACAAACATCCAGTATCCCAGTAGGGACATGGAGTGCTACCAGTGGACTCCCTAACACAGTCCCTGGCACATTCTGGCAACAAAGCGTAAATTCTGTCGGCAAAACCGTTGATTGTAGCAGTCTTTGGTACAGAAGGGAAAGTGGCATAGGGGTTATCACCGGCTGCGGTGGTGGTGTCAGCAGCAACGGCTCCAGCAGACATAGCCAAAGCAGAAAGGGCGTAAGAGTACTTCATAGCGATTGTGATTATAAACTAGGATGAGTATAGAGATTACCTCTTAGGCGACGAGAGAAAGTGGACTGTCGGCCCCATTAATATACTAGCGACCGCTGAACTAGACATCTCGAACGTTTCTCAAATGGGACACAAACGAAACAAATGGAGCTTAAGCTGTCCATTTTTGGATTGTCCGACTTACTCCATTGGATCGTGGACTATTTCGACTTCGGTAATTACCTCGTACGCAAGATTTTAGCCTTGGGGCATTTTTAAAACAATACCCCCCAAAATTTAGACTCACGCATTTGCAGCTGCATGAATATATTTTTTATTTCTGCTCTTATGGAATATAACGTTCGTGAAAATACCAGTACCGGGATGCCAAGAGTCGCAATGCTGACTCCAAAAATACATTCACATTAAAAATTTGTTCTAGACAAAAACATACATTTATTTTGGTTACACACATACACTTAGAAGAATGCCATCGACAAGAGGAATCCGATAAAGCCACTCATTGCAATTGGAACACCGATATTTACACCTTTTCCGGCCGAGGTTGCACTAGTGGACGAAGTCTCATCTGATGTACTACTAGTCTCATCATTTCCAGTTTCAGATGCAGACGTAGCTTCATCAGTTGCAGACGGGGCTTCGTCGGCAGAACTTTCCTCAGAAGAGCTGGCGATTTCGGAGGAATCGCTCGATGGAGAGTCAGTCGATGGAGAGTCAGCTGAATCTGTGGTAGCAATTTCTTTTGCGTCACCGGCTGCTACAGAAAGTTCAGTCGAGATGGAAGCTGGCATCATCCATGTGTTTGCTCCAACCCTGTAACACAAGGAGGTAGCCAATGAAGTAGCGACAACAACATCAGAACCAGCGCATTTTTCAGCAACACACTGTCCAACAAGTCCAGACCATTGAGGCATAACACAGAAGCACCCTGTATCCCAGTATGGGCATGGAGTGTTACCAGTAGAGAACTTAACACACTCTTTGGCACATTCTGGCAACAACGCGTAAATTGGATCAGCAAATCCGTTGATGGATGCGGTTTTTGGGACTTTGGGATACGTGGCCCAATTATTAGCAACACAGACGTTTAAATAGTAAATGAAGGATAAAATATATACTACTTTGTTCATGATTATTGATTAAACTGATAGTTTCTGAAGTTTTACAAAGTGAATATAACAAAACGCAAAGACTATCATTAAATACATCTATGGATAGAATCGTCAGGACAATGATCGAATTTCGAAAACTGGCCGTGATCGTCATAGGTTGAAAAAGTCGGTGCATTCGGGATTGCCTGTTTCTGCTCGTACTGATTTTATAGATAAAAAATAGAGTTTTGTGCGTGCAGCATGAGGCTCAAGTGCGAAATGAAATTAATTTTTCAAATCTTGGCGATACTCCGGTGATCGGACTCTTTGATTCGCTGGATTTTAAAAAATCCCTATTACCCAGGACCATTTTGGAAATAAAATTACATTCAGAAAGCTTCATTAGGCTTCCTATAAATTTTGCATATCTGCTCCTCATTTAATAGCGATATGTCCGACAATTACAAGCCGTCTCATTTTTTTGAAGGTTGCAGCCGCGATATTTCCGACCAATACTTCCCGCTTGCTTCCATTCCCGAAGGGCTTAACGTAGTCAGACTGAAGTATCCTTGGTAAAGGAAGCTTTGCCAAACCTCTAGGGGCAATCTAATAATAGTTCACAAGGTCAAAAGCTCCTGAACATATACTAAAGCCCACGTTATTGACAATAGCCTGCTTGACGCAACCGAAAATGGATTGAATGATGAATTAATATTACATGGTAATAAATAATACTTGGAATAGGTAAAAAACTCTGGTGGTATCTAAAAATCCAGAAATTTCTCATAATTATTTCTTGCTTTCCAACATAAGAGTTCTGAACTGTTTCACCAAGATTTATACAATCCAAGACGTCTAAAACCAGTTTGACAAGATGGCATCTCTGATACCCTTTGACGTACAGTATTTTGTGGAAAAGAGTAGAAATAATAAGTACGAATGGTTGGTATTTTTAATTACGATAATTTTGCTCATACTTCATGGAATACTTTTCCACTGGATACCTATTTATCTTCGTTCCAAGAGAACCGAAAATTCTTTGAACAATCCGGGGTACTTTAAGTTCCTAAAGACTTGGGATATCTGGACTAGCTGTATTAAATTAGAAATTCCAGGTACAAAGAAGTCAATTTATTTCCAGCCTAGTGTGGTGCTTCTTGGTGCTTTATTTCTAGTGATTAATGCCGTCTTCTGTTTTGTGGAAACTGTAGACTTAGACTATTTACCAAGATACTATGTTGTTTCCAAGAGAATTCTGAAGGTAGCAGTCGGAAGCTTGCCAACTATAATGCTTGCTATTATGAAGAACGATTTGTTAACGTCCATAAGCGGTTTGCAGCATGATAGGATAACGTTTCTTCATCTATGGTTAGGCAGAATAATGTGGACTATGATTACAATTCATTTTATTATGGCTTGCAAATATTGGCTAGGGTTAGACTTTGTCATAATGATTCTAATTCCACCTCAAATTTTTGGAATGATGGCGTACTGTAGTTTCTTCCTTTTGACTTGGGCAAGTTTGAAGTTCATAAGAAATTTGTCCTTCGATGTTTTTCTTTTGCAACATAGAGTACTTTCCTTCATTATGTTGTTAATGACATTTTTCCATAATCTGGGAAATAGAGCAGCAGTCCTTATTGCAGTTCATTCCGTTGTATTGGATAGAGTTACTTCCAACATTATTAGTTTCGTTCACAAAAGAAAATCACCAACCAAGGGGATGTGTTCATTTGAAGTTTTGGATGAGGATACGATGTCAATAGATATTCCTATTCATGAAGCGGGATACACCACTTCCGCTTGGTATACAATTTTCTTGCCCAGAGTGAGCTGCTGGAAGCCAGGACAACATATTTATCTTTGTGTTCCCAAGGTCAATAGGTTTCAGTTCCATCCTTTCACTATCGCAAGTTTGGAAGAATCTGGGAATATGAAGTTGCTTGTTAGAAAACAAAAGGGATTCACCAAGCGTTTGATGACAAAATTGAAGAAGATGGAAGAAGTGGAAATGTCAAATTTTGAAGACAACGATGGCGAAGTAGAAAATAGAGAAATGGGAATTCACAAGCTCAAAGTGACTTTCACTGGACCTTATGGTGCCAACCATCAAAATTTCTTGAGATTTGATTCTGTCCTATTTCTTGCTGCTGGATCTGGTGGGGCATTTGTGTTTCCAGTTGCTTTGGCTTTGTTAAAGGAGATAGACCTTAGGAATTCTAAGAGCGACTTTTTGCACAGACCAATGAATCCCAAGATCAAATTGATTTGGTCCATTCAGAAAAAAGAAAATATTAGATGGTTTGTGGATCAATTGCAACAGATACTACAGTTGTCAAATTCAATAAATCTTTCCGTGACCATTTACATTACCCAGGAAGTGGAAGAAGAGGTCGACGATGAAAAGTTGATGGATATTTTGTATCACAGTTCTTCTAGTCATAACCGTACACATCTGGACGTCTCAATAGGTAGCAAGGCTACGACCATAGCTTCCAATAACACTCTCATGTATGAATGTTTAGAATTTGTTTTCAAGAGAGCTGACGTTGCTACTCTTATCCAGAAACAGAGCATGAAGTTAAATCAATCACAAGCATTGGCTGTTTGTTCTTGTGGAAGTCCATCTTTCACTAATTCTATAAAGATTCACTGCAATAGTGCAAGAAAAGCAAATGATTCTCCAGATATATATTGTTATACCGAGTCTTTTTAAATTTCATAAATATATGCATGTCTTTATCTATGTATTGTAAGCTACCAAATTTGATTTAAGAAGCCGAATTTCGACAAGTATCCTTTTCTCTTGTTGGTGTTTGGAATGAGCAACCAGAGGACTATGACGGAAGTAAACATTGCGATGAACATCGGAAATACAATATAAGCTCCTGCAAATTGAGATACCAATCCTACCAAGAATGGGAATATGGCTCCACCAGAGGAACCAAATGCGGTTGTAATTGTCATTGATATGACTTGGATTTTCCGAGGAAGTAAACCATCCAGGACAACATATGTGATCATTAGTGGATAAACAGGACCAATTGCTATACCTCCAAGTGTTATGGCAAGAATTTCTATTGGTAAGCTTGGTATTGCCCATGTCAAGATAGCGAATAAAATCGCTAGAAGAGCTAGAATTACATTGCCTCTTCTGGCACCAATTACTTTATGAATCAATCTAGTAAGTACAAGACGACCAAAAGTCACTCCAAACCAATATCCAGAAGCTACATAACCTATTGAGGCAGACTTATTATTTCTGTAATCGCGCAAGTAGGTAGTAACCCATCCACCAATCGCAACTTCAGCTCCTTGGTAAAACAATACGAAGAATGATGTTAACCAGGTCATCCGGTTTTTAAGCGCTTCTTTCATTAGATTTTGTTTGGCAGTCGAGTCTTCTGCATTTTCATCGCCACTTTCCTCTACAGCGTACCAGGGCTTCAAGGCCTCTTCTCCCCTAACAAAGCCAATGTAACAAGTAATTGAATTTATAATCATCAATCCCAACAAAATGAGGTAAAAATAGTTCCATTTGATACCAGCTTCGACATAGGCTGTGGCAATCAAGGGAGATACAGAGGCACCCATCCCATAGCTGCCATGGAAGTAGCCCAAGGCAGTAGACGATTTTTCAAGTCTACTGACAAATACATTAAGTTGAGAAACACATATGCCGACTCCAACTCCACCGAAAAAGAACCCAATTACGATTAATGGATATTTCAGTCCAGTCGAAACAAGTGTATACATTAGCATCGACGAAAGACAGCCTACAACCAAAGATTTTCTGCCAAGTTTGTTCTCAATTGTTGAGGCAAGCGTGGCCACAATAATATACCCCAACGCATTACTCAACCACAAGATGGATGCAACACTATACGAGATGTTATATTGTTCTTCAATGTAGTTTAACAACACTCCTACAGAACCATCAGAGCATCCTAAACTAAATGCCCAAATACAGGCTACAATAACCCGAAACAAGTTCCCTGGAGGATTGGTGTAAGTCATATGGCCAGGACTTTCAGGAGACTGTAAATCATTGTCACCATCTTCAAGGCGTTGTTCCTTCTCGATTTCCAACGCGGCAAGGGATCTCTGATCTACTGCGACATCCATCTCACTCGTCTTGTATTCGAAAGGTGGTCTCCTTTCGACCCTTACACGGGTACCCAAGTCATTGAGCTCGATTTGATCTTGATCAACATATGACTCCAAATTTTGCGAGCTTCCTTCTATCATCCCAAAATGCGAATGAAATAGGATAATAGACAAGCTTTGATGATTTGATATATAATGGAACAGCTACTGTGGAATAACTATAAGGACAGCAAAGTTTCTGTTCAACTCGAACTCTACAGATGACAAAGAGTAGGTTAAATACTACTCCTAGCCGGATAAATCGAGGCTTCCCCACAAATTTCTTGACATCGCTTTCATTTCTATAGGCTGTTCAAAGATGCAAGTTGTTTCTATTTGTCCGGGAAAATTGCCGTTGTCTACACCTTTTCGCAACGGAATATTTTTCGCAACTATAGCACTGCAGGTCGTTTTTAGCTGCGAAGTTCTTATGATTGTGGAGGAATTTGTTGTAGTACAAGTACAAATATAAAGTGTGTCCGCCTTACAGATGAACCTACTAGATTATTAAGCACACGCACCCCAAAGCCAGACACATGACCCTGAATCCATTGTTCGTAAATATTTAGCGGAATATAGAATTATTTTGTGAATTAATTGATGTATAACTTAATAGGACAGAAGAATTGAAGGATAAACTGCATATACAAAGGATTAAATATAGAAGGAAAGATATTAGGAGGAACACTTTGCTGATTTAAGAGGTTGTTCACTTTTTGGATCCGTCGCTTACGGTACCATTGTCTGGACTCACAGAGCCGGTACCATCGGCAACTGTTCCATCAATAGGAGCAGCAGCAGCTTCCTCGGCTTCAGCACCAGCAGAGGCAGTGGCTCTCAACTTTGCAATTCTGGCATCAGTAGATCTAATTGGCTCAAGAACGTATGCAGATTCTTCTGGGTTCTTACCTTCCTCTTCATAATAAGCAAATTCACCAATTTGAGCTAAGTCGGTACCCAACATTTCTTCGTCTTCATGCAATCTAATTCTCAAGAATGGAATCTTGTCCATTACAAACAATAAGATGGCAGTGACGACAAAGGACCAGAGACCAACGGAACAGGAACCAGCAAGTTGGTAACCTAATTGCTTCCAGTGGTGGTTTATCCAACCACCGGCAATTCTCAACGATGGGTCGCCGTAGACACTACCGTCAGCAGCTGCAACGTAGTCAGCAGCAAACAAACCTGTCAAGATGGAACCACAGATACCACCAATACCATGCAAGGCAAACACATCCATACCATCATCAATTTGCAAGACTTCCTTTAAGTCGACAGCGAAGTTACAAACAATAGCTGGAACAACACCAAAAACAACCGAGGTGTATACAGGCACGAAACCAGCAGCTGGAGTGATTCCAACCAATCCAGCGATGGCACCAAGACATAAGCCTACGGTGGACCACTTACCACCGGTTCTGAACCAATCGACAAACATCCAAGTTAAGCCACCAGAGGCAGCAGCCAAATTGGTGTTAACACAAGCGTACCAAGAACGGATGGTAGCGTTACCGGTAGATCCACCGTTGAAACCGAACCAGCCGAACCAAAGGAACACTGTACCCAAGACAATGGAAGATACCGAGTGAGGCTTGTACTTTGGAACCTTACCCTTGGTTAATGGATCGTTTCTCTTACCCAAAATCAAAGAGTAGGCCAAAGCAGCGAAACCGGAGTTTTCGTGGACTGGACCACCACCAGCAAAGTCAAGAGCACCCAAGTTGAATAACCAACCGTTACCACCCCATGTCCAGAAAGCAATTGGACAGTAGACAACAGTCAACCAGATGAACAAGAAGACCATCATAGGTCCCAATCTGGCACGTTCACATCCAGCACCAACCATCAAAATGGCGGTGGTGGCAGCGAACATTCCTTGATACAAGCAGAACAAGATATCTGGGACAGTAGAGACGACGGCTGGAGCAGCAAAGACATTCTTTAAACCAAAGAATTCCAAGTTACCTAAGAAAACAGAAGATCCTGACTTAGAGAACACAAGGGAGTAACCCCAGAAAAACCACTGGAAAGCGGTCAAACAGGCAGCCATAATAGCAGCCCACATAAGCGACAATGCGTGCTTCTTTCTTGATATCCCGGAATACAAGAGACCAACACCTGGAATCATGATCCACACCAAAACGGAGGCAATTCCGATCCAGACAGTGTCGGCTTTGTCGAACTGGGAGTTCAAGTCGTCGGTAAAGACGTTACCACCGTCTTCACCTGTGAAGTTGGCGGACATTTTGTGTATATAAGGGTATCTTTTGACTAACCTTTGTTTGGCTACTGTAGTGAGAATCTATGCGTATAGTGCAATTGGGTTGTAGCTCGATCGACAACTTGAGACCGATCTGGATACAAGTGAGATCTATGTTATTATGAGACCTGTAGTCGAGATCTGATGTGTACGTCAGAAAAACAACGTTAGTTACGAAAGGATTTGCTAGAGAACAAAGACAAAGAAAGAAACAGAAGAAAATCTCCTCTTGCAATTGTAGGTAATAATAGGACTTGCTTGGTATTTATATTTGTAGGGTAGGCTCAAATATTTCATATGGCAGGAGATATTGCCTTATTTGCTCTGCTTGCATTATTTTTCATTGGGTACATGCCTAAATTGCCTGCAACTGCAATTCCACAAATGTGAAGTTTCTTGTCGTGTTTTGTTAGCAGCCGGTATAATCGTTTATCATCGGCCAATGAAATCGCTCCATCAGCAACGGTCGAATCTAGTCACTGCATACTGTTGAACCCAAGCCGCACCGACCCAATTACTACCAATTTACTGATAAGCTGTGTGCAGGTATCGGCAGAGCCAGCGATTACGGTTGAAGGCAATCAGCATTACCATTAAGAAGTAGTTCCTGTCTATACTCATCAACCGGAACCGGGCGACCAGCAAACAGATTTGGGTATCTGAACTGAAACGACCAATGACGTTTGGCCGACGTAAACAAAAGAAAGCGTATTTCCTTATGGGGTACTTGGGGACCGAGCACATGCAAGGTCAAAGTCGCGCTGTGATATCCAATGAGAAAAGTGTGTAATCAACAAATGATTGTTCATTGGGAGGAAATAGCATTAAAATCAATATCCAATATCGAGCTTATTAATTAAGATTTTGACTCTTGACTCATCAGATCGGGCTTAGTCGCTGACGCTAGCAACGGCATTTTTTAGTTTCAAACAATACTCTTGAATTTCGACAGATTCGTTTATTCTCTCAACCTTCCCAGTGTTATTGTGTTCTCATTATTTTCATTTTAGGCGCTTGTGTAACCTTCCTAAACTTAGATAGTGGATACTGGACCAATAATTAGATGGGGCCTTATCTTTTCTTACCAGATAAGGCTGCATAGACTTTCCTTGAACTCGGCCACGAATTTTTCTGTTTTGTGACAGTTTCTTTGCTTGTGTTTGGCCAACGTAGAAAAACCCTCCCCAGTGGATATGTGCTTCCCGTAGTCCGTAGTAAACAAACGACAAACAAACGTTTGGATACAAACGTGAGATTCTTCATTTACGAGTTCTTAACTGTCTCTGTGTACGCTTTGCATATACAACTTTTTCGTAGCCAATTTATCGTACTATCTCATGATAACGACCCCTCAGTGAGAGTTTTTTCATGACAACCGTAGTCGAAGAATCTCTAATGGTGGAGAAGATAGTTACTTTCTCGTAACACTTCTGCATTGAAGGTCCTTATCAGATCAGTTCATTGTCTCTGGCTCAGGCTTTGCGGAGACGACAGCCAAGAAACTGTTGTTCGCATGATGATGATGACGAAATTGTCAAGGGTGAATTATGGTAATTGTCGTGTACCAACTTACATCAACCACTTTCTTGACCTTATCTCTAAGTCTTCCTTCGCTCACCTCTGTATCCACGCTTTGAATTTATTGCAAAATTAACTTGAAGACTCTTCGGTTGTGGTGGGACCATTCCTGTCCACTGATATCATCATTTTCAAAGCCTGCTAGAGACCGGTTCCGGGATCTCTGGGACAAACAATACGATAAGCCACGGCATTCCTAAGCATACAGGCTAAACGAGGAGGGCTATCAGCAGTGTATCTATTGTGTACCCCGTATTTGCTTCTACTGAATCAAGAATCTTAATAAACGTTGTCACAACTTCATAGTGTAGTTAATATATGTGCTTTATGCTTAATAGATAAATTTGGAAAAACAAATACCAAGACGAAAGTCATTGTGTCCAGAGAAAGCATGATGATTTGGCAAAGACTAGTTTCATCCCAAATCACTTAAGTTAATCGAGATGATAGCAGAATAAAAGAACTTCTGAAAACGGACTGTTTCGGCACCACTATATTTGTACAAGATGGCTAAAACTCAATAGAGATAATGAGTCCTGGTATTTTTCTTAGCTGGTCATGTTAGCAGACCGTGCAACAACTTTCATGGTCTTCAGTAGATCTGAACGTGATTATTACCATCTGAACTATTCTAGTTAATGATAGTTCCTACCAGATGATCGTTCACAAGTTGCATTGCTGGTTGTGAGCCATGTGAGATCTAATAGTTTGTGCTATATTTCCAATGTAGATAATATTCTAACTAATTATAATTTTCAAACGTGATTGCAGAACTTTGTTACCCTAGTTGCAGTATAATTCAATATTTCACAGCAAGGTCGAGCTAATGCAAACGGTTTACACAGCTGTCACATTTGACACATAAGATCATGTGGGGTTACGAACTGCAAACAAAAGCGTAAGGCTCAGAGGTTAGAATTAATGCCCGCTGAGACATAAAAGAGATTTTTGATCATTAGGTAGCCAATTGGTTGGCTAGTCTGGATTCGATACTGAGCTTAGCTCTTATCTGGTGTCTATACAATAGTGGCCAACTTCATTTGACATGTGCAGTCTACGGTCTATTAATGCCAATATTAGCCAACTACTTCGGTATTGTGACAACGTAGAAAACATGATATTGAAGAGAGGTGCTTGTTAACGCGGTTATGGGAAGTGTTATTATGGTGTCATTATGGTGTCATTACAACAGGGGTGTTGATTACTGTATACGTTTCAATGAAACAGGGCAATTGGTATTTCAAGAGATTCTCCGCTGTTTCATTTCAGTAATTATATCTGAATCTGTTTCTGCGCTGGTTCGGATTCTAGCCATAAACTCTATTTTGTCCGCGTTAAGTGCTAGCCTAACAATTACTCAGTAGCCTAATTTCATAATTTCTATAATATATAATACACTTCTTTAATACCCCAAGAATCGTGTACATCTTCATTTCCCATATATTCTTCAAGACATCCCTCCAACATCTTTTCTATTACGTCCTCGCCATAGTAGTAGCCTCATTATGCCAAAAGTCTCACACAGTCCCATACTGTCCTGGAAGAGAAACCCGCGCCTGTCTCCACAACATCCGCCAGTTCCAGGCTCACGTTTCTCTGTGGTGGGATTTTGTCGCTAGCCTAATTTTTCAATCTCCATATTTTAAAATTGAAACTGAGAAACCAATTAGGAATTAAATAACCGTTCTACTCTTTTTTTGCCTATTGGTTTCTGCACCCCCAATTGCTATCACCATCGCATCCAATCCATCTCTACAACATCGTTGTATACGTCAAGTTCACCTGAACAATCTATACCGTTTGTTTCAGATAGCATCGACGTCAGCTTTCTTTTTTTGCTTCTCCAGTTTTGTCTGGAATATTCAATTTGTCTCTGTTGAATTTCAATAACCTGCGAGGATCAAATTGACTTTTATTGTCTACACAACCTGCAATTTTATTAATCTTACCTACTACTTGCCTATAAGATGTCTGAGGACTCGTTCAATTACCCCACGTCCATTCTCACGTCCAAGACTCCAGAACAAGCGGCCAAGATTCTACCCAATGGTTTGAACTCCGCCTACAAGCTCTTGGACACCGACCTTTCCCGGTGGTTCAAGGAGTACGCGTCAGTATTACAGACTTATAACAGTGGCTTGAGGAGTTTGCTTGCTACCGGAAATGAGATGTTTAAAGAATCCAATAATGATGGAGAGTTCTCAAATTTTCCTCGTCATTGGAACTGTTTTCTCGCTTCTTTGCAAATCGAATTGAATAACAATGACGAGCTTCTGAACAGCATCAATAACGAGATCATCCGTCCACTCCGTGATGTTGTGGACAAAGATGTGCGTCTTTCAGAGTTGCTTATCAACTCTCAGGAATTGCAGGAAATCAGTGACGGTTTGAAAAGCACCAAGAGCAACGCAGAAATGCAGTGGAACTACAAGGCCCCACAGATCTTCCAGAATTGGGAAGATTTCAAGAAGTACGAAACTCAGTTGCTTTTTGATATTGTGCTCAACTACTTCCAGAGTCAAAATTCCAAATTAACCAAAGAGTTGACCAACAACGAGAATCTGACCAACTACCTTTTGAAGAACTTCAAGTTGGACAACGAGATGCAGTTCCATTTGGAATGGTTGCTTCACCACAAGTTCGAACCTGCCAAAGACGGATTCGTTCAACAGCAGCAAAAGCAACAACAGCACCAATTGAACAAACAGCTGCATCCTCAACAACGTGAATCTTCACAATCACATCATCCAAGCAAGAGGTTCAGCGTATTACCAAGCTCAAAACATCATCAAGAACCTCCAAGTACCTCTTCATCTTCTATCAACTCTGGCAAGAAGCTGAACAAATTGAAGTCTAGGGTTGGTTCAATCTTTGGCCGTAGCAAGAACAAGAGAGGTAAAGCTGGTAAGAGTGACACTATTCCTGAGACTGAGTCGATCACTTCTGAAACGAACTTGCCCAGAGGCGACTTGACACAAATGCATACCAGAGCTTCGTCTATTACTTCCAGAGGTAATTCATACAGACGTCCATCAGGAGCAGTTTCGACCCATGGGCCATTACCACCCACTCCATCTAGTGCTCATACTCTGACGTTCCCATCAACTCAGCGTACTCAATCCTCTGGACTTGTATCGCAACCAGCTAGTGCTGCTCCAGAAAAGGAGACTCCACATCTTCCTTCCAGTTCAGTTGCTGCTGAAGTTGGATCTCTGACCGTAGCTCTGGAGCCTGTTCAGCCTCCTCAGTATTATAATAATTCTAGGACACTCGCTCCGCCAATCACCAGCAGCTCCAGTCCTTTGAATCCAAACAAGCTTCCACCGCAGTCTATCCAAGAGGAACCTCCAGTTGCAGAGTCTCCAAACGTTGTCAAGTACAAGGACACGGATTCTTCTTCTGACGAAGAGGGACCGGAGGACATTCAAAACAATGGTAGATCGATGTTGCAGAAGCATGATCTCGAGCCAGAAGACGAAGCTCAAGGAACTTCTCCTAGAGACTCGTATCCATCTTTGGCCCCTCCACCACAATTGCCAGGTTCGTTTATCAGAAGCAACACCAACGGTACTGTCAATTCTTCGGATCCACATTTATCAGATCCTAGATCTCGTCAAAGCAGCTCAGGCAAGTACAGCTTTGAAGCTGGCGATGACCAGAAACCAATTGCGGCTACTCCAAGATCGCAATCTGAGAACGTTTTTGAATCACCTCCAGAACTGGAGTTGCCAGAGCCAAATGTAAGCGACGTCCAATTGAAAGCAGTTGCTGAACCAGAGACTAGCAATGGTTGGGCAGGAAAGACTGCTATTGGAGCTGGTGCAGCAGCTATTGGAGCTGCTGGATTGGCTGCTGCCGCGGGAGCTTTGGGTTCAAGAGCTCCACCTCCACCTCCCTCCAGAAAGGTTATTCACCATCAAACAGCTGATGAAGTTTCTGCCTTGCCTGCTACTCCAGAAAGACAAATTCTGACTCAGCCTTCGAGAAACAGAAGCGAAGTTACTTCGCAAATGTTCCACAACTTACCTAGTGCTCGTGAATCTTTGGTACAACCACATGCTACTGGTGGCTCTTTTGCTCCTTTGGTAAGTCAAGACACGGGGATGTCGTCGTTGTCCAAGAGTGACTACTTCAAACATTTTGACACTGGTTCTGAACCGGTGACCAAGGGTTTGAACGCTTCGATTGCCGATGTTGTCAACGCTAATTTCAAGGATGGACAATTGGTAAAGTCACAATTGATAGGTGAAGTAGCTTTTACTTACATTCCAGAGGATGCTACGGCAAGTTTGCCTGTGGAACCAATCTTGGTGAGGATCCCTAATAGTTTCGATAAGGTGATATTGAACAACTCATTTGTAGACAAATTGGAAGACGAAGTGTTCAAGATTTCACCAGCATTGGTTTCGTCTAAGACTTTGGGAGGTATCAAATATTTGCTCAAATTGAACGAAACTCAAGTTCCAATCATAGTGCAGCAAGTGTGGAGGTATGAAGATCATCAAGCCAGTTTGGTGGTCAAGTTGAGAGTAAACCCCGCTATTAGAGAAGAGGTCGTAGTAGAGAACTTGTTTGTATCTGTTGCCTTGAAGAGCAACGTCCAAGCTACATCGGCTTCTTCCAAGCCACAGGGTGCATTCAACAAAGAGAAGAATAGAATCACTTGGAGATACACCCAGCCGTTGAAGTTGGGAGGAGATGTTGTTGAAGAGAAGTTGATTGCAAGATTCATGACCAATGGTAAGGGTGTTGAAGATGAAGCTGGAGTTCAGCTCAAATTCCTTATTCATGATCATCCCATCAAATTTGCAACCATTTACAGCTACGAAGACAAAACCAAGGAGATTGCTCTGGTGAGAAACATCACCAGTGGTAACTACAGTGGCCATGCCTAGCCTCTGTTTTTGAAAAGTTATTAAGCCAAGAAAATATATTGATATTCATTGTTTTTATTTATGCGTATACATTTCGAACTTTGCGTTATTACACTTTACATAAAAAGATTCCGACTCAAGTTGTGTAACTGTATAATAGCGACTGCAGAAGTACTTCTGTGGTTTAATTCCCTAATCACTCTTTTTAGATGACTTCTGTTCTTCCGGACTCAAGGTGTCATAGGCCGTCTGTAAACCTCTCAATTGCTTCTTGAAGGCCTGGATATCCTGTTCTTTCAAACTGATGAGCTGCTTGTACTTTTCGACTTCACCATCTTCCGATTCGTACTTGGTCTTCTTTCCAGCAAGTAACGATCTGTATTCGCTTTCCTTCTTCACCAACTTTCTGACAATGGTTATCACAATGCCAATAGCCAACATCAAGTACAACACAGCTCCACTCAAGTAGAGGTTTCTTTGCGAATAGAACTTGGTAGCCAATTGGTCATATGTCAATTGTTGTGTTGGATTTCTATGATCATTGCTGCTAACAAAGAAAGGATCAGAGTATCCCAGGATACGCTTCAATCTGTTGACACAGTCCAAGAACTGTAACACCAACAATATGATGCTGAACGCTACACCCACTTTAAAATTCTGAGATTTTTGAAGAACCCAGGTGATGTCGACGATCTTCGCTCTGATTGGATGAGGAAGCGGAAGTACAAGCAAGAGAAGCACAACCATCTGGCCAATTAAAGTGGCGAAAACAAGAGACATTTGAATACTCATGGTGAACCAATTTACACTGTAGAATATGGAGCCAATTGGAAGACTAAAATGTTGATCGAGTTCTGATCTGAGAATTAATTCAATTGAGTATTAGAATTCGACTGTAGATGATTAATTGAAAGATCAATCAACTAAATTATCAGAATATCAGAATATGTGATATAGATATCTCAAGTAATTCAGAGTATGAGACACTACTAGATTAATCAGTAATAGATACAATTGTAATTTTTAGCTCCGATAAAGGCAAATCTTGGTACTTCAATCTCAAGTATAAAGACCTGCTGAAATGATATCTTTCAATAGTAAAGGACAACCTTTCTTGAAACAGTCGTTCCATGCTCCTCTTCTTAACATGTGAACAAACGACTGTACGTGGCGAGATGAAATTTCCTGCATGTTTGTACAGAGTTGCAACCTAGTTGCAAAATAGACGACCTAAATTATCCATAATCCCAGTTATTACCAAAACTACAGACATGGCTAAATAACCAAAAGTTCTTTTCTATTTATTATCTGCATTAAATTGCGGCACCCAGCTACCTACAACCCGGTAACTTTCCGGGCGTAATTGTAAGCTACTATACTAAAGAGACACATGAATCCTACGATCGAGTAGAACCATGTCAAACTGTCATACTCTTGTCCTGGAACTACACAGTTCATACCCCATAGACCAGTTACAACGTTTATCGGCAATACGATCGTACCCAAAATTGTGATCTTACCCAACACATCATTGGTATCGTTGTTGACCTTCGTCATGTCGATATTGATTTGGGCCAAGTAGTTCGAGTGGAAACGGGCCAACAACTTCTCATAGTGATTCAAAGACTGAACCATAGTTACAACGTGATCTTGGATATCTCCCAAATACATACCAATTTCTCCTTTGCTCGAAGTCTTGTTACTTTCAGCCATCGCTTCGCTGAATCGCTTGCTGAATCCCTTGATGACATCTGCCTTGGATCCTAGCAAACGAAGCACAGACATAACTCGTTTTCTACATTCACCAATACGACGCAACATGTCTCCTTTTCGTTTCCAACCTAATATTCTAGATGATGTAGATGAACTCTTGGAACTAGTCTTGGAAGAATTTTCAGATTTAATTTTTCTCAATCTTGATCCAATACCATGGTCGACAGTGGACTTCGATCTCTTTCTCCAGATGAATACATTATCCTTATTGGAATTGCGCTCAGGGAAGTTTGTCCTTCTTCTAACTGGCTTTTTTGGTGGGCTATGATGTGATTCTTCGTTTTCGTCACCGGAATCATCGGATTCTGAATCGTCGTCAGAATCCTCACCCGAATGCATTTTCAATATTGCATCTTCAATAGAGTTCACTTCCTCCTCTATGCTGTCAATCATAGGTGCAAACGAATCGGTGATATCATCGATTAACGCATAGCAGATCCAATCTGAAGTGACGGTCAAGTACTCTCGTAACAAACGTGCTCTTCTTCTAACATTAATTGGATGAGGTGTTGCCGAAAAATGGAATGTAATTACGGCATTTTTGAATACGATCATGTACATGTTCAATGGCAGCAACTCACCTTCTCTGATCTTTTTGCCCTTCGATTTCATGGAAGCAGACTCTTTTGTTCCTTGAATGAAGGACGGTGGTCTAGAACGCTTTCCAGTCTTCTTACGAGAAATACGATTGAAAGCGTTCCTAATCCACGACCTGCGCTCGGGACTACCAAAAATACTGCTAGCATCATCTCCATCATATCCTTGTTCATATAACTCTTGTAGTCTATTCATCTTCTTTTCGTGTTCCTTAGCTCTTTGCTTTCTTCTCTCATATACGACATCAAATGATGTAAAACAGATAAAGTAGTAGGACTTGAATAGTTCAACTTTCTCACGAGTTTCACCCAAGAAGATATCTTCTGTTGTCAAAGGATGGATTCCAAAAGTCTTGGATAAAACTTTCATTTCTTCTTCTGTTGGATCAAGTACATCTAACCAGAATGGGATGTACCGAGGCTCAACTTCCTCCGCTACTGAAGGCACAGTGGTGGCTGCCCCAGGAGTATCAAGACCTGATTTCGAACCTGTTCTGTTCAAGTTGTTCGTTGACAAATTAACAGGTTCAGAAGGAACAGCAATGGATGGAATGTTATTAGACGATGGTGGAGAAGTAACAGGACCACCATTTGTTGAGTTCAAGCTAGAGTAATCTTGAGAATAATGCGAAGGTTGAAATAAATCCTGGAGTCTTGTGAATACTGTCTTCTCCTCTGCATCGCGTTCCTCGTCACGTTCCTCTAATTCCTCTTCGTTAGATTCAGCAATATCCAAAAGGTCTTCAATATTGTCGACACCACCCCTCCACTTCTTGTTCAAAGAAGTGGTATTCTCCTCGCCAATTATTGGCTCTTCTGAAATTAATCCTCCTATGGTTGGGGCATGGATAGTTTTCTCAAGATCTTCTCTGAAGTATGTGAATCGACACAATTTCCCATCCACCTTGCCCGTTCTCAGATCATATTTGCTGTTCTTCAAATGGGCACGCAGAGGTTGATGTTGCAAGATAGTAGGGATTTGTTCTTTGGAATGGTCCCATGGCTGTATGGGCGTTGGTCTCACACGAAAAGAATCTTGCAAACTATCCAAAGAGGCGACCTCATCAATTTGACGACTAGCTACTAATGGCGTTGTTTCGGTTGCGCTGTCGTCAATTTTGTTCTCTTGCTGATTTTCTTTAGGCAGAACAGAAGTTTGCCGTTCTACATGCTGCCGAGCTACCGGTTCTCTGAAGTTAACGTTCGGTGAGCCTTGCGAAAGCTCGTTTCTTTCTTCTTCTGCTTCTTCAAATTCTTCAAGAACAAACTCTTCCAAGAACTTCAAGTCGGGCCACTGGTATGTGCTTTCTTTGTTTCCAGCATCTTCATGACCGTAATAGTCAGGAAAACAAACATCATCCAAGGACGTGGAATCACTCGAATGATCAGATGAAGGATTTGAACCTCCAAACTCCAACGAGTTGAGCGAATAACGGTCGTGATCATCGTTATGGCCACTACGATCTTGATACAGCTCCTCGTGTTCGTCCTCTTCTTCGTCTGCTACACTGAATGGATTACTCCAGGTCTGTGCACGAGCTACCAACCGCTGATCACGAGCATATTTGTCCATGTCCAAAGCAATAGGCGCATATTTCGCATTCGTTGGGGAAATTGCGCTTCTTGGTCCTTGCGCAAGAGGGTCACTTTGGGTTAATAAACTCTGGAGATTTCTGTTCGTTAGAGGTAAGCTAGGTTCTCGTGACATGACCCGGCCACTACCACCTGATGAATGGACAGAATCGGCCGTGTATCGTCTGGTTAATGTCGTGGGTTTATCACTGTTATCATTATCACCATTCAAGTTATCAGCTATAAAATTGGCATTGTATATCTGTTGCTGTGTACTTCTACGTCTTGATCTAGCTGGCGAAGAGTGAAGATGGGCTAAATCGTTATGGAGCCGATGATCAATATATACTCCTGGGTTGATTTCCCTAGCTTTATTGACACTATCGCTGGGTTCTGCTGCTCCTATTGCCAGTCCAGAGTCTGTTTCTACTGCGTTGACACCGTTGTCACTGCTCATACTGTTTCTTGTGTGATTATTGATGTTGAACTGTGAAGAAGCACTAGATGAAGATTCGTTCTCAGAGCTGGCATTGGGAATATAGTTGGCTGTGGGGAAGGTTCTTCTCCTCTTGGACTTCGCAGTCATCTGTGTTGATTTGAAATTGCAGTCAGTCTATAGATATTATTAGAATAATTGGTGAGTGCGTTGTTTGAGGTATGCTCTTTGAATTGGGTTAGAAAAGGTATCTGGAATTCGTCAGCAATGTGATATCTTTAAGTAATCCTGTCAGTCTTAATGTAGACCTAACGATTAAAATTCACAAGCGTATAATAATAGTATCTTTTTCTGGAAGTCATAAAAAGAAACCTCTGATTCCACAAACCCAGTGGACAATTCCAAGAACATATGGTTATCTGATCTGCTAAATTGGCCAATTGGGTAGGATGCACTCACGTGACCTTTATCGTTCTAATCTGAGCCATAGGAGGCTGGTACAGTAGTCAAGGTAGCGGAAGCAGAACGGGTGTTGCGCTGCCGGATAATTGGTACTTAGACTAGGTAATACGTAATTCTCACTGTAGTGACTATAAATGTCTACATATGTGCGAGGCTACATTCAGTACCGTTTGCTGGTACTAATGTTTGGTCGGCTAAATTGTGGAAGCGAGGCTTTGGGTGCGAAAAATCTGACTGTGATCTATGAAATCGAAAACTGCTACAGACAAGAAGGCTATGGTTGTTTCTTAGCATAGGGAACCATCTTAAAGTGATGTGAACGAAAGTCCTTAATCATATAACAAGGAATTCAAATTGCTGTTTCTTCTCTCTGATTTGAAAGTTTGTCTTATGTGTACATGCTGTACTAATCCTTACATGTTTATCGGGAAGCTTAAATGTGCAGCAACTTTCATGTTGATTTGTCTCTAGTCGCCGGACGGAACCTCTATCATCCCCTCTTCAGCATCGGCCTTAGCTATGGACTTTATGGGGACGCTGGTTTTTGTCAATTGCTCAATGAATAGAAATTGCGTAAGATATCTATCCTGTGATTTCACAACATTCTCAATGACGTCACAACTGCTGAATCTAAAATGAAACATTTGAAGTATTTGGAATTCTACAAACATTGTTCGGTGTAATTCATTCAGTTCGCTCTCTCTACATCGCTAATAATTATTTTGGTATCTATTTTGAACTTCCCTCGTTATGAATATCGTTGTTACAATACTCTTCTATTCATCAGCATCACTGATGTGTTCTTCTTCTTCGATTTTGGCAGCTTTCTTTTCTTCAGTCTCATCCTTATGCTCTGCCTTCTCCTTCTTGTCTGTCTTTTTGTCTACCTTCGTCTTCTTTGGGGATGGTGCCGATCCTGACGAGCCTCCATTGAGAATATCCAACGCCAGCTGGATCTTGTTGGTTGAGTCCAAAAGCTTGTACCATGTATCCTCCGTCAAAGATATTCCTTTTTTTCCAGGTTTCTTTTCACCTGAATCTTTGTCAATGTAGAATTCTCTGATATCCACCAAATTGATGTTGTTGAACTTTCTGATTGTAACTTGCTTCTTCTTGTCCAATTCAATCACAACCTCATCGCCAGAACCAGAGGATACCCCTCCAGCTCCAGCTCTATTACTGAATGTCCTCTTGTACGCCATTGTGAAGATTCTCTTATACGGACCGGGATATCCACAATGAATAAATAATCACTGATAGTTTTGAGTCTCACTAAACCCACGCGAATGTACGCATTTTTTCAGCACAAATTTCGCGCAACTCTCTTCGATTTCATCCCATATATCACTCAACATAAGTACATAGCAATAAAATCACAGATACCATTATTAATAACCTATATCTCCATCATGTATCATATAATGTATTGTATTTTCTAGATGCTCCAATCTATGCAATAAAAATCTATTCATTTTTCTATAGTATACCTTTTTCTCTATTGCCTTCCATCAATACCACTTGGCCAAACCTCGTTAAAGTGCTCTGGGCCCAATAAGTTCTTGACCTTCTCAAACAAAATATCATCCTTGGTGTTGATATTGTCAATGTTGTTCTTCACCTGCCAGTAGCATCTGATGGCAACATCTAACTCTTCAACATTAGAAACTCCCAACACAATCGAGGTAGAAGGATTCCAATGAAGATTGCTTGAATCAGCCTGGTGTACAGTTTCAAACAACCATTTTCTCAAAGCAAAACGTGTAGCCAAATCTGCCAATTCCAAGCCATTGTACTCCTTCTTCAAGAGGTGAGCAATATCGTAAACCTTGTCCTTGAGCTCCTTGGATGCTGGATGGAACGAATGTGTTATGTCCGATCTCAACAAAGACATACTGAGAATAGATCCGTTAGACAACTTCTTGAGCTTACAGTCGTCAAAGAACTGGTCGTAGAATTCAAATAATCTTGTGTTTTGAATACAGCCGTTAGAATATGATAAAACAGCATCCAAAGGTCCAATCTCTGGAATCCCTACACTCCGGGACGCAATCTTATGCAAGAAACGAACAGGATACCCTGAAATACCGAAGTTTTTGATGAGACCTTCGGTTTTCAACAATTTCAACTCTTTCAACGCATCAAAGATTTCGTCTTCTTTTACAAACTCGATATCGTGCATATACACGAGATCAAGATACGATGTGTTCAATCTCTCCAACGATCTCTCTACAGATTTACGGACACTATCACGCGAGTAGTCAAAATCGTCAAGCTTAACTCTTCCAGCTTTGGTACATATGTAGTACTCTTGTCTTGGGAAAGAAATCTTCTTGAGAGCTTCTCCCAAGAGGATCTCTGATGGACCATAGTAGGGCGAAGTATCGATAGCATTCAACCCTTTGGCAAAAGCATCTTCAAGAATCTCCTGGATAGGGAGACTGCTGGGGTTCAGCGAATACTGTGTGTTGAAAACAGCACCTCCTACAACCAAAGGTGGCAAGTTAGCTATGGAATAGGGTTGGACAACAATGGAGTCTCCGATAGCTTGCGACTCATTTGTCTGTGGCTCTAAAAATTCAGGCATTATAATATTAACAATATGTTTTGCTTCACTCTTCCATATAGAAAGATATATAACTTTGACTAGACTAAACAGACATTAAAGTCAAATTAGAAATATCTGCTTATCAGATGGAGAAAAAAAAAGAAAGTATATTATTAATCTATTGGCAACGGGTTCCAGAATTTTTCTCATCTGTGTATAAATGGTAATTGCAAAATCGCACCTGGGAATCACACCATCTAACAAAGATAGCAATAGAGACAAACGGCACAGAATATAAATGTTGTATTGTTAAATGAACAAAATTTTCGATAGAATACAAAGGACACGTCGATGAGTTCCCTCCATTTCTTCTTGGTATTAGAATTTTTAAGTTTACCAACTTAGTGGCTCTCTATTCTACACTCGCTTATCTAGTATGTAGCATTGATTACTAAAAATACAATCACGAAGTAAACCTTTTATAAATACAGTCGATTTTCTAAAAAACATTCATGCCTTCTACCAAGTAGTTGCCTGGTACTAAGCCGACTACCCCTTCTCGATCGAGACAGTTGCTAGCCAACTCGCATAAGTACCAGTTGTCCTCCTGTTTGTGGATCACGTACATGTTCCAGCCCTTCTTGAAGAACAATTCCCCATGTTGTTGAGGCTTGTATGAGTATCTGGCTCTTGCCTTTGTCACAAAAGCACTTTTTGTGACAGGGGTTATGGCCTGGCCCTGGTTGGTATATGATTTACTGGGCATGCTCAGCAAGGAATGTCTCTTCCTACTATTATTGCTGATATCGACAACTGTTTTCATCAGCTCTGAGTCCAAACCCAATATTTGTTCGTTTGATGAAGTAGTTAAGGGTGCGATCATTGACTTGGGTCTCTGTTGGTGAAGTTTTTCTGAAAATTTTGATCTGGGTGCTGGCGACGAGAAATTAATAGATCCATATCTAATGGCAACTTCGTCATGATCATCAACATAGTCGGAAGCAGATCTGTATTGGCCATTAGGTTCAGTTCCTGTTCTATTGACTTGTTCTTCGATTACGTTTGCTTCAGAACGTTGGGACCTTCTAACCGATCTTCTGAATTGATTGACATCACCATTTCCTCCCGAGTTCAAATCTTCCAATGCCTTGGCAATGAAATCAATAGAGAAGTCTTTCATGATAGGAACTGGCGTAGCTTCACTTTCCAATCTTGGTTTGTTGGTATTCAAAGATGGAAGTTCCTTGGATTTTCTGTTAATCTGCTCTTGGAACTGAGACAATTGCTTCTCGGTCCTTCTGGGAGAAGCCCAGTTTCTCTTTCCGCCATTTCCTGATCCCGTGGAATAGTTTGAGCTGGAATAGTTTGTTGGACTCGAGTAGTTAGAGTTTGCGGAACCATTACTGTTACCAAATTTGGCTTTGTCTTCATTTATCGAGAACACATCATTCTTGTTATCATCAGGAATTGAGCTGTATCCTGAGCTTTCCGACTTTTTGGTCTTAGTGTGTCTCAAGTCTATTGGGGCTAAATCAGTAGGTGCTTTTCTTGTAGGAGAAGGCGTATTTGGTCTTGATACGTTTTGGGAGCCTGGTGGAGGGAGATTTGGAACAAGTTTATTAGCTGCGTTTGCAACCTGAGTAGTCATTTGTGAGTATGTGGAATATGATCTTGATAATATTGGAGCAGGCTCCGGATCTTGGCCGTTGGCTATAGTATAATCTTCTTTATCTTGTGACTCATTTTGTCCGGACATGAAATCTACAAACTTAGGTTCGTTATAAATCTTGTTTCCCGTTCCATAAGCCAAGCTGAACTCCGATAAATCTTTTGGTGGTTGTATTTGGGCAAACACTGATCTTGCCAAATCAAGAGCCTGATCGTTATCAACACATAAAGTGGCAATATTGTTGCAGAAATTAAAGCAGTTGACCTTGCAGGTTTGGATTCTTTCGATTTCCAATTTGTATAAATCCTGGAGGGAGATGGCCCAGTCTTTCTTGTAGAAATCGTTGAGCTCTCTGTAATTTGTCAATGCTAGCTGGTAGTTGTTTCTCGATGCTGAGATGGTCGAATTGAGTTTATTATACTTAGCCTCGTGCTTTTCCAACTCCTTACCCCAAGTAGTTTGCATAGACAATCTGAGTGATTTCATTTGGCTACAGTCATGTTGGTATTTTGCTTTGGTTATCTCTAACGATTTGAAGGCATCATTTTTACGTGCTATGAGTTTCGACATATGTGACTCGATTCGGTTGACTTTCTTGGTGTAGATACGATAGAAATCGTTGATCTTATCGTAGTTTATATGGTTGATAGATTTTACGAACTTTTCGTTGTTTTGCACCATATGCTTGTTCTCGACCATTAGTTTATCGAGAGATTTTTTGAGAGCACCAGTTTCTCGTGTTCCAACTATGTATTTCAGATTCAACTTGTCTAGACGTTTGGAATAGTCTTTTTCAATGTTCATTCTTTCTTGATAGTAGTCGAGAAGTTCCTGAAGTGTCTGGATAGAGTCTCTCATTCTGGTTTGAATAGCGAGGAATCCCATATCGTTCTTGCCCCAGAAGCTGTTGACAAATGCAGTAGGCTGGTCTTGTCTCATTCTGATGTGATTATGGGACAGTTCAACAGTGTTTAGTAATGTGTTTTGATTTTGATTTCAGAAGTCAAGTGAAGTTCTTGGACAATTAGTAGCCTTCAATTACAAGTAAATTCTTCTTTGAGGGTAGCTGGATACGCTTGAAGATTCTTGCTTCCAATTGCCTTTGTCTTTAAATTGCAATGAATACACCTTTTTCAATCTTTTCAGGTTATGGAGATAGTAAAGTGACGCAGTTGACTTGATCTTCAATTCTCAAGTTTTATATCGATACTACTGAACACAGTTTCTTGTCAGCTTTCTTTGTATGTTAATAGCAGGTCTTTTCTCAAAGAGAATGGCTTATTATTCTTTTTATTGAATATCTTCAGCTCAGACGGTTAATATGTTTGTTTCCGCTTATGGACGAATTATAAACAGAGCTTTTTTTTGTCGCACGCCAGATTTAGATCGAACTCCAGTCGCAAAGAAGGGTACCGGAATTTGGTAGAGACGCAAGAGAAGTTTCTATTTTGGAACATCAAAGTTTATGTTTACTCTATTTGCATATAGATCGAAATCATTGAAATCATTGAAATCATCGTAGCTTTGGAAGTTTAGTGATGTGTCAATCAAATAATCAATAATATGGAGGTATGTGAGAAAGAGACAAATCGAGAAAAAACGAGAGCTTCAACACACTAAAATTAGACTCACAAAGCAATTTGAAGATCAAGGAATAGATCATCATGATGAGGGAAAGCAATGAATAGAAGGTAAATTCAGCTAAGAAAATTGACAGTAAAATTCCGTTTTGCCAACACAGAATTATTGCAATTGTTTCAAGGGTCCAACAAAAACCACACCAACACCAATGCTAAGACTAAGCCAGTCTGGCAAATCACTCAGTTGAACCGGATGATAGATACCGACAATGTTTCGAGAAGTAACCGGAAAACCTCATCCTTATCTTCCGAGACCGGTTGCAAAATGTCGATATATGGCAGAATGCAATTCTCAAAATGACTCGCATACGTCATTATTGTATCATAAAAAGATTCTGAAGCTCGGACCGAAAGAGACTACAGTAGACAAACTTTTCATACTGCAAAGATATTAGCATTGATATCTCAGCCGTCATGGAGCTCACGGATACCCCTGCCATGACCAAAGGGACTGTGCAACAAAGCATCTCAATACAAGAGACATAGAATTAATAGAGAGAAGCTACATTGAGACCAGAGGGTTTGGAATAGTACAGAAGAAAATTGTATTTCACGAGATATGAGCACTTCCCATTTGCATATATTTCATTTCTCAATACAATCTCGCAACTGTGGAGCCATGCTAATACTTCTTGAAATATTACTGTCATTCCCTCGGTCGATCTTGTCCGGAACAGTGGAACGGTCACTGACATCGGAAGTAGGGCGGTCCGATAAACGTGATTATTTCCACGTGGTATAATACATAAACAGATCCGGCGCTGTTCCGATGTGTCTAGATAAAAGTCCGAATGCAGGACATGACTCGTCTATAGCCGTCTGAAGATGATTTTAATTATTAGCATTCATTATCTATAATATAAAATTTTTAATATTGTTCGTTTTTGTATTTTTCTATATAATAACTAGCTCTGGCTGTTTTTCAATATTTTCCGTCAGACTTCCTATGAATATATAACGAAACCTTATCATATTCTGTCCGATACCCAGATATTTCATAATACAATACAGTCTAGTTCAAACTATAGATAGCTAGAATGGTTGATTTCGAAGCTATAAAGCAATCGAAACCATACAAATGGGGTAAAGCCGTACTTGACTTTGCTATAGCGCAATGGTTTTTTGTGTTTTTGGCGGTTTTCATAGCGTTGGCCCATTCTTTTCCAGAGTTCGCTAAACAGGGAGGTACTATCAGAGCTGAGTACTCCATTGGTTACGGTGCTGTCGCTGTGATTTTCTTGATCTCAGGTATGTCCATGTCGTCCAAAGACTTGATGATCAATGCTCTAAACTGGAGGGCTCATTTCACAGTTCTTACCACTTCATTCTTGGTTACCAGCTCGATCATTTACGGAATTGCTACTGGAATCAAGGCTTCTCATGATGGTCAAATAGACGACTGGTTGCTTGTGGGACTTATAGTGACCCACTCGTGTCCTACAACAGTGTCGTCCAACGTTGTCATGACCAAACAGGCACATGGTAATGATATATTGACATTGTGCGAAGTCTTTGTAGGGAACATCTTGGGTGCTTTCATAACCCCTGCTCTCTTGCAATTGTACATGTCTGGAACCTGGGACTTCGGAAATCCCAGCCACCAGCCTGATGGAGATAGTACCATCACTCACTTATATGCTGAAACTATGAAGCAGTTGGGATTATCTGTATTCATTCCCCTATTCGTAGGTCAAGTCATTCAGAACGTCTTCCCCAAGCAATCAAAATGGACTTTGACGACATTCAAGTTGAACAAGGTCGGTAGTTTCATGTTATTGTTGATCATGTACCAGTCATTCTCAACAGCATTTGCTCAGGATGCGTTTACCTCTGTCAGCCATGCCTCTATCATCTTCTTGGTGTTCTTCAACATTGGAATCTATCTCTTCTTCACAGTGTTAACATACTTCTACGCCAGACCATACTTCATTAAAGCTTACTACAAAGAAGAGCCAAATGAGAACTCAACCAGATTGTATACTCTTGGTTACAAGTTCTTTAGACCTTTTTACTACAACAGAAGAGACACAGTTGCCCTTATGTTGTGTGGACCTGCCAAGACAGCTGCTTTGGGTGTGTCTCTTGTTTCTTCTCAATATGGTTCCAACAATCCAAAGTTGGGTATAATTCTTGTTCCTTTAGTGTTATACCAATCGGAACAAGTGATCTCAGCTCAAATTCTTGTGAATTTCATGAGGAAATGGATCTACGCTGGTGATGCTAAACATGCTGACGAAGAGAACCAATTGATCCAAGAACAGGATATTAATAATTCACAGGACACTACAAACGACTCTCTTGATGACAGTTCCCATAATGTTATTAGATCGACCACCTCCATCTCGGTGGATTCTCACGATCATAAGAGACCGGCTAACATAGCGACATTGTAGAAAATCGAATATGCCACTAGATCCAAGCTAACATCCGGATTATATCCTATGCATATATATTTATTTATGTACATATACTGATACAAAATGCATTTCCTTATTTATGATGAACCTTTAGATCAGAACCCAAACTCTCCTAGTTCAGTTTCTAAATTCTCTATCGTCATGTCTAACTCCCTTTTGTTCTGTTCAAGCGAACTTAGTTCTTCAAATCGTCTTGCTTTTGTAGACTCCATGATCATATTTTCTACGAGGAACTTCTGCTCATTCATGACCATGAGTTGTTCTCTGAGTTCTCTAATCTGTTTCTTGGTTAGTCTCGGCACCTCTGGTGTTTCTTCCTTGGCCCTTTCTTCCAAGGACTGCTTTAATCTCTGTTGCTCTATTTCTTTGTGTTTGTCGTTAAGTTGCTTATACCATATTAAGTTATCCTGGAGGAACATAATCGAACTCTGATAAATATTAGTGATTAGCCTAGAATCTGCTGCGAAGTCGTCTATTACAAGAAGCTTGTTGTTTTCCAGTATGAAAAACCTTCCTCGAAACTGTGTTGTTAAATTTTCGAAATCTTTTAAGAAAGTCATGATTTTTATCCTCAACCTGTTGGTATAGCTTTCTTCTTCATCAGAGGTGGTATCTATATGCTTGGCATACTTCGGAAGAAGCTGGCTTATTTGATGCTTTTGAGCCAATATTGCGTTGTAGATAAGGAATATTTCAGTTTCGTTCTGCTTGGGAGTCCTGAGATGAAGCAATTTCCAGTCGTAGAGAAGGGAGTTCTTGCAATCAACACAGCATCGAAACTTGATACTGTCTTCATGCAACAACGTTTTCAAATTGTCCTTGACTAGCCGGGAATAGTTTAGATTGTGTAATTTCTCTAATAATTTTGACAAAGGTACAACAATTGAACAGCTCTTTCTAGCTCCATACGGATCATCACATACAATGTTACCACATAATCTACAATGGTGCCTTCTGATGACTATATTAAAGCGAACGAAGCAAATTGTGCAATTGGTGGCCTCCTTGTCACTCTGCCAGTTGTCGTAGCCAATAATTTCCTTCTCTGCTTCAGACTTGGAGTCGATAAGAGTCTTTTGTATGGCACCCCATAGCGTTTTCGATTCGTTCCTCTCATGGAAACTAGTTTCAGCAAGCAAGTCAGCTAGCTTTATGAACCTCTTTTGCACTTTGACTCTGGCCAACTGCTTGTCATCTAGGAGTTCTTGCCTCTTTTTGGCGAATTGGCTAGTCAAGTCACGGCTATTGACCTGTGTTCCGACCGCTAGATCCGGTTTTGAGTAGTAACAGTCACAGCAGCACTTAGACCATGTTCCCTCGAAAGTGGAGTTGTAAACCGGCGGCTCTTTTTCGACGTCTTCGGAGTTTTTCAATTTGACTCTATATTGAGTATGTTCATTGCAGAAGAGAAGCCCACATTTCCTGCAATTTACTATGCCATTCTTGACATTTAAAGTCTTTCCACAATCCCGTATAGAACACAAAGGGGTTGTTGAAGGATGCTTCCAGTGAGTACGAGTTATGCGCTTGTGTTTTGAATAGGGACTGTTTCCAGAATTGGGTAACGGCGATGTTACTCTCGAGCTGACAGGCGATTCGCGGAATCCATCACCATTGTCGGAGAAACTGAATCCTCGTTCATCATCGAGCATATCTAGAGAGATAGTTTTTCGTTTTTGAGGAGTCTTGCGTTGATTTTCAGACTCAAAATCTGGCACAGGGTCAATTATGACTTTTCCAGAAAACCACCGTTTCACATCGTTTGTACCTAAAAGTCGCCCAACTGAGGTTCCGCCGTTGCTGAGATTATTGGCAGCATTGGAACTATCAGTTTCCATCTCTTTTTCCTGGTGAGCATCATCGATATGTTGGTTCAATTGTGATAATGTTAGCATATGCTCTGAACATATAGGACATGTGAGAGAATCAGTCTGTTTGGTCGGATCAGCAACAGGGACTTCCTCATATTGAGACAGGGGCGCTAGTGATTTAACTGCGGTATGTCTGACGGGAGTCGGACTCGCTTCGTACTGGACTGACTTGACATTGTCTGGAGTCTGTAGTGTTGAGGAGGTAGTCATGTTCAGGTTCTGAGACTTGGACATTTTCGCTATGGCTTCTGGTGATTTGAAAGGAGAACCGAGGTTCCGTCGCTGGGTAGGTCGACTATGTTGATTGGCCATGACATACCAGAATCTAGAAGGTGAGTAAACGAATTATAAATAATGGGTGTTGAAAGAAATTTATAGTAGGGATCGTATGGAGACTTATGTATGGAGATCTTAAATGGAAGTATAATCGAGTTAAATACAGGAAAGTTTAATTTGAAGGAAGAGTACTCCCCAGCTAGAACGGACCAAGCGTGAACCACAATCTTATGGACAGTTGAAAAATAAAGAAATGGATGAAAGTTATAAGAGAAGTAAACCAAGTAAATCAAAAACTAAAGCAAGAAAAAATGACCTTGCAATGTGTATTCACTGTTGGGTAAGAAGTGCAGACGGTATCTATTCTTACATTCAATCAAACCAGCTTGTCAGTTTCCTTACACGCCACTCCAGTTTTGCCCTGACAATGATTGGTCTCTATGTTTTTCATGCATTCCGAACAGTTGAACCTTAGCAGAAGAGGAAGACATTAATTTAATAGAATTGAATAAGAATTGAGGTGTGAGACGAAAGAGTTATTTGGCTGCGAATAAATGTGTAAGATTCATGATGGCAATTATCAACCGATTCTAGCAACAACCTCAACCTCATGAATGAATACCAATAAGTACATTCAATTTTCCAACATAGGTTCTACAAAAATACCTTGTAATTCTCTTTCTTCTATGCTACACTCTAGCGAGCAGACTATTATACAAAAATATATAGTACATGAAATGATCACTTCTAGGTCACTCTGACAATCACCACTGTGATGTCGTCTTCTTTACCTCCCAAGTACTTTTGACCTGTGAGCCTCGATAACTCCTGGGCAAACGCACTGGGAAAATTTGTATCTTTCGACACTTTGGCAACTTCCTTGACGAAGGTTTTGGCTACGACGTCTAATTTGTTGTTTCCATCGGAAAGTTGGTCCTTTAAGAAGATTTCGATATCCTTGGGAATCACATTGTCAGTGACCCCGTCTGTGGCAAACATGATGATATCGTCTTTCTTCAAGTCCCATTCGTACTCATCGGCTAAGCTGGGAGAATCTACAATGTAACGGCGACCCTCAAGCTGGGCTTGGCGCATGATCTGTGCGGGTATCTTAGCCAACTGGTAGGGCGTGTTGAAGTTGTGGGTCTGGAAATGAGACTCACGCACAAGCTGGTAGTCTCTAAACAAGCCACACCATGAATCTCCCAAGTTAGCCACAAGGAGCTTCTTATCTGGAGTCAAAATTCCCAAACATGCAGTTGTACCTCCGATTTCAACTTTTGGCGAAGTAGAGATCTCGTCAAATGCCTTAGACAAGAGTTCTTTGGGAGTCAATGTTTGCACGTTTTCTGCATTCTCGAATTTGTTTCTCATCGATGCACAGAGCTCTCTGGAGATAGCCAGCGAATCATAGCCTGCTTCAGACCAACCGCCAACACCATCAGCTACACCTATGGCTACGTAACCCTGAGCAGATTGCAGAGACACAAAAAGATTGTCTTCTCCCAGCGGCGATTCGAGCGCAGGACTGGGCTTGTTGTGTTTCTTCTTGAACAAGTTGGACTCCTCTCTATCCTTAGGCTGGTAGGCTACCGCGATATCGTAATGTAGCACTGAGGAAAGTGCATTGTCGTAGTTGGAGGAAGCAGAAGCAGCAGAAGCTGAGGCTGAAGATGATGTAGACGATGAAAACGACTTGGAAGAACCAGGAGTCTTAGCTGAAGACCATGAAGAGGATCCAAACGAAAACGATCTCCTGGATGCGAATCTTGGAGCAGCTGAAGCTGGTCTGGCCGAGGCAGCGACCGACCTTTTGGTGACAAACGACAAGAGCATCAGAAGAACAACTATGGCAATGTAGAAGGCTATGTGGAAGCGTCTAGCCATAAAAGGAGTCCTGGGTGTAGTGTAAATTCGCTTTGAATTCGCTTAATTTGAGAATTGGCTTGAACAGAGTATAGAAATTCAGTCCAACAGTGAGACCTGGGAACAGATGCGAAGTCAGTAGCCGTTCAGGTTATCTCCGAGATGCAAAGTATGACTAGGTAGAAAATGAAAGTGAACAAGGTGGATTGAATTTAGAAAAAAAAAAGTGGAGTTACAATAGATGAAAAGAGAATGAAAAAATGGATATTATAGTGGAAACTAAAGATGATGTAAATAGAACTGTACAGTAGCTGAAACAGAAATTAACGAAATTAACGGTCTGCAACTTAAGTATGGAGACAAAGAAAAAAAGGCAGAGGCGAGTTGGAAAAAGTGGAATAGTTCAATTATCAAAACTCCTACTAATAGACAGATACAAAAGGGTATTTTAATATGGTAGCGTCCACTTGGCCACTTGGACTACAAATAGTGACAATTAAACTGTAAGGAAACTATTGGTTCTCGCGATTAGAGGTCCTTAACTTGAAAACCGCTTCTTAACTATGAGTGTTAAGAAAATGCGAAACTGCCTGCCGACTGCAATCTACAGCAATGTCGCATTTTTGGCCCGATGTCGCACATGTCGCATCCAATCAAATCGGCTTCCACAACCGAGTGAAAATTTCCTGAATAAAACTGAATTCACAATCTTCTCAACTGTCACAACTGCCATATCCTTTCTCTGTTATCTACTACAGCCAATCACATTATGTCTACCAACTTCAACGTCTTGAGATACTCGTTCTTGGGTGCCGGTATTGTCTACGGCTTTGTCCACAGAAACAGCCTCGAATCCGCTGTAGCTGAAAAGAATGCTTCCGCTGCCTGGAAAAATGAAGAGAAATTGATCAAGCAAGCCAAGGCTGAATATGCCAAGTTGAACCCTCCCAAGAAGGCTGCTCCAGCCGCTACTGGTTCTATCAACTGGGAAGATCCTAACCTCGACTTCGGCGTCGCCATTGAGTCGTTGGTCCTGAAGTTGGATTAAGCGTCATATGGACTAAGTCACGTGGAAATGTCGAACTTAACCAATCTACAGCAATACGATGGGCAGACAACGAACTTCATGAAAGAACATGTACATGCATAACCATGTGAGTCGTTCTTGAGGTCAAATACCGCCTTCTGGTGCGTGTTTAGTTGTCTTAGATGCTCTTTTTCGTGTTGCTGATGAATGCGATTAATTCTTCTTTCCCGCCATATAAACCGTAATATATTAGAATCCTGTTCTCTTCATTCTAGAGACGTACCATCTTCTGCACATCTTATCATCGTTTACTTCGTTTCCCCTGTTCAATACACACATTGTATATATAAACTATGCTGTAGAATGGTTTAGATAGTCACGCGATATCAGTCACATGATTTAACTTACCTCGGCTTAAACAAGAATCCCCACAATTTACAGATTTTTCATCTTTATCTTTCTTTCTTTTCTACACAAACAATTGCCATGTCGCAGGTCAACGAGAGGGCTTTACCATTTGCTGATGCAGCGACGATTGGTAAGTTACTTACGCTTTTTCTCCAGATTTCCTTTCAAACCTTACAATTTTACTAACACTTTACGTAGTTCGTGCCCATCAGAAAGATGCCTATTTCGAATCATCCTACAGATCACAGCTACTGGATGTAATTCAGTTGTTCAAAGGCCAAAGATTTGTGAATACTTACCCAGAAGAAATCACCGTATTTGCCAAATCGGCCTATTTGGCTCTCACAACGTTGATAGGTGCTCGTACTTTGGGAGAAGAATATGTAGATTTGATCTATGTTAGTCGTTCAGGTAAGAGACTTCCAAAATTACTTCCCAGAATAGGATTTATCATGTCGTATGCCTTGTTGCCATACTTGGTGCTGAAGTTGGTGCGAAAGTTGAAGCCTGCTGTTGTGGATGAGTCTGGAAAGGACTCACGTAGTGTTCTCACCAAGTTCCTTTCATCGTATACTAAGGTGCTAGACTCCTTGATGAATTTGCATATCGCCATATTCTACTTCTTTGGAGAATTCTACTCCTTGTCAAAGAGAGTTTTTGGTTTGCGGTATGCTTTTGGCCATAATAGAAATGCTAACAACTTGAACAGGGCAGGAAACTACTCTCTTTTGGGTGCTATCATTCTTCTACAATTCGCTGTTAAGGGGCTTATTAAACTCAAAACAATCAATGATGACAAGAGGGTCAAGTCGTCGAAACTGGATTCTATCGAAAAGCCTCAGAATCCACAACAGATTACAGAAATCGACACTTTACGTGAAGTCAACGAAGATTACGGAGACAAGTTCGTTATAGACTTGTCCAATCCTCTGCATTTACCATACCTTCCAGAAGGATCCAGAGCTTGCATGCTATGTCTTTCACCCATGACAAATCCAGCTGCTGCTAACTGTGGCCATATGTTCTGCTGGGATTGTATAGTGGGCTGGATCCGGGAACATCCGGAATGTCCTTTGTGTAGACAGCTGTGTTTGGAACAGAACTTGTTGCCTCTAAGGTGATGTATTTATTCAACGAATATACGAGCTATAATTTAAGAAAAGATGTACTCTATTAGGTATATCTACTAATATATCCATCGCTCTGCTAGTTTTCTCTTTGACATTTCAAACTAGGTTTTTTTTATTTTCAAGTAAAATCAACCAATTTAACCTCAATACTGATTTAATTGGAGAAGCTACCCTTTTCATCTAATAATGCTTTCTTCTATTAGTAGCAGAGCACTATGGGCACTATGTCCTCTGTGAAATCCGCATACAGTATTGTATTGATTTTGGGTGCCTGGCACATGATTGCACACGTGAATATACACAACTGCCACCAAACACTGTTTGCATTTAATTTCAGTTCACAGATTAAAAAAGATGAAGCCATTTTTTTTCGTAGTTACAACAAACAGGTTGCGAAAATCCACAGGGACTTTGGCATAAGTTCACGGTCCGTATAGTTTAAAATCATCCATACCGCAATGTCAAATCAGCGGTTTTCGTTACCGTACTCGAAGGGAGATGGAGATTTGGAAAATACCAGTGGAAACACTCATAATTATGATGGAGACGATGACAACAACAAGACGTTTAAACCTCGTCAGAAAAATGCATTTTACCGGATCTCAGGCACGTTAAGTGGGTTTGAAGCACGTATCACTAATTTTTGCATTGCTCACAAGAAGATCACCTTGGCTTTAGTGACGTTGGTCTTTTTGCTGTTTTTCACATCCATACCATTCGTTCCTCACTGGCTGGTTTCGAGTCCGAAAGTGGTGATAATTTTGGCTGCTAACGAGGGAGGTGGTGTTCTCAAGTGGAAATCGCCACAGGAATGGTCGGTCGAGAGATCGTCAATTGCCAACAAAAAGAACTACGCTAAGACTCATGGCTATGGCTTAACCATTAAGGACATGACTATCAAGAAGCGTTACTCTCACGAATGGAGAGAACTGTGGGAAAAAGTTGACATCATGAAACAAACAATGAGACAGTTTCCTGATACAGAATGGTTCTGGTGGTTAGATTTGCACACTTATATCATGGAGCCTCAGATTCTGTTGGAAGAGCATTTCTTAAACAACTTGGAAAATGCCACCTACAGAACGTTGGAGAAGTTCAACCCTTTGGGTTTAGCTACAGACATTCCTTACGTAGACTACACTCAGCCTATCGATATGATCATCACTCAGGACTGTGGTGGGTTCAACTTGGGTTCGTTCTTAATGAGAAGATCTTCGTGGACTGAGATGTTGCTTGACATCTGGTGGGACCCAGCTATGTACGAAGAGATGCACATGCAGTGGGAACACAAGGAGCAAGATGCGTTGGAGACTTTGTATCTGAGCCAGGCATGGATACGAGAACGTGTAGGTTTCTTGCCTTTGCGTTCTATCAATGCATTTCCTCCAGGAGCCTGTTCAGATCAAGCCAATGATCCGCAGTTCTTCTTCAAGGACCATGACTTTGTCATCAATATGGCCGGATGCGAGTGGGGCCGTGATTGCTGGGGCGAAATGGAGCACTACAAGGCTTTGTCGAAGAAGTTGCACAATAGATGGTGGAAGTTCTGGTAGGCTCTGTATTATAGATATGTATAGAGAATAGACCCAGCATGGAGATTTTTGTGTAGAGAAGGGGTAAAGATGATGCGTACTTTGAAATTTTGTCAATATTGTCATTGGGACCATGACTTAGTGAAGTCTGACCTGATATGCGACCTCTCTCATGTTCATCTTCCAATTTTTCACAGCCATTTTACAGTTTAATGTAGGTGCTCTCCACATATTTACACCGCAGGTGAGCAAGAACAAAGCCATGTCAATAGTACTACTGTATTCCTAATATATATAGCGTCCAGTCTTCGATCCTAGTGTGCGCTTCAGCCAGCCGTAAAATGAGTGACAATGGCTGTCTAACATACAAAATTGGACCGCTTTGACTTTTCCTCCTTTAGATATCCAATGCACTAATTATCCGAGGCATATCTGTGTAAACGAGTTGCAAAAATATGGGGTATATATGGTTCCAAAATTTTTGCATCTTTCGCAAAAGAAAGACCAAAATGGTTAAATTCAATGCAAGATAAAAATGAATTGACGTCAACAATAGCATTTGAGAATTAAAACAAAAGCCTATATTTGAAAATATACATGATCACTCCTGATATTCACCCAAGGTACCATGCCAATGAACCAGCAGATAATTGATTGTAGTTCAACAATGGGCCAGCTAAGTGCTTTTTATGATTGCAAATTTAAAAAATAAACTGGTATTGATAAATCTCAGGCACAATTAATTTCCTGCAGCAACTCTATTCAAGATATCACAGGTAGATTTGACTACATTTTAGGGCTACGTATGGATATTTTTTGATTCAATTTTTGCACCCAAGCATAAATCAAAGAACTGAAAAGTGTAGATTTATGGAGGACAAGAACATGTTTGTCACTGAACTAATTACTCTCCCACTTCAGTGGTTGATCCAGAAGAAGTTTTCATTGGAATTCGCATCGTACTCTGTTCATCCAACAGATATGTTTGAAATAAAGATTTGTTACTGAGATTCTAAACTACTCTAAAAGTAGTAGTTGCTTCAAGAAAGGTATAACAACTCTTTTTGACTTTCACTGAAGTCGTTTACTTAACATTGCACTCACAAATGCTCTAGTAGTTAAGCTCGCTAAGGCTCGAAAAGTTATTCTCAGAGTCGTGCACAGTTCAAACACACAAGCATAATACAGTTCAGTACTTCAGTGAATTCTACAACCTCCACTTTTCTTTCTTCACCATCAAGCGCATCATGTCCGACAACTTCTGGTTCAATGACTCGGCATTTCCTGCCAAGGATGACTTCTTGTCCAACATCTTTGACCAACCAAAAGATGGCATGGAAGGTAATAGTAGCGGAAACCTCAGTAGCAATAATAACAATGTCAATAATAGCAACATGAACACCAACAACAATCTCAGTGGTCTTAGTAATGCTGGCAATGTTCCCAACAGCAATGGAAATGGTGGTCCAGGTGATTTCAACCTCAACCAGCTTCTTGGAAACCAGCAACAGATGTACGTGAGAAACCAGCAGAACCAGCCCAACCAACAGGTTCAGAACCAAAACCAAAACCAAAGTCAAAACTTCCAGCAGAATCAGACCATGGACCAGAATAAGCAGGACCAGTTTATGAGAATGAGACAGCAGATAATGCAACAACAAATGATCCAGCAGAAACAACAACAGCAACAACAGCAACAGCAACAGCAACAGCAACAGCAACAGCAACAGCAACAGCAACAGAGCCAACAGCCCCACCAGCTGCAAAACTTCAACTTGATGCTGAACACTTCGTCCAGTTCTGCCAATGCAGCTGCTGCGTTGAGGATGAAGAATATGGAGATTCAAGACCAGGCTTCTACTGCATCCAGATCTCAGATTCCTACACCAATAGCCCAACAAGGAACGCCAAGCATGGGCCACAATGTTCCCCATGGCCAACAACCTCAGTTGAGTCAACACAGTTCGTTTACTGGAACTCCTGTCAACAATATGATGTCACCACAGGTATCGCAGCCTCAACAGCAACCTCCTCCTCCACAAGCTCAAAACAGACCTTCTCAAGCTCAATTCCAGATTCAGATCGAGATCTTCCTCACCACGTTGTACGACTATATGTCTCGTAGGGGCACACCTATAGTTCAACCTCCTATGGTGAATAACAAGAAGGTGAACTTATTTTTCTTCCATCTTATGTCGCAGAAAATGGGAGGTCCGCAGCTGCTTTTGAAATGGATCCATCAGCCAGTTAACCCTCAACATCCGCAGAGCCCTTGGCTCCTCTTTGGTCAGCGTTCGGGCTTATACGATGGAATTAATCCGCATGATACTCAAGCCAGAGAAAGGATTGACAGAGACATAGCTAATTGTTACAACAACTTCTTGTTTCCCTATGAACAATACCTCAGTACCCCTGATGGAAGCAGGGATATCCAACAGAGAAAGTTGCAATTTCAAAAACAAATTCTCTACAGATTCCAGCAACAGCAGCAGCTTCAGCAACAACAGTCTACTCTGTCACCAAATATGTCCCCTCCACAGGCTTCTATTCAATCGCCTGCTATAGTCAATGTTCCCACACCTGCTATTTCACAACAGAGTCCAGTTTTGAGCCAGGCTCCAACACCACAGCAGAGAAAACTTTCTAGAGTCAGCAATCCTTCGAACCAGAACTCACCTAACTTTGCAAAATCTCCATATTTGCAGAACCAGCAGATTTCTCGCTCTGGAAGCGTAGGTCAGTCTCAACTTAGTGGACACCCTCAAGGTCCAATCCAACAGCAAGCGCTTGCACAAACGCCTGGTCAAATTCCACAACCACCACAGCCTCAGCAGCAGCAGCAGTTCTACCAGCCAAGACCAGGGCAAGCACAACAGCAGAAACCACCAGTCCAGAGCTCAGCACAACCACAAAACAAAGCCAGACCTCAACAGCTTCCGCAGAATACTCAGATGCAACAAGCCCAGGCTGCTAGAACACCAAGCCAGATTTCGTCTCCTTCGGAAGCTAAAAGATCTGCTCCAGTTCAACCTAAGTCAGAGAAAGAGGAAGAGGGCGCCAGCATTATTAGAAACTATATTCCTTACAACAAGATTGTAGACACCCATGGAGGTATCCCTATCAAGGAATTGTCACAGGTAGCTAGTGAGATTGAGATTACAAAGTCTGTATATTTGTTTGCACCTGAATTGGGTTCTATAAACTTGCATGCTCTTGTCATGGGACTCAAGAATTATTCAAGTGCCAACAGCGGAGAGGTATTCAACTCTTTGAACTCTCTTCTTGTTACAACTTCAGATGTCAACTACACCTTCAGAATAGAAGATTGTATGGAATTGTTAGAAGCCATATCTGCTCTAGGATTGAAGATTTTGAATAACATCATTACTTCCAATACTGGGGCACAAGATCCATTTGTTAACAAGGATGTCAGAAAAGCACCTACAAATAACAACATCGATGCCATATTTGAGAAATATGCAGGGAAAAGTACTGAGTTTGCTAACGAAGACCTTAGATTTGTTGTTAATTCGTTGACAGGTGAATTAATCGAAGAAGAAGATACTGATATGGATCTCGACGATTTGTTCACCGTCGAAGAGAACAACAGCGACATTTCTCTGGTCTCAACAGCAGATACAGAAAACTCCGAATACCACTTCAATTTGCCTGATTATACGTCGGTCCTCCTTGAATTTAAAAATGAAAACAAACATCACTTCAGTAAGATCCAAACCAAGAGTGCAGTGGACGAACAAATAATGTTGGTTGATCAGTTGATTACTGTCACCATGATTCTTAGAAACATCTCATTTGCTGATTTCAACAAATATGCCATGGCATCCAATGGCTCCTTGAAAGACCTCTTGTTTGCCATTATCAAGAATGTGGGATTATACCAGGACAAGTTTGTTTTCAATAGGAAGAGACTTTGTTTGTTAAAGGATTGTCTTTTAATCTTAGAAAATATTTCATTTTTCACTGAATTGAGAAGCTTGGAAGAAGCATTCTTGGCCTTTGCCTTAGTTAGTTCCTTTGGTGATAAATTGTCTGACCAAGATTATCAAGTTAAGCAAATCAACTTGGAGCATCACTCGTACTTGCCATTTGGTATTGATGCGTTTACGAAATTGATGGTTAGGGAGCCTTACAACCGCTCTTTGATCCAGGCCGTTTTGACGGAAACGTTGACTATTAGTTCTTCAGCTGCCTATGCTAATGCCAAACCATTTGTAGTTAATAGCAAGGACCAAGAAGAAACCAGAAAGTTGATCAACTCCTATTTACATGAGAATAATGCTACTGAAAGAAAAGGAAAATTGTTGACTAGAGCTTTCCAATTGTACATGAGCATAGTTCCATTCGACGCCAACAGTTTTGAATTCTCCAAGTTTATTTTCACTAGAGCTCCTACTTTGTCTCAAACACTATTCGGAGTAAAGTTGCTTATCGATATGGCGCCTATCGAAGACCTTAGCTTGAGCATCAACAAAACGACTCTTTACTGGCTCTTCACGAATAAGGAAGTGATTTTGGCAAATTTGTCCAGGGTGTCAATGGCATTAGTTTCCGAAACAGGAAAGTTTGCTAGAGAGTCAAATGAGTACAAGATCTTGATATTGGTGTTATCTAAAGCGCTTATTTTAATCAATTCGTTGGTATGCAATGTTATTACTGCACGGGAAGTTTTGACTACAATGGAAGATCCTGAAATATCCAAGGAAATAGAGTCTTTGGGCGAATATTCGAGAATTATGCCTGACGCCAACCTGGCCTTTGACACATTTATGTCACCAGCTACTGATGCACACTTGAGCAGAGAAGTCGTGCGTCTTGTTCGCTCTTTGAGAGAATTGTTTGACCAACAGTATTAGGTCTGTAATACTATGTAATATAAATGCACGGAACACAAGAAGTTGAAGTCATTCAGTGTGGATCAGGAGACGTAGAGAGGGGTAGAGACAAGCAGACTGAGGTGTAGAGAAATAGACAGAGGTACAAAGATGTAGAAAGATGTGCATAGAAGATAGGGATATCTACAACAAAATTGAAGTCATAGATGCTAACTTGGTCTAGATGGTGATAATAAAACAGGGATTTGATATCCAAATCACACCTCATAGCTTGATTGGGTGAAAGAAAACCTACTCAGTTCACAGGCAGGGCCCTAAATGGAAAAGATAGCATGGATGGAGATAGCGTCGTGAACCGTTGTACCGGAACATTTGTCATTTTATCCGAACTAGGAGCAAGGAACCTTCTTGATGATAATTCCGCATTTTATCTGTGGACCTCCATTCCTTTTTGGGACAAGCTATCCAAAAAATATTGATCCAGCAGTGCGATAAGCACAGCTGCAAAAATTATATAAAGAGAGGAAAACAGCCAATAGGCAGCGTATTAAAGAAGCTTATTACAATACAACCACTGGATATAAATCTATTAATTTCCAAAGTTTGGAAAGAAATCTTCATTTTCCTCTGACCTCATACTATTTTACTGCTCGATCTTTCACCATGGCTACCGCTACTGTTGCTAAGATGCCCTCGGCTCCTCCTACGGAAACCACCACAGGTCCACTTTTGGCTGGCGAGCACACATTGCCCGCTTCTTGGTGGACAAGTGAAAGCATTTTTGACTTGGAAAAGAGAGCCATTTTTAACAAGTCGTGGATGTTTTGCACTCATGCTTCCAGATTCCAGAAGGCTGGAGACTATTACTCTTACACTGTTGCTGGGATCAACTTTTTCATAATCAAATCCAAGGTCGACGGCAAGTTGAAGGCATTCCACAATGTCTGCAGACACAGAGCATATCCTGTAGTCAGAAAGGAGAAGGGTTCTTCCATTGTTTTGGGTTGTAAATATCATGGATGGAGTTACGACACTGATGGCAAGTTGAGAAAGGCACCTCATTTCGACAATGTGGAAGGTTTTGAAAAGGAAGAAAACTCGTTGTTTCCAATCAAAACTCACACTACAGATCAGGGTCTTGTTTTCATCAACTTCGACAACGACGAATCTGAAGATTTCATACCTTTCGATAAATGGTTTGAAGGTCTTAACGTTGAACTCAACGAATTTGATTTCGGCGACTACGAATACCACATGTCCTACGAGTTAGACGGTCAATTTAACTGGAAGACTCTTATGGATGGCTACCAAGAATGTTACCATTGCCCAACTGCTCATCCTGGTTTGAGCACAGCCTTCAAGATGGAAACATACAAAGTTGTTCCAAAGAGTAGATACTGCCGTCATTACGCCGAGGTTGTTAAAGAAGAAGTGGCTATTGAAGAAGACAACAATGATGCCGATGAAGAATCTTCGTGGTTCGGTTTTGGTAAGAAAAAGACTGCTCCTCAAAAACCATTGGAGAAGAAGAAAAACCCCGGAGGAGAATTCAACGGTTTGTGGGTTTACTTATTCCCAAGCAATGGTGTCAACTGTTACTCCCCTGCTTGGTACTCTATCAGAGTGTTGCCTCAGAGTGCTAACCACACAATCTTGCAATATGACATATACACGAAGAAGGGGTTAGAAGATGCTGCGAAGAAAGAATTTGTGGATTTCTTGCAATTGGTCGAACTCGAGGACTTCAACTTATGCCAATTGACCCAGAAGAACCTTATGGAAGGAATCTACTCTTCTGGTTATTTGCACCCAACCAAGGAAAGAGGGGTGTTGTACTACCAAGGCGTAGTCAGAGATATGGTAAAGAAACACTTTGCTCTTGAAGCTGCTGCTGGAAAGCCTATCAACCCAGCGTTCGTGGGACGTAATCAAAAGAACGAGGAGATTGAGGAGTTGGAAGCAATCTGTAATTCTCTTGAATGTAGTTCTGGTAACTCCAGCAAGGAATTTGAATGGTAGATTAGATATTTATCAAAGTTAATGTATATGAAAATATGTGATAACTACAAACATATTATAGTCTTAATAAAATTTGTCTAAAATTATTCTTTGACACTTATTACAACAATCCCAATTTGTCCATTCTGACTTGGACGGCATTTCTGTGAGCTTCCAATCCTTCTACAGCAGCCAAGGTCATAACAGCCTTACCAATACTCTTCAACCCTTCTTCACTAACATCTTGCGAAGTAATGAACTTCTGGAATGTAGCAGTATTCACACCAGAATACTGTCTGGCATAACCGTAGGTAGGCAATGTGTGATTGGTACCTGAGGAGTAGTCACCACATGACTCTGGCGACAAGGCACCCACGAAAACGGAACCAGCATTTTCTATATAGTCCGGAACAAACGAGGAAGCATTATCGATTTGAAGGATCAAATGTTCTGGGGCGTACTTGTTGGACAAGTCAAACGCTTCGTCATAATTGTCAACCAAGAGAATGAACGAGTGAGCCAAGCACTTAGCGACGATTTCCTTTCTTGGAAGTACCTCAGCTTGTTTTCTAACAGCTTCTTCAAATTCTCGTACTTTCTTGTCTGATAAGTTAACACCAATCAAGATGACCTGAGAATCCACACCATGTTCGGCTTGAGACAACAAGTCACTGGCAACAAAGTCAGCGTCGGCATTTTCGTCAGCCATGACTAGGACTTCAGAAGGACCGGCAGGCATGTCGATGGAGCAAAGAGCTTGAGTATCGTTTTGTATATACATTTTTGCTGCAGTGACAAACTGGTTCCCTGGACCGAGGATCTTGTCACACTTGAGAACACTTTCAGTACCGTAGGCCATGGCAGTGACGGCCTGAGCACCCCCAGCCATAACAATGCACTTGGCACCGATCTTGTGGGCAACATAAACGACTTCTGGAGTCAACTTACCAGTGGCTCTGGCTGGAGGAGACGCTAATACGATATTGGAACAACCGGCAACTTTAGCAGGAACTCCCAACATCATGGCAGTAGAAGGCAAAACCGCAGTACCACCTGGAACGTACAAACCAACGTTTTCTATAGGTTTGGCGAAACGAGAACAATATACCCCAGGAGAAGTTTCAACTGTCATCACCTTTTCCTTTGGAAGCTGAGCAGCATGAAACTTTTCGATGTTGGAAATCGACAAGTCAATAGCTTTTTTCATGTCCTCAGAGATATTCATGAGATCTTGTGGGAAAGGAGCTTTCAATACCGGCGAATCTAACTTGACACCATCGAACTTCTCAGTGAGCTCGATCAAAGCCTTATCGCCTTCTTTTTGAACCTTCTGAACAATGGGGAGAACCAACTTCATGATGTCCGAAGTCTTTTGCACTGGTCTCGTCAAGGCTCTCTGGATCAGAGAAGCAGAAGCAGCATCCTTGGTGTTGATGGTTTCCATCTTATACAATTGTTTTTCCTTTGGATCTTCTTTCGACTCTTCCTTGGATTGTTCCTTAGTTTCCAAGTATTGTTGCTTGGCGTCGCCCTTTCTTCTGGTGACCTTACCAGCCTTGATATCCAAGTTTTTCTCGACATCTGCCAACTTAACTCCATTCTTGGTACACCACACCAATGCGAAGTAGAACAAATCGGCACATTCAAAGGCAACATCTGACGCATCTTTCTCCTTATTCTGTCCTGCCTCAATCAACTCGTCTAATTCTTCTTTTAACTTTGCAATTAAGAGGGTGTCGTCGCTGAAAAGTCGCTTGGTGTAGGAACCTTCAGGGGCAGACTGGAATCTCAGAGCCAAAGTACTGTCCAATTTGGCCAATCCCGTACCAACAGCCTCAGACTTCTGCTTTAATTGTCCATCTCCAAAACAGGTGTAGTTATTGTCCAAGTGGCAGAAACCGTAGCCGTCTCTGGAGTCTACTACAAATTTAACGACATCAGAATCACAGTCTCTTTCCAACTTCAACAACTTTTGGGTAGCACCAGAGGTCTTACCTTTATACCACAACTCTTGAGTACGTTTACGTGATTGATACACTCCAACTTTTTCGGCAATGGCTGCTTCAATGGAGGCCTTGGATGAATATACCACTCCCAAGGCAGTATAAGATGGAGCTGGAGCAGTAATTAAAGTGGTGAAAAGACCATCTGGACGGTCTGTTGTCAAAGTGCTGGTGAAAATAGTCGAGATCGAGATTTTGCCAGACTCACTAGTCTTATCAGTCAACTTTTCAGCAGGGATGATAAGAGTGTAGCCGTCTTGAGCTAAAGTTTCTGCTAAATCTTGTGATATGGCGCCATTTCTATAGTAAACCGTTCTGTTTCCGCTGGAACTGATACTCTTAAAAGCATCTTTGGATACTGCAGAATTCAATACTACAGAAGCTGAAGATTTAGCAATTTGAGCTGACAATTCTGAACCTTGCAATTCAATTGTAAATCTGGAAGTAGGCAATCCACTCTCAAAAACCAACTCTGGTGCCTGCTTTTCAGACACAATTACTTGTCTGACACCGCTGTTCAATAAGAGAACGACATCGTCAACAGTAACAGAGTCGGCTGACACATCAACATCAACGAGAAGCTCGTATGGGAATTGGTTCAAAAACGTCTTTGAGATTTGCACACTTTTGAAAGGTAACAATATCTGTCCAACAACAGCAAAAGCAGCTATTTCTTCGTGCGCAGAAGGACCCGAGACCAAGGGCAACACTGGGAATGTCATTTTGCGCGGATTATCACAGATTTCTAAAATTTGTATATTTTTATTAATGTAGAAGTAGAAAAGTGAAGTGAAAAATTTCTGGTTTCTCCAGAAAATCTACTGCAAATAATGTCTGTCTGAAAAATCTTAATGAGATCGGTCCGACTGCTGACTGCGAATGACTCAGAGAAGTTTGCAGATAGTACTCCTTTTCAGTGCTCGGCTAATGTTTAAGTAACTGAATCAATTCACACGTGACTTTATTGAATCAAACTTCTCCCGTCTACAGCTAGCTTATATAATGTCATGATTGATGCATTAAGCATAGCATAAGTGATTTAATAAAATCTGTATTGCTTAAATGTATTCTGCCGTATACATATCGATCAATTTTGTAAGTATAAATATTTAACCTACATACCCATATAAGCATTACTATGTATCGTATCCTCAGAAGTTGAACTCCTTTCTGAACGGAGTCAAGTCCATTCCAGGCTTGACCAACTCTAACAAGTCTCTTCTATCCATAGCAATGAATGCTCTCTTCAAGGTCTCTGTCAAAGCTGTAGATTGGTTGTGGTTGAGTGTGCTGTCATTCTCTACGCCTTCCACTTGGTGCATGGACAAACCACTCAAGAGATGCTCAGCTGCCTCTTTGTAGCATCTGATGTTGATACAAGACACCCCCAAATTGTATCTGGCTCTGACAAAGGTAGGCTTCAACTGCAAAGCTTTGAAGTATGCATCTACGGCTTCTTCAGAACGGTTCGAATTAGCAAGCGAGGCACCCAATCTATTCCACAACACAGGATCGTCAGGTCTGATACTTAATGCTGCTTTGAAACAGTCGATAGTCTTGTCAAACTCTTCGTTTGCGTAGAACAAGACACCTAAACCCATCTGAACATCTGCGTCCATGTTAGCTGCACTAGGCGATAACTGAGCAGCCTTGAGGAAAAGTTCAGTGACACGTTTGTTCAACGAAAATCTGTCTTCGTCGGTAATTTCTGGGTTTTGCGCACGAGCTTTGTCTACAATTTGAGGGTATTTAGTAGAAATCCATCTTTCCAAGGTGGCAAATGCAGCATTGTCGTAGCCTTCGTTAATGTAGGATATAGCCAACGTCATCAAAGCCTCGGAGTTTTCAGGATTCAATTCCAAACACTTTTCCAATGCTGAAATACCTGCAATCTCCTTTTCATTTTGGGTTTGCACCTCTCCCAATTTGAGCCAGGCATTGATGTGCCCCTCGTCTCTCTGAATAGCAGCTTCAAATGCCAACGCAGCCTCTGACAACTTGGCACCATTTTCCATAAGCTGTAAGCCAATTTCATAAGGGTCATTCTCAGCTGGCAAATCCAAGAATTGGTTATTCTGCCTATCTTCAAATTGATAGTCTCCAAAATGAGCTCTGGTGGAAACGTAACGAGAAAAGTCTTTTTCCCATTGACTCATATCTGGTGGGAAAGTCTCTTTCTGTGTGTTCTTGAAGTCTTCATACTGCTGGCTGATGAAATCCGCTTCTATTGCTTCGCTGTTTAACCCATCCCATACTTCTTGGAAAGTAGCCTGGTATTTGTCGTCAATGACGAAATCTGGCGAGGCTTCTCGAGCGATCTCTTCGGGATCAGCTGTAGCTTCTTCAATCTTTTCTTCCACCTTACTATCGAGTTCTTCCATCTGCTTGAAATGGTCATCCCAGTCAACCTGTACTTCCTGGTTCTGAGGTGTTTGCTGTTGCTGCTGTGCAACATTGTTTGTCATCATAGGCATGCTCATCATAGGCCTATAGGCTCCCATCATCATAGAGGGCATGGCGTTCATTTGCTGTGGATTCTGACGAGCCACTGCTTGATCCATGGGTTGAAACTCGTTCGCCCATTGGGCGTTTAATGGAGAACCAGTCTTGGCAATAGGAGCAATAGGAGCGGCTACCTGCGGAATTGGCGAAGGAGAATGAGTTTTGAACTCGGCCAGCCAGTTATGCTGGTGTTGAGGCTGTTGGTGGTTGTGAATCATGTTCAACTCGTGTCTCATTGGTTGGAACTGGAAGCTGTTCTGGCCATTGTTGGCATTCATGAAGTTGTCCAAATTCTGGCGATCACGAGCATTCATAAGATTCTCTTGTTTGAAGCCCTGACTCTGCAAGATTGCTGGCTGGTTTGCCGCTTGTCTTTGGAGAGATCTGTCCTGTTGTGTATGTTTGTTGAACTGAGCAATTGCATTGCCGTTGACAGAACAGTCGGCACCACCTCCAACAAAAGACATATTAATTATAGGTTCTTAGATTAGGAAAGTATACAAAAGTTGTATACTATTTAAAATAGACGAAGATTATGATAAATAGACCCTTGATAGTAGTCGTTATGTTTCGATGTGTGTATTCTTCTATGATTCCAGTTGAATATGATACACTGTTGATTCTCTTGAATTGTGTCAAAATTGAGTAAAATACCAAATCAACTAAAACTGAATCCTTTCCGAAGAACTTTGAGCCGTGGTAACGATTCTAGCGACCTTATTGTCTTACAAATAACAAGAACCGGTTCGCTTTCTGCACTGAAAAATCTCACAAGAGTATAAAAATCCGGAGATATTTGAGTAAAATACAGCAAAAGAATGATAATTCACAAATGCTGTTATGCGGCAACTACGAGAAACTTCGATAACTGGTAGTTGGCTCTAATGATAATAAATATATAGATCCTGTCGTTGACTTGGAAAAGGCTGGAGGAAGAAAGCTTTATATATTAAAGGAAATGGATGATTAATCATGATTTCAACCCCACTAGAATTTTCCATAGTTGCATGTGCCGAGGATATTGTTTTGTGCAGGAAGAACCGGGGAAGATTGCAAGTGGCTATGATTTAATAGCTTCTTGGTAGCGCGAAAAGTTGCAACCAATTCCATTTCAGTGTCTTCCTTTTTCAGATAATTGCTTGTTTCTACGGACATTTTGTTTAACCTTTTACTTCAGTATCTAATCATTATGGTAATCAAAATCACAATTGAAGTATATAATCAACTGATTTGCTCGTAGCTTGGCAATTCTGGCAAGTAGGGAGGAGGGTGCTGTTCTCCCAGTAAGCTGAGTTCATTGATCTGGAACACATCTAGTAAAGACCTCAAGAAATCTCGTTTGGTGATGTACTCCTCTGTACTGACATCCTTATTTTTCTCAACCCACTCAAATACTTCTGTGCTTGTGGTTTGCAAAGTTTCGCGATCTTCAGGGGTGATATTCTCCCGTTCAGCAGCATGGAGAAGTCGAAAGCCGATGCCAATAATCTCGATTTTAGCTCCCAAATGATTCATCTCCTTGTCGTCATCGTCCTCTGAAGGTATTTTCATTTTTGAAATGTCTTTGTCAGAAAGTTTGCTGTCTTCCCTGGTAATGACAATGCGGTTGTGGTTCAGAGATTTTCTATCCATGGCAGAAACGCACAATATCCCGCTTTCATCAAGCATAAAACTAACGTCTATCCTTGGAACTCCCCTTGGTTGTGGGGGAATTTCTAAGATAAAAGTTCCCAAAACCTTGTTGTGTTTGACTTTGTTATGAGATCCTTCTAGAACAGTGAACCTGATTTCTGTTTGACCCTCCTTGGAAGTCGTGAATTCGGTCAGTCTTTTCACAGGTAGAGGAGTAGACTTGGGAATAATGATAGAATTGACGTTATTGCAAACTTCAATTCCCAACGATTCCTGTGAAATATCCACAAACGATAAACTATCAACAATGGAAGGGTCATTGTTACTCAACAATGCCGCATGAATGGCGGCTCCTTCAGCAATAGCTTCATCTGGATTCATTCTGTTGTCAAGTTTCTTGTTATTGAAATGCTGAGAAACAATCTCCTGAATCTTGCAGATTCTTGAAGAACCACCAACCATGATGATGTCATCTATTCTGTATTTCTTAACTTTCCCTTCTTCAAGAACCTTTTGGATTGGAGTGATTGTCTTCTTAAACATGCCTAGACACAATTCGTCAAATTTGGCTCTGGAAAGACTTGTTGAAAAATCGAGGCCGTTGACCAAATTGTCAACCTGAACTGTGGATTGGGAGTAATGAGAAAGTAGCTTCTTGGTTACCTCACAGACTTCCATTAATTTTGCCAAAGCTCTGTCATTATTTGAAATATCAACTTTGAGTTTTTTCTTAACCTCCTTAACCATGTGCTCAACTAGTTTTAAATTGAACTCTTCTCCCCCCAAGAAACCTTCACCAGCAGTAGATATAACCCTAAACCGGCCATTAACAACTTCCAATAATGAAACATCAAGGGTTCCGCCTCCCAAATCGTAAACAAGAATATTCTTTTTTTGAGTCACCATCCTATCAAGTCCAAAAGTAAGAGCAGCAGCTGTAGGCTCATTGATGATCCTCAACACATTGAAACCAGCAATGTTAGCTGCTACTTTTGTAGCCTGTCTCTGTTTGTCATTAAAGTAAGCTGGAACCGTGATAACAGCATTCTTGACTTCTTTCCCTAAGTAAATTTGGGCATTTGATTTTATTTTCTTCAAAATCATGGCCGAAATTTCCTCGGGTCTAAACGTTTTGATTTCTTTCATATGCCTGACCCTAACAACTGGTACATTATCTCGGTTGACAACATCAAAAGAGACCTTGTCAATTAGATTCCGTACATGGCGATCATTGTAGTCCTGGCCAATGATTCTCTTGATTCCCCAAATTGTATTTTTTGGGTTTCCAGCTCTTTGGTTAGCAGCAGCTTCCCCAACAAGTTTTTCTGTGGGAGTGAAAGCAACACAAGAAGGAGTAGTTCGGTTTCCTTGTTCATTGGGTATAATCTCGACTCGACCATTTCTGTAGACACCAGCACAAGTAAAGGTGGTACCCAAATCGATTCCGATAGCATAATCCATATTCGCTATTTGTTACTGTTATGTTTCAAGATTGTTCACTGAAAATAATAATTGAATGATTTGGTGATTATAATCATGGAAACGATTCTCACCGATGGCATGGATTTATAGGATATTTATATTTGCGCTTGTCTTAGAAAAATACTTGCCAGAGTGCAAATATTTAATCGTACCGCTTTCTCTCTAGTAGGATATCCCAGCATAAGATACCGATGGCGTACCGTGATGAATCATTTATTAGAAAATGGTTTGGTTGCTGGTTTTGAGTATCGGCAGGTTATAGTCTCCAACGGAGTCTAATCAGAAGGATTTATTACGTCATAGTTCGTATAACGAGTGGGTGGGCATTACACTTTCTAAAGATCTGTGTAACTGCAGCTTATTACTTGGCATGTTCAAAAATGTTAGAACTGAATTGTGTCTACCAAAATTATTTTGCTGACCAAAAACGTTAACAATTAAAGGTGACTTAAGAGTCATTCCAATCCTTATCTACCAATGGGGTTGCAAAATTGTTGCGCCCAGATTTTCCTAAATGGTGCTTCCTCGGTTTAATGCAAGGTCACTATTTTTGCAATCAACACGTTTCGGCCTCATTCATTTTAGAAGTCCTACAGGAGTATTCACTGTGACTAAAATATTCCATATATTGATTTGTGCCTAGATTAAAACATATCCTAGAATTAATAAAAAAACAAAACATTAAAAGTTAACAAAGTAGTTGGTTGGTCAAGCTGAATCTTCGCAGAGAATTTCATTTAATATGAGTATGATCAGGAAACTTTTTCATTCGACTGGGTATATAGAGGGAGGTCTTCCTCCAGCAGTTCCTCGAATTCATAATTCTCGGAGTTGGTTCCATCGTAGGAAAGATTCAATCTCTTCATAATTTCTTGTTTCTTGTTCAAGTAGAATTCTTCACCAAGATTACTATTCTTGTTCTTCTCTAACCATGTTAATAGAAGTTCGATTTCCTTCCTGAGTAGCAGCAAAGTCACTGATCCCAGCTCTCCATCTTCTGAAAAGTTGATGCTACTTAGAAATAACCTCAATTCTTTTTCCGCTTTGACAGCTCTAACAGCACGAAGCTTCTTTTCGTCTACTGCCCTAAATTCCTCCGCTTCTTTGACCATTGCTTTTATTTCTTCGTTGGTGAGTCTTCGATTCTGACCTTCAATAATAATCTCCTTGTGAGAGTAGGACATCTTGTCCACAGCACTTACTGTTAGGATCCCATTTTCATCAATTGTAAAAGATACATCTATCTTTACTGTTCCTATGGGAGCCTTAGGAACTTTCAACACAAACTCACCCAATGCCCTATTATCAGTTGATAGCGGTCTTTCTCCTTCAAGAACGAGTATCTTAATTAGTGTCTGGTTGGAAAAAGCAGTTGTGTAGCCCTTGGTAACCTTGACTGGAAGAATGGAGTTTTTAGGAACCACGATATCGAAGACTTTGCCCGTTATTTCAATTCCCAAAGACAAAGGGGTAATATCGACCAATGTGATCTTCTCAAGATCCATTGGGCAGTTCTTGCTTAGCATGGCAGCTTGAATTGCAGCACCAGCAGCAATTGCTTCGTCGGGATTCATAGACGTATTGAGAACTTTATTGCCGAAGTACAGAGAAACAATTTCTTGAATCTTTGGAATCTTTGATGAACCTCCTACCATGACGATCTCGTCAACATGACATTCATTGTTCTCTCGAAGAACTTGCTTAATTGGATCTAACGTCCTCTTGAATAACCCTAGGCAGAGATTTTCAAACTTAGCTCTTGTCACAATTACGGAATAGTCGTGGCCTCCCACCAAGGAATCTAGTTCGATTGTGGTTTGGGAGTAAGCCGAAAGCATTATCTTCGCTCTTTCGCACGCAAGCTTTAACCTCATGAGTACTCTAGGGTTTCGCAAGATGTCTTCCTTGAATTGCTTATTGATGTCAGATACGAGATAATTAACCAACTGGTCATCGAAATCTTCTCCCCCTAAATGTGAAATTCCTGCTGTAGCCTTAACTGTGAATTTTCCCTCTGTGACTTCTAATAGAGAAACATCTAAAGTACCACCTCCTAAATCGTAGACAAGTACGTTTAGAGTCTCTTGTTTCTTATCAATACCATAAGAAAGAGCTGCTGCAGTGGGTTCATTAATTATTCTCTTCACATTGAGTCCAGCAATTAGAGCTGCATCTTTAGTTGCTTGCCTCTGCTTGTCATTGAAAGTAGCTGGAACTGTAATAACTGCGTTCTTAACGTCCGCTCCTAAATAAATTTCTGCGTCAGTCTTTAGCTTCCTTAGGATCATGGCCGATATTAGTTCAGGTTTAAGTTTCCTCTTCTTTCCATTGAAACTTACCTTTATAACAAGACCACTCTTCAGTTTTGTGATTTCAAAGGGAAACTTTCCAACATCATCATAGCTATCTTTTCCAATGATTCTCTTAATCCCAAAGATAGTATTGGTTGGATTTTCAGCTCTTTCGTTAACAGCAGCTTCTCCAATATGTGTATGGAAAGAGTTGAAAGCAACACAAGACGGTGTGGTTCTTTTCCCTAACTCGTTAGGTATGATCTCAACTCTTTGATTGCGAAATACACCTACACAAGAGTATGTAGTACCTAAATCAATTCCAATGGCATAGGACATGTTTTATTAAGATTGGTTTTGTAATGAAGTCAATACCTGACGAACTATAAAACATGGAAAATCATTGTATTTAAATAGTTGAAATGCTTCAGTATATCAATTTTCAATTATACTGATGTTCTATAGCTCATAGGAATCAAATGTGAAATATTCCGATTGCAATTCTTCCACTTGGTGTTAATTGCCAATCTGAGCATGACGTTATTTTTAAAGGTGATAGAAATACCTCAAGTTATTACAGAAATTGGAGTGACTCATATACATACAAAGACGTTTATAAGATAGATAATTGTTTAAAAATGTATTTTATTTTCTGAACTTTTACTATATGCCATTAATTTTATGATCAAAATCGTATAACCCATCTAATTATCCTATATTGGCGTATAGGGTGGTGGTATATCGTCATCAGTACCAGTGGCTACTGAATCTTCAAAAACGTTTCGTTTTCCGATAAGTGAATCTCTGAATTGTTTCAATTCTTGTAACTTAATGTAGTAGACATCTTCCGGTAGATTCCTACTCTTATTTTCATTTAACCACTTATTTGTCTGGCTAACAACTTGGATAATTCTATGCCTATCTTCTCCTTTGAAGTCTCCACTTTCTGCCAACAGCTCGAGATATTGCACAACTTGTTCCAATTGCATTTCTGCTATACCCACATGTAGGTTCATCATATTTTGACCAAAAGTCTTACCTATGTTAATGAAGTCTTCAACATTCCAAGCACCAGCACACATTTCTGTTTTGTAGACATTAGAAGCAAAAATTTGAATTCCTTGTACCCTGCTTTTGGAGGAACCCTCACCCCTCATTATCTCATCGATTCTTGATTGTAGATCATCTATGGATGTTCTCTTTTTGGTTGCAGAATCAGATCTTTGAAAGGAGCTATTTATTTCGGAAGTACTTGCAGAGCTCGACAGAAATATCTTCCTCGCTTTTCGAAAAGTCCTTCTTACTCCACTCTGATTCTTGCCAAATCCATCTCCCAATTCAAAGACCATCACAGCTTCGTCTTTGTTCTTTTTTGTACTACAAAGATCGTCAACTATTACGGTATTATTCACTATTCTGGTCACCTTGAAGTCGGCCATTGCAGCAGCTTCCCTGATAGATAGTACCTGGTCTTCCTCAAGGTAATTGGGGGATATAAAAATAGCATCTTTGATGTTTCTGCCTAAGTAACTTTCAGCATCAGCCTTTAGTTTCCTCACGATCATGCTTGAAATACCATCGTTTATGATATCTTTGTCTGGTCCGTGGTACTTTACTTTAATTATTGTAATTTCGTTATTTTCCTCAATTGTGAATGCTGAGCCCCGTTTCTTGTCTGACTTTTCGGTTCTTGATCTATTGTTCTTAATGTCTACTTCAACTTTTTGGTCATTATATACCCTGTAAGAATAATGCACCATGTTGGCTTAATAATTGTGCCTTCAAAAGAATAAGAAAACAATTATGAAAGAATAGAGAATCTTTATAATACAATGTACAGCAATTGGCTAAAGGTATAAATAATATGAAGTGACTTCCAAGAATCTTTTACCCCGGCTCGGAAGGGGCACTTTTGGCGATAACTTTATATCTGCCAACCATGACGTCATTTTTCGTATTTTAATTCTCTGGCTGACTCAAGCAAATATCCTTAAATAAAAGGAAAAAAAGGAATACTCAGAACAAAAAATGCCCACAAGAATGTAATGATAAAGACCTTATTGCCGACGCAGCCGACCTCTCTCATTATGAACTTTGAGAATGCAAATTATTCTCAATTGCTCCCGCATCTGATGGACATGACTCGAGAAGGTCATTCTCAGTCTGCTTTTCGATTTGGGTGCAAAATCGCAATGAACAACTCAGTTACTTGATATAGCACAAGTCCTAGTAGTTAGACCACTGAGTTCGGTCACACCACGATATTGAGCTTGGATGACTACATCATCTATCTCTGTAATGTAGTTGTTTGGCCTGGTGTAACTACTAATTTGAGCGATGTAATGATCTGTGCATATTTGCATTTTTATGTATCCGTTTGTAGCATGCTACTTACCCAATAATTAAGCTATACAAGTTATTAACGACATCTTCCTAAATCTCTATTGATCTAGTGAGCGGTCTTGGGAGCATTTGGCAAATCCTTCAAGGATTGTCTGATGGAGTCAACACCCTTCAACAAGTCTTCTTCAGAGATCACCAAAGGTGGAGCCAATCTGATGATGTGGTCGTGGGTAGGCTTGGCCAACACTCCGTGGTCCTTCATAAGCAAACACAAGTCCCAAGCAGATCTACCGTTAGTCTTGGTGTCGTCAATGACAATGGCACACAATAAACCCTTGCCTCTGACCTCAGAGATAACACCGTTGGATTCAGTCTTCAATTCTTCCAACTTATTTCTCAAGAATTCACCCAAATTGTTAGCTCTTTCAACCAAGTTTTCTTCTCTGACAACTTCCAACGCAGCAATGGCTACTCTGCAAGCCAATGGGTTACCACCGTAAGTGGATCCGTGCGAACCTGGTTCTAAGGTCAACATGATTTCCTTGGACGACAAAACAGCAGAAACTGGGAAAATACCTCCAGAGATAGCCTTACCCAATAAAACGATGTCGGGCTTGACGTTTTTAGAATGTTCGTAGCACAACATTTTACCGGTTCTGGCGATACCAGTCTGGATTTCATCACAGATCAACAAGACGTTGTGTTTCTTACACAATTCCTGTACTCTGGTTAAGTATCCTTCAGGAGGAACAACAATACCTGCTTCACCTTGGATTGGTTCCAACAAAATGGCAGCGATCTTGTCGCCGGCGTTAGCGAAAGCCTTCTCCACGTCTTCAATTACACCATATCTCAACAAAGTGCCAGCTGGCTCACCAGGAATCTGAGGACCAACACCACTCAAGTATGGGCCGAAGTTGGCGGTGGCTTCTGGATCGGTAGACATGGAAATAACTCCCAAAGTTCTACCATGGAAGTTGTTCACAGCAGACAATATGATGGCTTCGCCTTCGGGAATGCCTTTCTTGACGTAACCCCATCTTCTGGCCAACTTCAAGCCGGTCTCGACAGCTTCAGCACCGGTGTTCATTGGCAAGACCATCTCGTAGTTGAAGTATTCAGTGACGTATTTGGCATAAACACCAAAGACGTCAGAAGAAAAGGCTCTGGAGCACAAAGTCAATTTCGAGGCCTGATCAACAAGAGCAGCAACGATCTTTGGATGGCAATGGCCCTGGTTCACAGCAGAGTATGCAGAAAGAAAGTCCAAGTACTCCTTTCCTTCTGGATCCCAAACATGGGCACCTTCAGCCTTGGTAAAGACCACAGGCAATGGGTGGTAGTTGTGGGCCGAGTATTGAGTCTCGTAGTCTCTGGCAGTAGCCGAGGAGATGTTGAATTCTGGAGCAGACATATTAAGCGATTAAGGAGGTGAATTGATGTGGTAAATTCACTTTTGAATTAAGATTTGAATATTTGAAAAAGTGAAAAATCTCGAAACTTGGAAATTTCAGTGCAATTAAGATAACCGAAATGTGGGGGATATCGTTCTCAACAGCAGTAGCGTCAATTAGTGTATTACAAAAGACAACAGAGTTGAAAAAATAGAACTGATAGTACTGAGTTGGTTATTTCTTGTTACAAGATCAAGACGTCGAGATCGTAGAATTCTGGGGATTCCACCCGCCTTATATACCTCTGTTCATCGGTGTCTATTGCCTATAGGTGTTCACCGCGATTGGATGCGCTTCGCTATCGGAATGCGAAGCCGACTCACATCACGTCTAGAATATCTATGGGAAGGTGACAGAGAGATCACGTGATTAGAAGTTCACGGCTCTTGACCTTGATGGATGGACAATAGTCTATCGTGGGGCATTGGTAGACACTGCAGCGCTCGATAAATGGCTGAGAAAGGTGGGGATGGTTGAGAGGTCAGGTTGAAAATTTTGCTAATCAATTGATGAGCCAAATGAGAGTTTTACTTCTTCAAAACTCCATTTCTTCAAGAATATTGAAAATAGTTGTATGAAAGTTGGATCTTCAAACTGGTTTACTTTTCTTTTCTATAAATCGAATATTGAGATTTGTTTCCTTCGTCTGCATCCAGCTCCAGTCGCTCGGTTCCTCTTCGACTGCCACATTGTACATTCATCGTTTCTCTAACCAGTTTCTGGTGCCAAAATTCTTCCATCCAATCGCTATGTCTATATGCCGTCTACTCCAGCCCACTTCCCCTTTTCGAACAAATCAACATTCCTCGGTCGTGTGCTGGCAAAGGAGCATTCTATATCTATCAAAATCAGTTCAAAATGGTTCAAATTCACAAAAGACTCATCTTCTTCACTGGGTTAGTCAAGCCTATAAAAGCAATTAATTTTAGATAGCTTGGTCAAGACGTGTAGCATCCATTCGTCAAGGCAATTTTCGCATAACATTAAAGGATCAAATATTTACTTGCACTGCTACTTAAGCTTCTTTCTATTTGAATACTATCCATCACATCACCAATTAAAATCATGGAGACGAAAAGACAAATGCAGCACGCGATTGCTGCAGAAAATGATAATCCTGATATCGCAAAATTGGCCACCATTGGAATGAGGATCCGTCAGGCTGTGTCACAGGGATATCAAACATCCAGTAACGTCTATGACGGTACAGCATCTTATAATAACGCAAACAATTTTAGTCAATACGATTCCAGAAGAGTGCCGTTACCGGGAAATTTGCAACAGCCACCTTCTTTGACCAACATGGGGTCGACGTACCAATCTTCGGCAGGCTCGAGCTTGGCCGAATGGGATAGTAAATATGATATCCAGAACGCACCTTTACAGACTTTAGAACGTGACAGTAGCAAGTTGAAGAGAAAGCACGACGATGAGAATGTTCAGATCCACAGCAACTTGAGCGAGTATGAAAATAAGTATGGATCGCTCAGTTTCAACGAAACCTTTTAAACTAAAAATGAGGAGAGGGTAGGGTTCAATTCTGTAGTAGGCTGCTTCAGCGATTCTGCTCATAGTGATTCGTAACTTCGTGGAAACATACTGAATGAATCTGTGTGTTTAAGGAAGACAGAACCGCATAATTTTTGTATTGTATTATTTAGATTGTTTTAGTTGATATGGGATATATCGCATGCTTTTAGATTTAACGTTGGTTCCTTAAATGTAGTGTAGAATTCAGTCAAGCAAAGATCTATAGCTGAACAGTTTTTCAGTACTTCGTGTCAAATTCGTAATATAATTAACTAGTAGTCTTTATAACTTGTTCATACTCTCATAGATATCTTCAAATTAAACCTTATAATGCATTTCTTTGATTAACGGTAATCGTATATTCACTGCATGAATCTCGTTTCTACAAATTTTACCTCAAATATGGGCTTTTTCGGCTTATTCTCCTGCTATTGGCCGATCTAGGCATCATAGTATCCTGTGTCCATTATTCTCCCCGTATATCTGCTGGGTCCCTCTAGATCGGTATTCTGATCCGAGTTTCCCATCCTATCTGAGATCTGCATCCCGTCCGTACTATATGCACTCCAGTAAAACAACATAGTGAAATTCTACAACTTGTGAATATTTAAATATAGACTACTTCATTTCTCTATTATTTTACACATTTGAACACTATACCTTTGCTATTTTTCGTCGCAAATAAGTCTCAGGTAGTTGTACTCATTCGCTACTAACTACCGAAGTCTGCATTTGTTTCAGCATGCTCTCCTGGAGAAACCTACGATATCACATCTTGACTCCGTTCAAGAACTTAACGGTACAAGAAAGAATCCTTCAGACGCTCAGACTTTTTGCTGCTTGCTCCACTATTGCATACACGATAGCTCTTTTAGGTGCTCCATTTTTGAGTAACAAGATATACTTGAGCAGAATTGACTGTGCCCATCTAGATGTAGCGTATGGGTTGTATAAATCTTTGCGAAACTCAGTGACTGTGTCTCCTGAAGTGTTTGAGGAATCGGGTGCTGCCGCATTCCCCGTGGATTCTACACTTACCAATTCAGAGATCACGTTGTTATCGCAGTATGCTGAAAGTCAAGTGGCCAGTGCTCCACAGTTCATCGTTACTTCGCTCTGGAGCTGGTGCTATGGCAATTATGATTCGACTCAGTATTACAACAAGTATGGTGAGATGAAAGTTAAGAAACACAACGTTGTTATGGTGTGTTCAGACATTCCCACTGAGTATGTGTTCAATTACCGTGAAGAATTGCAACAAATCGGTCTATCCAGCATCTTGGCTTATGCTTACCAAAGCGCAAACTATGAAGACGAGCACTACACTGACGTTGTTAAACTACGTCATCACAGATACAACTTGGTAGCTGCAGCGTTGACATTTTGTGGTGCCTCCCAGCTTATTTTGTTGATTCTCATGGTTATAATGTACCAGACGAGAGGTAAGGAAAAGGACTTGTCCAAACATCCGCAGATCTTGAACCATTTGGTAGCATTAACCTCCGTAGCTTCTTGCATCAGTGTATGTGTAGGTACCGGGATCATATTCACTATGTTGAAACAGATACAAAGCGAAATAGCAGAAAATCTAGGTGACTTTGGAGTGACTTTCCATTTGGGAAAAGCCTGGTTTGCTCTTCTCTGGTTGTGCACATCCTTCTCTGTCGTGTCTATGCTCTTGTGGGTATTGCCTTTATGGTGTGCCAATCCCACTGACGACTACGAAGAGGACCTCGAGGTGGATTTCGTATACCATGGTGCTGAAAGAACAGTACATCCTCGTAAGAGTCGTATGATGTTCAAGAAACCATCTATGAACGAGCTTACAAAGGAGCTTTCTGAGTCTCCTGTAGACGACGTTAGGGTCGAAAATAGGGATGAAATCAAGGAGTTAAAACAGGCGAAATCTAGACGTAGTTTGTATGACGGGAAACTCAACTTCATGGTAAGAATGGGCTCTAAGAAGTCGAATAATCTGGAAGGCCGGGGCTTGATGAGTGACAACGAAGCAAACGAAAACAGTTCGTCAGATGAGAATGATGCAGCCAAGGATTTATATTCGTCATCGCAGAGGTTGAATCAGCTTTTCCAAACAGGCATACAGTTGGATTACATCGACAAGAAGGAGGAAGAGTTAAGAAAACTCGGCGAATCGATCTCGACGAATCACCCAGTTCGTAGGACAAAGTCGCGGGTGAAAAGAAATCAAGATGATCAAGAGGTGCCGCAAGATCAAGCAAAGGACCTTCTCTATAACGATGTCAGTATTCAGCAGTATTCCAATTATCCAACAAATGATTTCCTTCATTATAGAGAGGAAACATACGATGGATACAAGGAAGGTGAAACAATCTTGTCCCGAAAAGGAACCTCTCTTTCTAGAAACAAGATGAGTTCGTCTAACTTAACTGATAGTCAGATGAACACAGAATCGAGTCGCACGACTAACACGGATATGAATTCACCGACCGCTGGCAATGAAGCACAGTTCTACCAAGTTCTTGATTCCAATCCATTGAGTCATCATCCATTGCAAGCAAGAAAGTTGCAGAATCCAAAAGCACAGCTAAATGTTAATGAGAACAGGTTGTCAACGGCAGGTTCTTTCTTGAACGATGACGAACTTCAGTATCTTGATAGCAACAATTTTATAGGGAAATATTAGTAGGGACATTATTTACGGGACATTAGAAATGGACATTAGAAATACACAAATCAGACATTCACACAAGAAAAAATGGGTGCAAATTTCTGAATTATTTTTCGCAGCCAAAAATTGAACCAATTTTTGTTCAGCGGCATTAGACACTCAGAAGGCATTCAACAATTACCAACAATCAGTAAAGTAAAGATGTCGAGCTCCATTGAAAAGAACTCAGAAGCTGACACGTATGAGATGCAAACCTTGAAGATTCTGGAGGACTCACAAACTTTAGATGAAGCTCTCCAAGATCAGCATAACGATGACTTGGAAACTGGAGGTAGCCCGTTTGAGGATACACAGGAATCACGAAAACAAAAACTGGGATCAAGGAAAATAGAGTACTCTGTGTTTTTGAACTTCTTTTTCTATTTGATTGTGCTTGGAGGTTTGTGGTTTCTCATTGGCCAAAATTCAACATTACGATGTATGGCGAACGGTAATTGCGAACCGTTATTTACCCTTCGAATTCTCGACTCTCCAAAAGGAGCTAATCAGATGCTTTCTGGAATCAGAGAAGGACTTAGAATGTTGTCATATGTTGCAATTGATTTGGGGGTCAACAACAATCTACTTAACAATAAGAATCTCAACTATGATCATGTCATCGACACTTTATCCAATAGCAACAACATCTTCAAGTTCGGATATAATGGCTATTGTCGGTATGACTCGGCTACCAAGGAACAGATATGTTCCAAGTGTAATGGACTCGATATCTTTTCATGTCTTGTCAAGGATATTGGTATCCAGTTGGGTAAGGTTTCCAACTCGAATAGCCCGGACTTGATAGGTGAAAGCCTTTGTACGGTTTATCATGAATCAATGTCGAGCATGTTGCTATTATACGAATTTGGAAAGGCTAAGAGACCAGGTTACGAGAACATCGACTTGAACAAGTTAGCAATGGTGCAACAGCTTGATAAGTTGAACGGTTTGGGCAAAGTAATCATCCATTTCAACTTCGCTCAACAGGTAGCATCGTCGGTGTTGTTGGCGACGCTAGGAATGACATTTGTATATTATCTTATCACCAAGGAGATCTTGATGACTAGACCCATCAGATACCTTCATTTATTGTTTGTGATTATTCAATCGACTCTACTCTTATTACTTCAAATCTACTTCCAGGTGCTAGCCAGTAGGTTTGAAGAGTTGAAAAGTGCAGTAATGGACAGAGGATACGGGCTTTATCTCTACTTCGTCTACATATCCATCGCCATTCTGACAGAGTTCTTTGTTAGATGGCTTGAGAATTTTGCTACGAGACATTAGTTAAAACACGAGACAGTTCTATAGATAAACGAGTTTTCTACAAAGTTAAATATACAGAAGTGAAAGGAAATGCCATCTAGGCACCGTAGACGGTCTTGAAGGCCTTTTCAAAGTCAGCAATGATGTCGTCAATGAACTCAGTACCGATGGAGACTCTGATCAAGTCTTCGGTGACACCAGAGTTAACCTTCTCGCTTTCCGACAATTGCTGGTGGGTGGTGTAGTAAGGAGCAATGACTAAAGTCTTTGAGTCACCGACGTTGGCCAAGTTGGAGGCGATTTCCAAGTTGTCGACAACCCTTGGAGAAGCAGCCTGGAATGGATCATCGGACTTAGTGCCTTCCAAAGGCTTGACACCGAAGGACAAAGCACCACCAGCAAGGTCAGGGTTGTTCAAGTACTTCTTAGAAAGCTCGTAGCTTTCGTGAGAAGGCAAACCCAAGTACGAAACCCAGGAAACGTATGGCGACTTTTCCAAGTACTGGGCAAGCTTGAGAGCATTGTAAGATTGTCTTTCTACACGCAAAGACAAGGTTTCCAAACCCTGCAACAACAAGAAGGAACCGAATGGGTTCAAAGCTGGACCCAAGTCTCTCAACAACTCGATTCTGGCGTGGCCAATGAAGGCTTGTTCACCCAAGGCGTCGTTCAAAATCAAGCCATGGTAACCCTCAGAAGGTTCAGAGAATTGAGGGTACTTCTTAGGGTACTTCTTCCAAGGGAATTTACCAGAGTCGACAATGACACCAGCAATGGTGGTACCGTGTCCTCCAATCCACTTGGTAGCAGAGTGGACAATGATGTCAGCACCGTGTTTGAAAGGGTTGATCAAGAAACCACCTGCAGCGAAGGTGTTGTCAACAACGAGAGGAATACCGTTGTCGTGAGCCAACTTGGCAATCTTTTCAAAATCAGGAACGTTGTATTTGGGGTTACCAATAGACTCAATGTAGATAGCCTTGGTCTTGTCGTCGATCAACTTGGCAAAGTCTTCAGCGCTGTCACCGTTGACAAATCTGGCTTCGATTCCCAAACGCTTGAAGGCTACCTTAAACTGGTTGTAGGTACCTCCATACAAGTACGAGGTGGACAAAACGTTGTCACCGGCGTGAGCCAAACCAGCAATGGCCAAGAACTGGGCAGATTGACCAGAAGAAGTAGCCAAGGCTCCAACACCGCCTTCAAGGGCAGCAATTCTTTGTTCAAACACGTCGTTGGTTGGGTTCATGATTCTGGAGTAGATCATACCTGGGGTCTCCAAACCAAACAATTGGGCGCCGTGCTTGGAGTCATCAAAGACATACGAAGTAGTAGCATAGATAGGAGGAGCTCTTGCTCTGTGAGGCTTTTCAAGCTGCTGGCCAGCGTGAAGCTGAAGGGTATCGAAGTGGGAAGGCATTGTTACTAGGGAGAGAACGCTTTAATTCAATTGAGCAAATATTGCCTGAGAAATTGAAGATTCAGATATCTGGAGGGTTGTGAAAAATTTCAACTGTGGAGATCTGCTCCTTATATAGCAGAACTGGAGTTAAGCCGGACCGGTTAGTTAAAGTATTATCATGTTATCTGCAGGATGACGCACCCTTGCCGGCTGCAATTAAGAGGATCCACACTTTCTGTCGTCATCTGAACACGTGAAGAGTGGTAAGAGGTCAATTTAAGAGAATAAAGTGTTGGCTCGGTTCTAATTTTTGCTACGTTGGGTTTAACTCCAGTGAATGGAATATTTATATTTAGGCGAGCTGCCAGGTGTGGTGTAGCTGAAATTAGGGATGAAGAACAGCAGAAAGAGAGGGAATCGCAGTTAAGTTTTGTGCGTGAGTGTTCGGAGCTTCAATTGCAAAATAATGGCATTGAGCCGTGCAATTGAAACTTATGGAGTAGATATTTTACTGACATTTCCGTCGTATAATGGACGATTCTCGTACCTTCGGTTTGTCCAACCGGGTGCAGTTACCAAAAGCGGCAGCAGCACGTCAAAGAGCACAATGACGGGTACAGGAGATGGTACAATACTAACAGGCAACAGGTCGAGTATATGGGAAAGAGTTGGAGAGAGTACTGGAGGATAGTCACAAGCATTTGCAAGTGTCAGGAGCTATTAGAAATTCGGATCGAGAGAGAGAATAGACACGATTGCGAGGACAAAGAGTAAGCCCATAAAGTGGGACGAGTAGTTCAGGTAGCACTTCTGAATGGTTGGTAGCAGTGTGGAACAGCAGACAGAGATATGGCTAGCCAACTTAAGCAACTCGTATCTCCTTGAGATCAAGAAGATGCGGAAATGATCTTTCAGTGCTACGAAGAAATACGAAGGGTGTACGAAGCGTGTGGAGTCATAGTGTATCCACCGAAGCGAGCGAAAAGTAAACATTCTTGTAGAAAAGATAGAGACTGACTTCTTGTTCATTAGAATAGTTTTGCTCTACAACACCTGACCACGACGTCATGATATAGCAATAGGTAAAGGTAGACACAACTCTCGTGACAGATATAGAAATAGAACGAAAGAGAGAGGAACACGTAGAAGATCTATAGATATCTGGCCATATAAATATTTCGATCTGACGATCTGATCTTGTTCATCTCAACTTCTGAAAAATGCAATGCAAGGGAACTACGCTCAAGGGTCAGAGGTGCAAGATCCAAACGGAGTCCGGCTACTGTCGTTACCATGCTAACCAATCCGAGCGAGGGTTGAAGTCAGAAGTGCCAAAGCCCGATAGCCCCACCTCCGGCTACATCTACATCTACACCATGAGCGAACTCCTCAACAGTCGAAAACTGTGGCTTCAGACTCGAAACTTGCCCAACACGAAGCCAAGTCACAAGCACAAATGGAAGGACTTTGATGCTGGAAAGTCGCCATACATGTTGGTGAAAGTTGGAATGACACTGGGCACCGTGGCTCGGAGGTTGGCCCAGTGGCAGAACCAATGCCATCATGACATCACTGTGTTAGGGCCAGCAACTGAGGAGATTGTGGAGTTGAAATTGTTGAAACTGGGAAATCTAAATTCCAATTCTGTTGATTCCGGCGATCGGGCCAGAAAGGCTCGGGTCGGCTCACAAGATTCGAATGCTCTTGTTGCGCTTTTCAAGAAACTTCAACTCTCTACTACTAACAAATCTACTACGAAATCTGCGACAATTAAAAGTAAACCAGCTGGCAATTCCAGTACTATTTTGGCTGCACTGTCGGCTACTGCTACTACTAGTAAGTCGGCGGCTATAGCTAGTAGATTCAACTCTCCGAAGCCATACTCCACATTCAGAAACAACGGGTTTTTCTGTGGCCGCAACCTCAAATCGGCAGAGCTGGAGATCCACCGCCTCCTTAGAGCCAAGTATGGCAACGGTGATATTCTCTGCACCGGATGTGCTACTCCTGACAGCAGGAAACCAAACAAAGACGTTCCCTTCAGATCGGAATACAACATTCATGTCGAATGGTTTTTAGTACCCAAATCGGACCTCGAGTATGTCTATCTGGTGATCAACTCAGTGTGTTTGAAGAATAGAATATAAAGAACATAAATGTCAGAACACCATAGATAAAAGTAATAGAAATAATAGACTTACAACCTAGGAATCGAGTTGCAACCAATAAATAAGCTGCTAGTGAAGATTAGTGGCAACAGGAATATCTCACTAAGACTCCAATGATTCAAATGATCCGCTAAAGAATACATGTTAATTAACCATTAACTACAATTTACATACAACTCTTGAACAAACTTTTATTCTTACTGTACTAATACAAGGCACCTACTACAAAACACTAATGACCCGATTAGGTGTTCATGTAAGTGGATGGGTCAACACCTTCTTCTGGGAACTCGGTGATTTTAACATCGAATCTGGATTGAATCTTTTCCAAAACCTCTTCGTCTTCCTTGGATCCCACCAAAGAAATGGCCAAACCCTTAGTACCAAATCTACCGGCTCTACCTACTCTGTGCAAGTACTGGTCGGCTTCGTTTGGCAAGTCATAGTTGATGGCCAAGTTGATTCTTTCGATATCAATACCTCTACCGAAAACGTCGGTGGAAACACAGATACGCTTGTTGAATTCCTTGAAAGATCTGTATCTCTCAATTCTTTCTTCTTGAGGCAAACCAGAGTGGACAGCAATAGATGGGAAGTTACAACTACACAACAACTTGTTCAACTCGTTGGCTCTCTGAGTAGACTTCACAAAAATGATGACCTGGTTGAATTCTAATGAGTCCAACAAGTCAGACAACTTTCTGTTCTTTTCTTTCTCTTCCAACTTGATGTAGTACTGTTGCAAGCCGTGCAAAGTCAACTTGGCTTCGTCGTCGACGTAGATTTCCAAGGGGTTTTGCATGAACTTCTTGCAGACGGGACGGATTTCCTGCGACAAAGTAGCCGAGAACATCATCACTTGCTTCTGGTGAGGAGTAGCACGGAAAATGTCCTGGACGTCTCTTCTCATGTCGATGGATTCCAAGACCTTGTCACATTCATCGATAACAAAAGACTTGACGTTGGACAAACGGATAGCCTTTTCGTTAACCAAAGCATGTAATCTACCTGGTGTAGCAACTACAATGTGAGGACATGTATCCTTGCTCTTCAACTTTTCGATGTCTCTCTTGATTGGAGTACCACCATAAAAGACCTCGGTCTTAACGTCTGGCATATACTTGGAAAATCTGGCGTATTCGTTACGGATCTGGTAGGCCAATTCTCTGGTGTGACAGATAACCAAGGTGGAAATTTCACCTGGAACTGGGTCTAACTGTTGTAAGGTAGACAAGACGAACACGGCCGTCTTACCCAAACCAGACTTAGCCTGGCACAAAACGTCAGTACCCAAAATGGATTGTGGAATACAGACTTGTTGGACTAGATGAGGTTAGTTAGTGAAGAAGAGAGGCAAAATAATGACGACAAAAGATTGACTGTGATGCGGTTTGTGGACATAATGATCAAACATCTAGACCTTTACCAGAATTTAGTGAAATTATGGTATGATATCATTGACATCTAGGTCTCTATAGAAGATATCGACGCTCATATTATCGTGGTATCTATAAGTGATTTGCTGGGATACAGCAATCAATTTCATATTGACAATAGTGAAGACCACCATGAGTATTGTGATAATAACTAATGTATCATTATCCCAAAAACAATTTCAATCATGTATAGAATCTTGAAAACTTTCGAACTTCTGAAACTTCAAGAGTAATAAACAAACTTTGAAGATATGGAATTTGTCTTTCGTGCCATATCTATAATGATCCAATTGGTAATATGCTGGGATTATTCATTAAGAACAGAACATGTCGGTGAACGCGGTGTTGATACTTATGATGCTGAATCGCCAGGTTTTCTTCTGTCATCATGTGATGTTCTAAGTATACGAACCTTCTGAAGGGTGTTCAAAACCACAGTCTCCAATGGCTCTCAACAATTCTGGCTTCAACAAGAAGTCTCTGAACCCGGTGGCATGGATTCCAACGTAGGATCCCTTCTTGTCAGCTTCCTTATCAGTGGCAGAATCTGCGCCAGCCACTTCGGTGGTGGTTGGAACGGCGATTTCTTCAGAGTCGGAGTAATCCAACAATTCTTCTTGTCCTTCGTGCGACATTGTTGTGGATCAATTGGGGAGTGTTTTCGATAAGTTTGGAAAACTGGAGAAAGAGGAAGGTTGAACTGGTATTGATGTCTGGAAATTTGTGTCCAAATTTTTCAGAGACGTGGTGAATTTGTCCGAACACGACTTGAAACGCGACATGGAAAGAACGACATTTTTCCAACCAACTTGCAAAGCACAGAATATGATTTATTCATATTGCGACATTTACCTATTGTAGTTGCTTTCTACAAATTGTTTAATTGTTGTTTGAACTTTTGTTTGTAGATTCGTTTTTCTGTTTCTGACAGAGTCCATAATGTTGAGAGTTGCATTCCGGAGTTTGACCTCGGTCCGAGTTGCTGTTCCTAGTATTGCTTCTAGATCTGTTACTGGATCTGTAGCTGCGCAAATCAGATCTTTTTCTTCATCTACACCTGTCAGCTTCTTTAACAGAACCAACAAGCCTGGCGAGTTCACTGAGGAGCAGGCCGAGAGAATAAAGCGTTTCGGCGATGTTTTAAAGGCAAACCCTGAGTTGAGCCAACTTTTGGACGGATTCCAAACTCTTTTGGTGGAAAAAGGAATCCAGACGGCCGGAAAGCCACCTTCTTTGACTCAGATGATGAAAATGTTGGCTGATAAAGATATCAGGGACCATTTAAGCCAACTCAAAGATTGTTTGGAGAGATCTGACGTAAAGATCAACCAGCAGGACTTGAATGCATTAACGGACTTCTATCTTGCCCAGAAGAAGAGTGAGATGAAGTAGGCTAAGAAAACTTGTACATAGTAAAAGTTATACGTATCTGTATAATGCTGAATATATTATAAGAAGTTAAATCAAGGTAGTATCATCTGAATGAAATCAAACACAATATTGGAATCAGCACACCAAATAGCACTATGTATTTAAGAGCATTAATTATGAACCGTGAAGCTCACATAGTTGAACTAATGGATACGATACGCTATGAGCTATTATACTACTATTTGCACTCTATACGGTATTATCCACCTAATAATTACTTCTTCTTTGCAAATGAAGCAGAGATCACCGCAGCTTCTTCTACACCTCTGGCAATACCTGCCCTGACACCTGCGTCTTCCATCTTCAACAAACCACCGATGGTAGTTCCTCCAGGTGTACACACCATACTCTTCAATGCAGCAGGATGGTCTCCAGTTTCAAGAACCATTCTGGCAGTACCTTCCATGACCTTGGCAGCAGATAACTTGGCTACTTCGAATGGCAAGCCCATACGAACACCTCCGTCAATTAAAGACTCCATCATTAACAAACAGAAGGCTGGACCAGAGCCAATGAGCGCAGTTGCGGCGTCCATGTTCTTTTCGGGGATCTTGAATGCCTCTCCAACAGTGCCAATCAACTTCAACACCAAGTCTTCGTACTTAGCTTCAGCTTCTGGCGAAAACGAAATACCAGCAGTACCACATCCGAAACGCGCTGGGGTGTTGGTCATAACCTTGGCCACATAGGGGGTGAAAATTGTCAATTCAGAGATAGTAGTTCCAGCCAATAAAGAAATGAGCAACTGTTTTCCAGTCAAAGAGTCCTTGACCTCATCATAAATAGTCTGGTACATGAATGGCTTACAAGCAAGGATAATAACGTCGGCTTGGGAGACAGCCTTTCTGTTCGATTCCAAGCCGAACGAATGCTCAACGATGGGGCTGTTCAAAGTCTCTAGAGCCAAAGTAGCTGCTGCTTCAGTTGTGTTGCAGGCAATAAGCTTAGCTGGAAAGGGTTCAACCTTGGATTTGAGAATGGCTGAAGAAACGGCCGTGCCCATCACTCCACAGCCCAAAACGGTAATGGTGTAGTCTTTCAAAGTCATTCTGATAAGTCGTTTCCGAGTTTAATTGTGGTTCAACTTTCAAAGGTTGCAATTTTCGTACCAATTGAGCTGGTTAAAGATGAAAAATCAGTCGTCCATTCTCAATGACTGATTTTATATGGGGTACTTTGATAGGAATTTTTCAGTTCGCTGTGACGTGCCGTTTTCGGCGCGCGCATACAGAGCCAGAATCTGGAAAGTGCCTGAACGGTCGAGATTAAGCTGGCAGAGTTGAGGAAGCCTTCTGCGAGACGGATCTGTAGAAGATATTGAGACACAATGTATAAGCTGCTGTTAGTATTGCTAATTGTTGCCCTTTCCAGATGCTATTCCCGTACGGCAAAATGGACCGACGTATATTGGTAGCGCCGCTTCAACTAGCAGGTGAAACGGTACAAGCTGATAAAGAGATTTAGTTCTCTATTCTCGCTCGTAATCTCTAATTCTTCCTTAACTATACAGGCTCATTTCTGGCCAATTTTTCCATCTTTTCGTTTCACTACAAGCCACTTCCGTGTTTTTATATGGTAGCGCTGTTCGATGTAAGCAATTGGACCGATTGTCGGATCAATAGAATTGGGCACTTTGTTGTTGTGAATATCTTCATGACAGTCCATACCGTTCACAATTAGGGCATCAAGCAATCCGTCTGGAATTAATCTAGCAGTGCTAAATCGAAAAACCATCTCTGCGGCCGCTCCTGCAAGTTATATCCCAAAGCGGCAATCGAGATGCCAGTGCTCGCAACGGCATACGCAAAAAAGTCAGACTATGTTCCAGGGATTGTTCAATAGTTGAAAGTTAAGGCAGCTCAAAAAGTTACCGTAGATTCTGCCAACTGGACAAGTGTCTGAAACTACGGTAAAATTACTGCTGTCAAGTTGTGTCTGTCTTGAATTTTCTGTCTGAAGCAATTATCTTTCTGTCAGACAAACGTTCTTATACTGGGGAGTTTTGACTTTTTGTCGGAGTTGCGTAGTGTCTGTGTAACGCAATTGTGCATTCTCCGCTAATATCAGAATCCATATTTTTGCTAAAGAGAGCTGAAATTGAAATTCTGCAATTTTGTAATTACACCATTATCTCCTGCTATTTGAAGCCGGTTCTGACGCTGCTGTTAGGTAATATTGACTCGGCTGACATTGATATTGGTTTCTAGTTGTTTTATCGCTTCTGCCGTTGGCTCTGTGCGATTTTCTATCATTGGCTGGATTGGCTAGATTAGCCCTAACTAAGTTCAGAAGTTCCAGAGTTTTTTGGCTGGTATTTCGTTTCCATTTCGTGTCTATTGTAATTCGTAGTAGCTCAAATGTTTGACAAGCTGTTACTAACTCCGTGTCCAGTTCTCCGTCCCTCGGAAGAAGAATTTGGTGATCCCATCGGATACCTCTCTCGGAAGGACATAAGTGCACTTGGTGCTGAGTATGGTATTGTCAAAATTGTGCCTCCAGACTCGTGGAAGCCCCCATTTATGATTTCTGATGACTTTCGTTTCCACACAAGACTCCAGAAGCTCAGCGACTTGGGTTTGTCGACTCGGTGCCGCAAGTTCTTTCGAGACAATATCAATCGGTTTATGAAAATGCGTAGAAAGCGACCCTTGCGATTGTACTTCCGGGCCATCGATCCTTTGGTTCCGACTAGATTTATCAAGGTCTACTACTACGATCTTTATGTAGCAGTAGACAACCATGGGGGCTACGACAAGATGACGTCCGAGTCGTGGAGTAAAGTGAATAGCCAGTTTGGAGTCGCTGCTGACTCAAATCGCATACGAGACGTATACGAAGCCAACTTGCTTCCCTATGCGAGCTATATAGATCATAACAACTTCAACTACCATTTCCCTCAGAGCGATCTGGAAGACGAGTTTGACAATTGCTTAATCTGTGGGAAACACGACAGACCCTCTAGAACTTTGCTCTGCGACAATTGCGACAACCCTTATCATATGGACTGTCTACCTACTCCGCTAGATGACATCCCAAATGGCAATTGGTACTGCGACAAGTGTGTCATCGGAACTGGTGAGTATGGCTTTGAAGAAGAGGTCGATGTTAAATACACCATCGATGAGTTCGAGAACGAGTGCGAGCAGTTCAAGCAGGAGTTTGAGGAAAAGTATAACCGTGGAGAGCCTCTAACTGTGGATACCATCGAAAAGCGGTTCTGGGACTTTGTAGAAGCGCAGAACTCAGAAATACAAGTCAAGTACGGAGCGGACATTCACAACTTGGTGCCTGGTCAGATCAGTGGATTCCCTATGGAAAATACTCCGGGTATTAATGCTAAGGACCTGGAGTCCCAGAATTATATCAACCATCCTTTCAATCTTACAAGACTTCCATTTGCAAAAGGGTCGTTGCTTAACTACATTAACACGAGCATTTCTGGAATGACGGTACCCTGGATCTACGTTGGCTCTTTACTCTCGACTTTCTGCTGGCATGTAGAAGACCATTACACTCTTTCTGCTAACTACTGTCATATGGGAGCCACTAAGAAATGGTACGGTATCCCATCGTCACAAGCGAATCAGTTCGAGAAATTGATGAGAGAGTCAGCTCCAGATTTGTTCAAGCGTCAGCCGGACTTGTTGCACCAACTTGTGACTTTGATGTCGCCCATGAAGCTAGTGGAAAATGGGATCCGTTGTGTTTACGCTGATCAGAATCCGCGAGAAATGGTGATAACTTATCCTAGAGTGTATCATGCTGGTTTCAACTGTGGATTCAACTTCAACGAAGCTGTCAACTTCACCATGAACTGCTGGCTTGAATTCGGTGAAAGATCTATCAACGATTACCTGTTGATCGGCAAAGAAAATGTGTTTAATCACTACAAGTTGATTGAAAACATCCTCAAGGCTTTCAACAAACAAAGAGGAAGCATCAGTCGAGAAGAAATTGACGTAGTCAAACGAAGCTTGCTAAGTTTCGAGTCCTATATACTCAAGCAGAATGACCTTCTTTCACAAATCGACAAAACAAAGCTTGTCCAGGAGTACATCCCCAAGAAGTTTTCACCAAGAAAGTTTGAAGAAGAACAGGCTGGTATTTATTCCACTGATGGTGATGATGAAGAGGACTTGTGTGATTTGTGTAAAACCCATCTTTCGTATCAGTATTGCATCGTCAACAATAGGAACCATAAGTTTCGGCAACATCTCGCTTCTACAGCTCCTGCGTTTGCTATTAATTCTGCTACTGATACTGCTGCTGCTGTTGCTAATACTAATGCTGCTAATACTACTGCTACTAATTCTGCTACTAATAGTGTAGTCACTAATTTTGCTGATAATACTGCTATTAATGCTTGTTCTAGTAGTAGTGTTCCTACTGTTGCTGCTACTAGTTCTCCTTCCATTGCGCCAGCATCCACTACTGTTATAAAGCAAGAGCCTACAGAGATCAGAAGAATTACAATTCAACAGCTTCTCACACCAGATTCGTCGCCGTATGAATCAAAGAAAACGTTTGAAGAACTGACTGTAGATGTCGGCAAATTGGCTACTTCAGAAGCTGCTCTCAGTATGTCGAAGTTGAATGAAACAAAGACGGCAGAGACAGGTAGTAAAGCCGATGCAGGTAAAGGCGAAGATAAAGGCGAAGATGAAGGTGATGATGAAGACGACGAATCAAAGTTATGCATGATGGAACAATTCGACGAATTGATAAATAACGCAAAGAGAGCAGCTTCGGAAGAATTACAAAATACGGAGTCTGGTCAAAAGAGACGGCACTCTCGTCGTTTACAGGAACTACCAAAGGTTCAAGAAATAAAGAAAGAGAAAGAAGGTGTCCAGACAGTTGCTAAACGTCGTTCCTCTAGGCCAACTGGGAAAATGACTGGGAAAATGATGGCTGTGCAACAACGTTCAGAAATCAAGCAGTTGAACGAAAAGGACACCATCAGGCTATGCTTATCGTGCTTTATTAAGACATACGAAAATAGCGATGGAAAGGTACCAGTTCCTGAGGAATCCATTCTTCATTTTGAGAGTTATCCTTCGCAATTGAAAGAATTGGTGAAGCTGACAAAGAGAAATATCAACGAATTGTTCTTGTGATTTAGTATTTAGTGAATAAAATAGAGTCCAATGAGAATATTGATCACGTCGAATGTAGTTTCGGTCTGGAGCTCATTGCAGCCACGGCTAATTAGATTTCAGATCCTTATATGTTCGAGGATAAAGGTTGCATATGAGTATATATGAGTTTATAATAGTAGCTGTTCGAAAATAATTTCTTTTTTATTAAACTACTTCACAATTCTGTACTCGCTCTATTGAAATGAAACAGCTAAGTTTTTAAAATAAAGCTGGACGATTCGTAACCGTCATATCGTGGTTTAGAGCCCCAACTTTTTAAAGTGGTTCCAGGATTTTGCACCCAAACTTGGCCTGCATCGGATAAATCAGGAATGTGCTTCAAATTGTTGGTTAAGCTGGTCAGTGTTCAGTGATCGTGTGAATAAAGACTAAAAGTATCGATCAGAGCGATGGAGCTGTTTCAAAGAGTAATTGTCTTGTTTGAGTTGTCGAGAATCGATATTGTCAATTTTCATCCAATTTGAATCTTTTTCAGACCAGAAAAGCAGCTTGCTCTACGTTAACTGTACCAATAATTGTTTTGACACACAAAACAGGCCTTTGTTTCTATCTGTGTCAATTCCTCTTTCATACTACTTGCCTTCGACACTCTCATATGTGTTTACCTCTGGTCAATTCGTCTTCATTTTCCAGTGGGCTTCGTGGTTCGCTGTGTCTTATTGGCACCTCGGTTTTCCGGAATTCGCGCGATCGGCCAGAAATTAGCCATACAAGCAAGAGCATTAACGAGCTAGCAAAAGAGCCACATTGGTAATCTACTCAGCTAAATAAACTCTCCCAAAAAGGGTAATCCTCCCAATTACACTCGCTCAGACTCCTGGCCATTTTTTTCACAAATTTTACCAGCCGTCAAAATCACCAATCAACTTCTCCACCACCTCTCGTTCTCTCGCTTTACATCCGACCTACCGGTCCACCAATAGCATCTGCCAATGGATCAGTGAGTGCGTGCACACAGCACCCCGACCCACCAGAAAAAAAGTCGCCATTCTCGTCGTTGATTGGCCAGTCGCTCGGAGTGCGCAGTATCCGGCAGTTTTTCGCCAGACACTAGAAAAACTGGAAGCTTCGTCGTTGTTGAAAATTCCAATACTTCTTTTCTTCTCCAGTTCGGAATCTTCTTATTACCAAAGTCTAACCACGATGGTTGTTCCAAGATTATTTAACACTGCTTCACGCACTGCCTACGCTGCTGCCAAGCGTAACCTCATCTTCAACAGAGGTTTGGCATCGGCTGCTCCTGCTGCCGGTAAAGTCAGGTAAGTACAATGATTTGAATGTGATACCACATTGACAAGCTGTAAAATCTATTGTAGTTGTTTTCAAGGCTTCTGCCAATCAGCAGGCTCATCTGCTGCCATTCTACAATTGCAGTTTGCTGTTCAATTCGTGTCTCATTCGTGTAGCTTTGTCCAATGGGATTTGATTTCTGGATGTGAAATATACGGTTTAGATCCGATCGCCATGAATTGCCGCATGCAATCGATCCAATCTGCCTCTGGCAATCTCGCCTCGACTTCCTTTCCTGTCCACTCCAATTGTCATCACATTGAGTCGTCAATCCACCCTTTCCATGTTGTCTGCCAAATCACGACAGTAGTCAGGTTTGACTGCCAAATTTCCGCGGCGCTACCAAGTGCCCCTCGACCAATAAAATTTTTCAGATTCTCCATAGATATTTTTCATTGCGACTCGGATCATACATTTAAATTGCACCAGAATCAAATCGGCAGCACCGTCTCTCCACTGAATTCTATACTAACGCCCATTCTAGAGCCGTCATTGGTGCCGTCGTCGATGTCCAATTCGAAGAAGGCTCGTTGCCAGCTATCTTGAACGCCTTGACCTTGAAGAACGGTGACAACGACTTGGTCTTGGAAGTCGCTCAACATTTGGGTGAAAACACCGTCAGAGCCATTGCTATGGACGGTACTGAAGGTTTGGTCAGAGGTGCTCCAGTCACTGACACTGGTGCTCCTATCTCCGTTCCTGTCGGTAGAGGAACCTTGGGTAGAATCATCAACGTTGTTGGTGAACCAATCGATGAAAGAGGTCCTATCGAATGTAAGCAAAGAAACCCAATTCACGCTGAACCACCATCGTTCGTCGAACAATCCACTGCTGCCGAAGTTTTGGAAACCGGTATCAAGGTTGTTGACTTGTTAGCCCCATACGCCAGAGGTGGTAAGATTGGTTTGTTCGGTGGTGCCGGTGTCGGTAAGACCGTTTTCATCCAAGAATTGATTAACAACATCGCCAAGGCCCACGGTGGTTTCTCCGTCTTCACCGGTGTCGGTGAAAGAACCAGAGAAGGTAACGATTTGTACCGTGAAATGAAGGAAACCGGTGTCATCAACTTGGAAGGTGACTCCAAGGTCGCCTTGGTTTTCGGTCAAATGAACGAACCACCAGGAGCCAGAGCCAGAGTTGCTTTGACCGGTTTGACCATTGCCGAATACTTCAGAGATGAAGAAGGTCAAGATGTGTTGTTGTTCGTTGACAACATTTTCAGATTCACCCAAGCCGGTTCTGAAGTGTCTGCCTTGTTAGGTCGTATTCCATCCGCTGTCGGTTACCAACCTACCTTGGCCACCGATATGGGTCTTTTGCAAGAACGTATTACAACCACCAAGAAGGGTTCCGTCACCTCCGTCCAAGCTGTCTATGTGCCAGCCGATGATTTGACTGATCCTGCTCCAGCCACCACCTTCGCCCATTTGGATGCTACCACTGTGTTGTCCAGAGGTATTTCCGAATTGGGTATCTACCCAGCTGTCGATCCATTGGACTCCAAGTCCAGATTGTTGGATGCTGCCGTTGTCGGTAAGGAACACTACGATGTTGCTACCAACGTCCAACAAACCTTACAGGCTTACAAGTCCTTACAAGATATCATTGCCATTTTGGGTATGGATGAATTGTCTGAAGCCGACAAGTTGACTGTCGAAAGAGCCAGAAAGATCCAAAGATTCTTGTCTCAACCATTCGCTGTCGCCGAAGTTTTCACTGGTATTCCAGGTAGATTGGTTAGATTGCAAGACACTGTCAGATCCTTCAAGGAAGTTTTGGCCGGTAAGTACGATCACTTGCCAGAAAACGCTTTCTACATGGTTGGTGGTATCGAAGATGTCGTTGCTAAGGCTGAAAAGTTGGCTGCTGAAGCTAAGTAGAGCGTTGACTGATAATTATTTATTATTCACATTCTCCGCATCATCGTCATAGTGACATTTTTACATATACACAAAACGGTAAAGAGAAATGATATATGACTTGAAGTTCATAATTTATATTATTCAGTTTTATTAGTTTTTATTGTTTCTTCTTGACTTGTTTCAAAAAGCAAAAGAAAATTATTACGTTTATTTTAGATTGTGGGGTTGTAGAAGATAGATTAGAATGGTAGCAAGAGTAGCGCTCATTGTCGACATGATGCTGTTAGAGACGATGTTACTGTAGAAGCTTTTCAAGTTGATTTTTCAATCTCGAATTTTTCAAATCTATATTAGTGGCGATTTCTTAGCGCATTTGAGAATGTCGCGTTCTCCACTCTTTAAATTTTTCAGTGCCAAAAAGCTTATGTGTTCTTCTTCTTTCTAACAGAGCTATCACCATGTTTAATTTGGCACAAGTAAGTATAGCTGAGCTGACAATTGCGAATAATGCATGATTCTCTACGAGAATCTCCATTTTTAGAGCTTTTTTTCGTTTGTTTTTTTCAATTTTATTGTGTAATTGCTAACTTTTCATTAATAGTCGCTCTCTTTTCTTGATTCTCCCTCCATCAATTGGAAGCTCATAGTGGCTCTGTTGACCGTGGGCCAATATTTGTTTGAAAACTACTTGCTGTCTCGTCAGTATGCTGTCCTCAAGCGTAAATCGCCTCCCGCTTCCATCAAGGCTGAAGTAGACCAAGAGACTTTCGACAAATCTCAGGCTTATTCCAGATCCAAGGCTAAGTTCGGAATCTTTTCCAGTACCTTTGGTTTGGTGCAGAACTTGGCTATTCTCAATTGGGATTTGTTGCCATGTTTGTGGGATCATTCTGGCAAGTTAATGGCCAAATGTTCGTTCTTGTTGCCTAAATTTATGGGTGGAGTTATCACTCATTCGCTTTTCTTCTTCTCGACTTTTCTGATTATTTCGACTGTATTGAGCTTGCCTTTGTCATACTACTCCAACTTCGTATTGGAGGAGAAGTACGGCTTCAACAAGCAAACTGTTGGCTTATGGCTCTCGGATACTGCCAAGGGCATAGCTTTGAGTGTCACATTGGGTTCTCCTGTCATTGCTGGTTTCTTGAAGATCATCGACTACTTTGGTCAGTCGTTCATCTTTTACACGATGGGTTTTGTTTTAGTAGTACAGTTGGTGGCTATGACTATTTTTCCTACTTTGATCCAACCGTTGTTCAACAAGTTCACACCTTTGGAAGACGGCGAGTTGAAGACTGCAATTGAAGAATTAGCTGTGAAACAGGAATTTCCTTTGACCAAGTTGTACGTGATTGATGGTTCCAAAAGATCCTCTCACTCCAATGCCTACTTCACGGGTTTGCCCTGGTCTAAGCAGATCGTCTTGTTTGACACCTTGATCGAGCATTCAACTATCCCAGAGACTGTAGCTGTGTTGGGTCATGAAATCGGTCACTGGAAGTTGAATCACTTGCCCAAGATGTTGCTCTTTGCCCAGTCACAATTGTTCTTGATGTTTTCGATGTTTGCTGCTTTTGTCAAGAACAACTCGCTTTATACTTCCTTTGGCTTCAGCACCCAGCCAGTTATAATTGGCTTCATTTTGTTCAACGATGTCTTCCAGCCAGTTGATGCTGTGTTCCAGTTTGCCATGAATTTGTTGTCAAGAAAGCATGAATACGAAGCTGACGAGTATGCTAAAGGTTGCGGCTACGGTCCAGACTTGTCCACCTCGTTGCTTAAGATGTTCTCTGAAAACTTGTCTACCATGGATGCCGATTGGTTGTATTCTTCTTACCATCACTCTCATCCTATCTTGCCTGAGAGATTGAGCGCTTTGGGCTATGTTTCTGAAAAGAAGCTTGGCAAGGAAATCAAGATCAAGCCAGAAAAGGAAGACTAGAAGTCAAGCCTGAATAGGTCTGGGATTGGTAGGTTCTAAGTAAGGCAAAATTTTGAAGGGTAGAAATAGCCTTTTTTCAAGCCTTTTAGGATTGGAATCTGGAAAAATTAGTATCAGTTCATCTCAAATATAAATATTATTGTCAGCTGAAAAGAAATCAAGTTGAGTAGTAGTTGTAAATGAGGTAAAAAGTTTGTTTGAAACAGAAATTCTAGTTATGAGAGTGACACGAGAGCTCTTCAAGATGATTTAGTTACAAGACTAGATGATAGTTTTTATTTCTTCATGATATTGATATTACTACTATATTACATATACTACATATTCTTTCTACTTGAAATAGCCCAGGCGTTTAAACTTATGAACCAATTCATCGTAAGCTTGTCTCATCTGGACGTAACCCAAGTGAGTCTTTCCAATGAGATGATCTGCTAATCTTCTATCACTATCAAGTCTAGACAAATAAGCACCACAACCTTCACAAACCTGTAACTTCTGCTGAGAAGTCTGGCCAATATTTTCGATGATGTTTCTGACTGACTCTGCTAAATGCTCTCGTTGTTTGCAGAGATCTCCGAGTTTGACCGATTCATGGAGCGATTTGTCAATTTCGTTCTTTTCCATCAAATACGAGATCTCCTGGGTCATGAGCCCGATCTTTACATCCAAGCTGTCCAATTCCTTGGTGATAGTCTCGATCTTCTGTTGTTCCTCAGGTGTCGTATGGGTGAGTCTTTCTTGCGCTATGGCGATGGCTTTATCCAAGTCGTGGATATACTTCTTGAGAATATTGTAGTATTCGTACTCGAAGTCGGGGAAAGACTCTCCGAGCTTTCTCGTACGATACTCGTATTCAAGCTTGTGTTTCTGTAGATGCAATTTTGGACACTTTCCCAAGTCCTGCTTGGTAGCCACAAAGAGGTCGTGAGGACATACGCCTACGAGAAAACTCTTGCAAACTCTAGAGGAAGTGAGCTCTGGCTCTTTTCTTCGGGTCACAGGCGAGATGAGCGAATCTCGGCCCATAAGTTGCTCGAGTAGAAGCCGCTGTTCGTACGCCATGGTTGGTTATATTCGAATAAGATGTGTAGCCTTTCTTTGTGGTTCGGAAATGTAAAAATTTGGTTGTGAATCAATTGCAAATCAGATTGCAAAAAGTGGTTGAAAAATTCAGACTTTAGAATGGCCCACTATCAGTTTAACTATGGAGACCGAAATGTCGCGTGTCGTGCGAGGTTTTGTAGTTTGTGCACTCTAAACTGTAGTCGCTCTCTGCCTCACTGTTCCTAATCTGCCCACTCGCCAAACTGCACTAATGTCGTACTCGCTCCATCTACCACGTATTCCAGAAGCTAAAATACGACCCATTTACGAAAGGTGCAAAGTGATCTGTCTTGGGCTGTTGCCAACTGTGGTTTTTGTCCGTCGGCTAACATCGTGTCTGAACATCACCTGCAACAGCATGCATCTGCTTATTGTCTGAGTCCTTCTGCGTTGACCCCATGTACCCCTCCCCCACATTCTATCACAACCAATTTCAACTTTTCATTTTCTAGCCAATCTCTTTTCTCAGCCATTTCTCATTGCTCATTTCCATTCTTTCTCAGAAGTGTTTTTTTTTCGTTTCTCACTTCTATTTCTTATCTCCAGCTTCTTATCCACACTTTTCTTAGCCCTTACTGTGGCTCCAACTAGACACAATGAAAAAGTACCAGCTTATCGGTCGAAAGAATATCTTCGTGCGGCTGAAACCATCTGCCAAACTTGTCACTTATCCATACCTCCATCTCTGCTCACTTCCGGTGGAAATCTTGCTAGCCATATTTGCCCAGTTCGACGATCCAGAGAATCCCTCCTATACAACCCTTGTCAACTTGGCTCTCACCTGCAAAAAGTTCCAGGCCATAGTCTACAAGCACATTTTCTACCATCATGTGCTGCTCAAGTCACCTGCAGTGTTTTTCAAGTTCTGTGAACGCCATTTGGCTCCAAACCACGCCAGCAGCAAGATCAACTACATTAAGCTTCTAGTGGTGAAGAACCCTCCAATCAGAGACTCGTCCAATTTCAAGCTTAAGATCGCCGGCCACTACAAGTTTGAGCAGTTTTCCAATGGGAACCTTGGTTATGCTGATTTTCTAGGCTGTCTTGCTCACTTGATGAACGAAGCCTACGGTTTGAAAGTATTGTCTATCTCGGAAATATCTCCCGATTTCGGGTTTCCAGTCGACACCAGTGGCACCCACGGCTCTTCCTCTGGTTCGTCTTCTTCTTCAGCTTCGGCGTCGCTGAATTTTGCATCTATCTGGGGCCCTAAGAAGAAACCCATTCTGCGCAATAGCCGTACTCTCCAAAAATTGGTTCTCAAAACACAGTCTGGCTGGTCCATTCCCTTTCGTTTATCCAATATTTCGCTTATCTTCAACAGCTTCGATGTAGTACAAGAGCTTGAGCTCGTCAAATTCATCATCGATGACTACAAATTAACAGTAGACCCTTGTTCTGTGAAAGTTCACATCTCCACTTTGAATCTCAACGCTTGCATGTATGCTCCAACGTTCAAAAAGAGACACCCCACAAAGAAGTTGATCCCGTGTCCTCTCTTTGAGCAAGTTACTTCGTTGAATTTGTACAACATTCAAACCGGAAACGACTTAGCAATTATCGATTTCATCAAACTCAACAATCGTTTGAAGACCTTATCGCTAGACATGGCATCGTCCATCTTCTACACCACATCTTCGTCTGTATCTGTAGTTAATCCTGTAAAGAAAGTATTCAATTTTGCCAAGTACAACCGGTTCTTCAAGTTGGTATGCTCGGGTCATGGAGGATACAGCACGTTGAATGAGTTGATACTCTCTGATTTCGATTTGGTAGAATACTTTGACCACAATACCCGGCACCAGTTGGAACTCAGTGATGTCGATTCTTGGGTAGAACCAAGTACAGACAATTTTGAGTCTTTTTTGGCGTTCCTCAGTAGCATTGCTAACTTGTCTATTATCCTCAGCAAGAACTCGACGGTTACAAGGGTTAAGACCTGTGTCAATTGTGGCTTTACAACTACAAGCAACGATCTTAATGTCAGTTCTCTATCAGCATCAAATTGGACAGTTCTTTTAAAGCCACTACTTTTATCAAATGATGAAAAGTGTAACGTAAAAGTCTATAACCACAACCTTCACTTGCTCTTCAGCAGAACCCAGCATTCTTAAAAGTTACTATGACATAACACATTATGACCAAAACATTTATCTATATTTATTTTAAAGCTACGAATTAACGAATAGACATACTGCAAGAACTGTAGCAATCATTTTCCTTAATGGGATGAGGAAGTTTGGGGCCGCTAAACATCAATGTTAGTAAGCAGGGTTCAAATGGACTCAAAGCTCCAAAACGTACTTAAGTAGATTTTGTGAGGAATTTAGACAACGAAGTCGCCAAACTCTGGAAAAATTGTAATACTCTTTGAATGACGGTAGGTTCCTCCATTGCAGTACGTTCAACTTCCGGGTCGTAATCCGATTCAGATTCATCATACGACCAAGACTCGGGATCTTCATTTTCATACGTACTATTGTGGCCGCCGAAGAAGTTTCGTCTTTTGTATTCTGCTCCGCTTAAAATGTTAATTTCTGGTTCGATTCTTCCACTGGTGAGATGAAGCTGACCGTTGGGCTCAAATACTTTGAATTTACTTGTCAACTGGTCTTCCGTTAATGGCACATATTTTCCCTTGGTCACTTCAACTCCCATTTCTATGAGGTCCTCAGCAAGAGATTGCGGTACTCCCTTGGACGTATCAATATTCCGGTAAGCAGCTTGACATGTTGGTTGAATACTCTTCTGGGTCTTGAGACGCTGTTGCATATCTTTGACATTTTTCCTCATGCTGCTGGCAACTTGACTGCTGATATCTAAATCTTGAAGAGATTCGAACTGCTTCTGCAATTGAATGAAATCTGGAAGCAATCTGACATCACCGCTAGGAAGGACTTCGACTAGGCCGTAATTGTTAGGTTCCTGTGTGAATTCATATACCAATCCTCCAGAGAAGACGTCAATCATATCTGAAGAATAAAGTGATTTGACTTCCTCGAATCTTCTGGGAAGAACTTCATTGCATCCATACTCTGAAAAAAACACGGGTCTAGTGTAATCGCTATAGTCGTCAGCAAGAATATTATATCCACTAGTGTAAAAGGTCTGTTCACCACACCATTGGTAGGAGTTGACTCCATAGAAGTCTACTGATTCTGCTGGGTTCTCATTGTAGCATTCGAGGTATTCTGAGAAAGGCATTCTGTACATCAAGTCATCTGCTGCTGAATAACCCACTGGAATTGGTCTGGGGGAATTGTATTCGATGTACATCTTGATATCCCTTACAACAGCCTTGACGTAGATGGGAGAATTCTAATATAAGTTAGTATGATGTGAAAGTTATGTACGAGTTTATAATCCAACTTACTTTAGCCGACGTAACGTCATTAACTATCTCATTTCCAGCAAAGAAACCAAGTGTATTGTTGTAGTAGGAAAATTGTTCCACTACCTTGAACACATTTCCTAGATAGTCGATGTTGTAGGAAGTCCATGGTTCATATCTATTGAGGTGCTTGTTGGGCAAGGGAGAGTTGACGTCAAGAACCAAATATATTCCTGCAGAAGCTAGAAGCGACATACAGACATCATGGTTGAGATCTGGATTGACAGAGTAGATACGGATAGTCTAGCAGGTTAGTATTGTTTACTTGTGAAAGTTGAACAGCGATACTCACATTTATTCCAAGCTCTTGGAAAAGCAGAATATCTCTGGCACAGATATCAGGATCTGAAAGAGGATCTCTGTTGGCAGATATTCCGGAAGAGCCTCCAGGTTGATAATCAACTCCCCTGATGTAGAACTATAAGAAGTTAGTAGTTGAAGAGGAATCATGGTTTTGGCCCGTGGAAATACATGCTGGTTTGTTTGTGACGCTGTCGACGAAGTAGTGACCTTGAATGGTAATGGGATGGACAAAAGCGGTGGCAAGAGAGGAAAAAATGCCAAGAAGCAAGCCAACATAGGCTGCTGTATTTACTCTCGTCATCGGATACTGAATCGTAAAGATGGGTCCTGAAAATGGAAGAAGATATTAACGCTGAGAAATGATTGCAAATTAGGGACGCTCAAAATCTGGCTGCGAAAAAAAAAGCAACCGTAGAAAACATGCCTCAGGTGAAGAATTGGAACAGAGAATTATCGTGGCCGATAAAGCAGAAAACAAAATACGTTTTTATCACACTGTAGTTACATGGGATGGAATCCAGTGAAATATAATCAATATAGTGGAATTTTCTCGTAATTCCCATATTTGCCATTATTCCCATTATTCACATCAACATGTAGCATGTCACATAATCGCATTCTATTGTTATCTCCAAATACGACTGAGATTAACAAATCTTATCGTTCAAGAAGTTCCAATATGGTCCAAACTGTCAGAACGTATGGCCTCCTTTCCTTCCCTGTCATCGTAGCTTCACCTCTCACACTCAGCTCTTTATTGTCCGTCGGCTCGTAGAATCGGCGATTCGAAATATACGGAAATGCGACTCACATGCAAGAGACATCTCTCTATCGCGAAAGTCGGGGTATCGCCCAGAAGCGTTAGCGGACAAAAAGATATCCGGACTTCTTTTCTGAAAGGTTGTTAGAAGTACTGGAATACTTGCACACATCTAGTAGTCTATTTGCTGAACAGGTTGCTCTTGGTTCTTGAAATTGGCTCTTTGGCACTTTAAATCGATTTTAAATTGGAATTTTTCACATTTCCGTCGTTCATTAATTGAAGTTATACACCTATTTAATTCACTTTTGATATTCAACTTCCACTGCATTGGATTTGATTTTATTCCTTTAAGATGGTGTTATCACAACAACAGAAGCTCAGGCTCGCCTCAAACATAGATGCTACTCTCCAGAAATATACTGTATCTGACGATGCTGAATCTCAGCCTAGGGTCAATGGTTTGGTGCAGGGAGTTAGTGATGACAAGGGCACAGTGTATTTGAAAGGTTCGGGCTACAAAGACATTGGCACTGGTGCCAAGCTCGATGTGGATGACATCTTTGGCGTCTATTCTTGTACCAAGACTATCACAGCTATGGGGGCTTTGAGGTTGGTGGATGAAGGTAGACTCGACTTGGATGCTCCTGTGACCAAATACTTACCGGAAGTAGCTGAAATTGGGGTCATTGATTATGATGCTGTTAATGAAGAGACTGGTGCCTACGAGAAGTTTCCAACAGCTCCAAATTCGCCAGTCACTGTGAGACAATTGCTCTTACATACGTCTGGATTTGCTTACCCATTCACCCATTACGACGTTCTCGTATTGGCTACTAAGAACAAGCCCAAGGAGTTCAACCCCAACGATCCTACTAGAGCGTATTTTACGAATGAGAAGACACCCTTGGTTCATGAGCCTGGGTCCAGGTGGATCTACGGCTACAGTTTCGACTTTCTTGGGTTTGTCATTGAAGCTGTATCTGGCAAGAAGTTGGGTGAATACTTAAAAGAGGCCATCTTTGACCCAGCAGGAATGACGAGCACAACTTTCCATCTCACGGGCGACAAGTCCAACGTAGTCAAGTTGCATCTCAGAAGAAGCACTGGAAAACTCACTTCTCTGCCTAAGGGTATCGCTCATGACCCTATTCTAGATTTGGGTGGACAAGGTGTTTTCACCAATGTGAGCGACTACTTGAAATTCTTGAGGGTGTGGTTGAACTATGGAATTTCACCCGATACTGGAAAACGGATTTTGAAGGAAGAAACGGTCTTGAATGCAATCAAAGACCATTTGCCAGCAGAAATTGAGATGGATGCATTTCCAGGCTTGAGTACGTTCGATTTAGAAGGCGAGGACTTGGCTCGTGAAGGTTTTACATTGACGGGAAATGCTCGTGTCAGCAACAGATTGCCCACAGGCAGACCCGTGGGTTCTATATACTGGAGTGGGTTTGCCAACTTGTACTACTGGATAGACTTTGAAAATAAGATAGCCGGATTCCAAGCTGGGCAGATAATGCCATCTAGAGACCCAGAATCTGTTGCGGCGTTCAATGAGTTTGAGACGGCGGTGTATAAGTCGTTAAAGGGTGATAGTAAGTTGTAGACATAGATGCTTTGATTACAGTTACATACTATCACACTGTTATATAATATATGCTATCATAGGTTACAATATGGTGTAGCATATACTACCATATTCTACCATATACTACCATATACTACCATTTACTACCATTTACTACCATATTACCGTATGGTTACTATTTTTATCTCACAATGGCGCATGCTACTATATTTAGTCATGCTACAATTTAAAAGCATATTGGAAATGGTTGGATTTATTTCAGCGAATACACCATTGAGAGATATCCAGGCAAGAACAAAGCAAGCCCAACTCTGTCGCCTTTGCTGGTATGCCTAATTCGTATTTTACAATAATTGTCCGATGATAATTATTTTGCTACTTGAACCTCTTTGTAAGAGAGTAAAAATGATGTAATGATTTCATTAGTTTCCACGATTTCATGACGCTTAGCTGCTGCATTACCATTTCCATATTGGTGATAGGCTTTTGAATTCTTAGACCTGAATTCCTCGTTTTGTGCAGAGTTCAGTAATTTCACTATGCATATAGTTGCATTGTGCCAGTTCAGATAGTCTAATCGGATTGGCAACAAATGTGGGACCATTTTTTCTTAAGGGAATGGCAACGCTATAACTGTTTTCGGTGCATTGACAGGATTCCACAACGCCTGAAGTTTTTCAAGAAATACAGATGCATTTACACAAAAGGATTTCACATACATTGTAGAATTCGTAAGAGCACCTCGCCCTGATACCGTACGAAAGCTTTTTTAGAGACTTCATGTTGAAAGTAGTTGGCGAAAGAGGTTTTCAAGAGGAGTCGGTTCAATTAAAGTTTAGTCTGTTGAAAATGACAAGAAGACTCGAATTTACCCCTTGCTTTAGTCCTTGGTATTCGTTTTCGTCCTGCCAAAACAGACAGTATCTTACCCTGCATCGCAACCTTTCGTAAACTCACATGACAGTACAGAACCTGTCAAGATCATGCAACTGCCTACATAAATTCTGAATGCGTACATTTCCAAGATTTCTGGAATCTGTACGAATCGGATCAGTAGGGTGAAATTCTCCCGAAGCGGCCGCTGAGGTCGTTAAAATAAGCAAATAATGTGAGTTGACACCGAATTAGTTAAATTAGCATGAAATAGTTCCATAAGGCGAAATCGGAATGGCAAGTTTTGACATCGGAAAATCTGCTCATTTGTAATTTCAGATATTTTCTAACACTGTTTGTTTTCTTTACTGGAGCGAAGCTTTTTGCATCCAACGGCTTGATGTTTAAACAGCAAGAAGAGATCCGCCCAGGGCCGTTCGAAATAGGAATGGATACACTTTCACTGAACTCTTTCATATAGGCGAGATGCACGCCATAAGTTTTTGGCGTTCTGGCTTACTGTTGCTTTAGACTCGAGAATCTTCGCATTTTGCAACTGCCTCAACTTCTGTAGCTGCCTTGAGCTCTGCAACGGCACCAACTTGTAAGACTGCCTCGCTTCTTCATCGACTACCGCATTAGCAACGGCTCTTATTTCAGCAAGGGCTCACTTCTGCAATTCATTAATTCCAACTGCAAAATAATGGCTTTCACATGAAAAAGTGAATTCTTTTGTATACCAATGTGGTGGTTGAACTCATCTTATGATCTTCGTGACACATGGTAGAAAAAGTATAAAAGGACTTCGATTTCACACCAGATAGGAGAATTGAATATTGTAATAATCATTAGATATTCAGATACATATTTGACAATCATGCAATTCTCTTCTTTAACTGTTTTGGCACTCGCTGCCTGCTCTTTGGCCGCTCCAACTAACCGTAACCAGGTTAAGAACGTTGGACACACTGTTCAGAAACAAGCTGCTCCAAAGCCTCATGCTCCAGCTCCTGCTCCTGCTCCTGCTCCAGTAGCCCCAGCCCCAGCTCCTAAGGTAACTGGTACTACTGCAACTGGTGGTGGTGCCGGTATCGGTCTTGGTGGTCTTCTCAATGACGTTGGTGCCATTGGTGGTGGTCTTGGTGGTGCTCTCGGTCAAATCACCGGCCCAGGTCTTAACGCCGAAGGTGGTGGTGTTGGTCTTGGTCTTGGTGGTCTCCTCAACGATATTGGTGCTCTCGGTGGAGGTATCGGTATTGGCGGTGGCTCTATCAGTCTTTAAGCAGGGTACTAACCGAATCTGGCACTTAGTAGGTATGAATTCTGTTGTGCCATTGAAGTCAAATAGTCAACCCAGCAGCCAATTAGAAGCTAGTTGTCTTTCTCTAAGTGATTTACTTGGTGAAAGGTTTTTTTTTTACTTGTTTACGTGAATTCATTTCGAACTATTATATAGTCCGTTTTTAATAAATACTAGCTAAAAAAGAGCATTGTAGAATGATTTCTTCACTTTCGAACTACAATAGAGAAATCATGATTAGCTTAACTACAATTGGAAAAGCAGACAAACTTTGCATACACTATTTCTAGGTAAACTCCTCAGCAAATGAGTTCTTATTCAGATATGGTATTTCTACCAAAACATATTTTTGTAGTACCAAATAGTACGGTATTGCCTTGATACTATTCGCATATCGACAAAGAAAATGAAAGACTTTCTATTTATACAATTTGCCATTTTGCCATTTTCCAGTAGTACCACCTTGTTGGTCTACTACCATTATTCCATATACTTTTATTCAGTACTATACTGCCACCCGTTTTCCCATTCTACCATCAACTCTTCACAGTATGACATCACTACTGGCTGCAATTCCGGCCAACATGCAACAACAATCTACAGGTTGGCTGCGGCAGGCGCGCAAAAGTCGCAGCTTTATCGAATCTCTTTATTATCAGATTTAATTCTTTTTCCATACATTCCACCTGTTATTTCTGGTTTCTCTTCTCTTCAGGGTCTCCTCTTCAGTATTGCTTCGTTTTCTTTGTACTTTTTGCTGTTTCCCATCGTTTCTCAGCCTCTCTTCATTCTGCAACACAACCTGCAGCCATGGCATCCCATATGCGTTACACTCCGCTCACCGCAGACCCCAGTCATACGTTGCCCCTGTTCCCACCGTCCTACGACGATTTGGATGACAACAACGACGACTACACGTATTCGTCGTCGGCCACTCCGGCTATCGAGCAATTTGAGTTGGACGACGGCATCGATGGCATCGACGACGGCATCACACGACGAACACAACGTGAAGGGCTCCTTGTACGAGCTTCGCTCATGACCAAGAAGTTCGCTAACAACTTCAACAACTCCATCATCCACCCGGTGCTGCAAATAATAGACCCCATCTACGAAGGCTACAAATACTTCCAGCAGAAATATGAGCAGAATATCCTCAAGTTGGGCAACCCGTTGGTGGTGAAACGGTTGCTCTACGTGTTGTTCATCATGATAGTAATCTTCTTTGTCACCAAGCATAACGTCAACGACGGCGTTAATGGCACTTCCGGAGGTACTTTTTCGGCAGGAAAGTTCTACAATATAGATAAGCTCAGTTCTTCGGTCGATGACTTCATCTCAGCCAAGTTAATGAAAGAAAACTTGGAGTACTTTTCGTCTATGTCTCACATCACCGGCTCCAACGGCGACTTGACTCTTGCCCGTTATATCGAAACCTACATGCACAATAACGGCATCCGCATCATGGACATGAACCAGCTCCAGAGCTATACTAACTACCCCGTTTACAATGAGAAAGACACCTATCTCAAGCTTCTGGACAACTCTTTCTCTGCTCATTTGTATGAGATGAATAACAAGACGATGGAACACTTGGCATATAACCCCAATGCGCTCAACACCAATGGCCCCGTGGAGTCCCATTTTATTTACGGCAACTACGGAACACAAGAGGATTACCAGAAATTGATTAGTAGCGGCATAGATCTTACCGATGCCATTCTATTGATCAAGTACGGTGGAAGTATTCCCGAGCCAAACAAAGTCAGCTTTGGCCAGCAGTCTAAAGTCAAGGCGATTGTCTTTATAACACCGAAATTCGAGTTCGGAACTGGTGATAGCAAGCAAGAATTCGTAGACGTAATCCAAAAAGCAAATGTGGGCTTAACCCGAGTAGATCCTGGTGACGTACTTACCCCTGGCTGGTCTTCTGAAGATGGGTATGTCACAAGATTGCCATGGTTTAGGTCTTCGACGACTCCCAAGATCCCTACAATTCCAATCTCGTGGGAAGATGGTGAGAAATTGCTTTCTAAATTGGAAGGTTCTGGTGTCAAGTTCGATGATGGCTACTTTTCTGGAAAGGGTAAATCATCTTCAGTCCCCACCATGGTGTTGAAAATAGCCAACGAAGAAAGAGCTACCCATCAGATATGGAATGTAGTTGGTTCTATTCAAGGAAGAGAACAGAATGAAAAGGGGATAATCATTGGTTCTAGTCGTGACTCTACTTGTTATGGTACGATTTCCTCGAATACTGGTACGGTGGTGATGCTTGAAATGATCAAAGTATTCACCTCTTTACAACGAAAATATAACTGGAGTCCTTCCAGGTCTATATATTTTGTCTCATTTGATGCTACAGAATATAATTTGGCTGGTTCAGCTGAATGGATCGAAAACAGAAAGGACCTGTTGCGAAAGGAAGGCTATGCATACATTGATCTCAGTGATGCTATCAGCGGCGATGATTTGTCTATCAAGGCAAGTCCTTTTGTAGAAGACGTTATAAAAAAGGCCCTCAAGCAGGTGGAGACCGATGTCACCAAGAATGATAATGGCAACGAAAAGCTCAGTTTGTACGACCTATATCTCAGACAACAAGGAAACGATGGTATTTCAAACGACTTGATTGAGCTGAAAAACTATATTCCTTTCATTAATCTTGTGAACATGCCATCGTTAGAACTTAAATTCTCAGGCAAGAAATATCCCAAGAACTCTTGCTATGACAATTTTGAAAATTTCGAGAAATCGGCTATCGATCCTGATATGAACAAACATCGGGAACTTGTAAAAGTGCTATCATTGATTGCCTTGAGGTTAGCTGAGAGCCCCATGATACCGTTTGACTTCCAGAAGTTGGCCAGCAAGTTAACACATTATGTAGATGACTTGGAGAAGTATTCGCGCGACATTATTCTGACACTTGAGCAGGAAAACAAGCCTGTATTGCACTTCAAGTCCCTACGTGATTCTATCGAAATCTTAAGAAATGCGGCAAATTCACTCCAAAGTTGGGGCGATAGCTGGAAGCAGTATGTCGAAAACTCTGCTGAAATCGAGCCGTCAATGTTGGCAATGAACAGATGGAAGCGTAATGAGAATATGGTTGCATTCAACCAGAAATTCCTTGTAAGGAATCACATGAAGGACACGAGACCCGGTTTTGCCAATGTTCTCTTCGGAGTACCATTCATGGCTCCTGAAGTCAGCGATGGTAAATATGAGTGGAACACCTTCCCACGTATCAGAGACAGCCTTTACTTACATGATTTTAACGCTGCCCAAGACCAGATTAATAAGTTGGCATCGTTGGTCCAGGAGGCATGCCAGGAATTAGATAGCCAATAGAATATGTTCGTAGACATTAATGGGTATAGCGGTATAGGGATACAAATTTATCGACTTAAAATTTACAACAAATCAATTGAAGAGAAAATCCAACATATGTTTGGTGAATAAAACTTTAAATGAAGCATATTTTCTTGAAAAATTAATTAGCATTATAAATTTGATCTATCCATTGTTAAATAATGTATAATATTAGCAATAAATTGAAAATATATCAGAATACAAGCTGTTTTCACCTCAAGACATGGAAGTACAACCCGAGAAGGATTAAATTGGTACGTGAATCTTATACGCCTTCTACAGATAATTTTCTAGTTCTAATTTTCAAAAGGGAATGTAATTTGTCCTATTTACTACATACTATATAAGTCTTCCTCTAATCCAAATCCTAAGACAAAATCCTTAACTTTTTTTAACTTTTTTTTTTTTTTTTGCGAGATGGCATGTATTACGACTAAAGTCCAACCTATCTACTACCTAGTATATAAATAAACCTCTAATCATACCGAATGGTGGAGGAATTCATAAGATAAAAATAGACTATTGCGGCATGGATGCAAAAATTAATACAATATCATTTAAATTTAAGCAATCTGACCAATAGGAATCCTCTTGGTGGCCAAGCTGGCTAAGGCGCGAGACTGTAATGGGTTTTCTCAGAGTTATCTTGAGATCGGGTGTTCGACTCACCCCCAGGAGATTCATTTTTTGCACCTATAACAATAATGAAGACACAATATATCTAAGCAGTATCACGTAGAAATTAATAGTAGTATACATTGATAGCAAAGATGCCTTCACTATGTTATAAAACTTTTTAGCTATTTAAGAATTCCTCTCAATGCTGACGTTGAACCAATTCCACTAAGTCCTCCAAGTAGTAATCTCGGGAACGGTCTTGTTTATCTAGATGTCTTACAGCATTGGTCAACTCTAACAAGTATTCCGAGTTCAAACCGCTAGGACCACTAGACACACTTATCTTACTGGCAGTATCCTCTATTGCTTCTGGACCGACGAAAGACTCATTATCAATAGTGCCTATGTAGATCATCAGCTCGATGATGCAGTCGCCAGAAGAAGTGTCTCTGGGAAGTTGTGCTAAGATTCGTTTAGAAACGTCGTTTTCATTCTCGACATTGAGAATATGAAACGGCACCTTGTGGGTGGTATACCCATCCTGTTCACGAACATCAAGATATTCTTTTACTTCAGCTACATCTTGTGGCTCAACATAGTATGCCACACCCCACACTTTCAAATCCTCTACTTGTAAGCTATTAATCTTGTGGTTTACATCGACTATCTGGGCTGGAGTAGATTCTCGGTTGTGTTTGAGTTCAGTCTCCTGATGGGTAGCTCTTAATTCGTACATGTGGAGATCGTTGTGAAATTTTGTGTTGGACTTCAAGTCGTCCAAAGAAATTAGCGTAACTACTCTGCCCGGAGCCTCTGGGGTTCCACGATGGTCAGAAGAACTCTGCCAGAAACGTCTTATAAACCCCTTGAGATATCCATTTACCCGGAATGAGTGGTGGGGAGGTTTGAAGATCAACGAGCCGTAGCCAATTACCCACATACCCTGATCTTTGGAATCAGTTGTCATGCTTGCGAAATTATACAATCAAAAACAAATACAAATATCAGATACAATATACCAATTATCAAACGGAAATATGTTGTATAATTAGCATTTATGCCAGTATACTTCAGTATATATACACCTTGAAGCGAGATTTTAAGTAGAAAAGATTCTATTTTATATTATATGTATATAGATTGCAATCACGTAATAGGAAAAGGTCACGTGAAAACATCGAATTCATCATACTAGAGTACAAGGTTCATAAATAGCTGACTTTGAAAGCCATTCTCACTGTCTCAACGAGCCTGTCCTTGAGATTGAGTTTACGGAAGTTGATTAACTTGGTCGAAAGTATTATGGCCAAGAGGGCAATTAAGATTATTGGTGAATTTTCCTTCAAATACACCAGTACCATCCGCAAACTATAGACGAGTCTATCTCTGATATGTTGCAACTGGCTTGGAGAGCTGTCTTCCACAGCAGCAGATGATTGTCTTGAGGTAGAAGATTCGCCAGCAGAGTATTGTTTTTGGATCTCCTTTATGGATTTGTAGGTCAAATTCTGCAGAGCTTCGAGTTCCTTCTTCTTCTGGACCTCCTTCAATCTCTGTTCGTTCTCCAAACGCTTCGTTTCCAACTTTTTTTGTCTCTCGGTCTCTAATATATTCAATTTTTCTCTCTGGATGTCTTCTACCTTTTTCAAACTAGCAGTGATGTCGTTAGCAAATATGGGATGAGATTCAATTACATGCCGTGCCTCATCAAATTCGTCAAAGAGAGGCAAAATCTCAAAAGTATATAAGTCAACCAACTTCTTCAAATACTTGTTATCCTTGTCGGCTTTGTAGTCGATGGCGCTGTACATTCGTCTCACTTTGTTCAAGAACACGCTATCATCTACAATCAAAAGTTCCCTATTCGTCACCAAAAGCAAGTTGTAATTATACACAATTTCCAATGGGAAGTTCAACTCTGAGCCATATATCTCCAGTAAACGTTTGGTGATCTCGTTGTTCAACAAAGAGGTCACAATTTGATGTGATTCAATCTGGGACAATCTCAATGTGGCTGTAGCAGAAAGTGCCAATCCAACCTCCACTAGATACAAATTGACAATTTTCACAAATAGTCTCTCAGTTATGAGTCCCTTACCATACTCAGAAAAGCTTTGCTCATAGAGCTCCTTGATAAGCTTGAAAGACTTGTCAAAGTTCTTGTTCATGAAAAGCTTCACAGCCAAAGTATAGTCATTTTCAATCTGCTTGTTAACACTCAACGTATTGAATGATAACGAAAGCGACGAGTCCATGACGGTGGTGCTCATTTCTGATATTCTAATGAAGAGGAATTATTCAGATATTACAATTTTTTGATTCTTGAAATCCTCCATACCTGATCATTTCTGTGGGGTTTCAGTCACGTGCCAAAACCATAACCGAGGTATCGGCTACCGGGCCCTCTACAGTAGCTTGCACTACTACGATTTCCTTTACATCTACGTGAACAATTCAATTAGGATTTATTAATGCATACCAAAAACTGTATCGCGTTTCTTTCTGGGGTAATGCAAATGGGTATAGATGTAGCTAATAAATAAATCACTCTTCTTCATCATCGTGATCCCTATGGGTGGTAGGCAATTTGCCCAATGCTTCCAATCTTCTTCTCTTTTCCACAGCTGTTTCCTGAAGGTCGTCTGAATCCTCTTCTTCGGAATCCTCCGAGGCTTCAGATACTTCTGAAACTTCATCTGATTGCACAGATACTTCGTCATCGTCATCCTCCTCCTCAGAATCTTCCAGTATATCGAGCGGACCAGGTGACGTTGGCCTTTTACGAGATTCTTTTTTACTTGGCAATTTTGATTTTGATTCTATGGTTGGGACTTTTGATTTTTGGTCTGTACCTTTGGACTTAGCCAACATATCTGCCAATTTACTCTCTAGTTTGACTTGCGCTCTGGCACCGCTCAAGGCAGAGTCTATACCTGGTTCGTCCTTTTGGACAATCAATTTGTTTTCAGAGGCCTTTCCATCGTCGATTTTAATGACAGGTACAGCAGGTAAGTTTTCGGGTTCCTTGCCTTTAAGCCCGAAGAACTGGAGACTAGCAGCAACTACAGATCCGGTTCTCTTTCTAGATTGAGTAGGGCTGATGGAATGAGGATGGCGGTTGACCTTGTATCTTCTTATTATTTCACCATCCTCGTTTTCTATGACAATGACGTCGTCGATTTGATGAGCATATACCTTTCTGTGATTAGGATCGTTCTTTCTGTAGTATGTGCGTTTCTTGTAGCCTGAAATTGTTCTCGACAACTTCTTGCTGATCGGTGACTCTTCTGATTGATCTCCGTCAGAAGAAACATCTGCCGAATCGTACTGAGACAAATGACGACGAAGTGAATCCATGGAGTGGATACTCAAGTTATCATCAAGACGAGAGCTAGCATTGCTCTTGACTTTATTCAAACTCAAGGACTCCACAATTTCACCACGTTGGTCTTCAATGATAAGTTGGTTTCCTTCAGCATAAGCTGTGGTAGGAACAGAGAGAGTCTTTTCTTCTTCCGTTGGTAATCTCTCACCGTACTGAGACTTACCGGATTGCTTTTCGTTTGGATTAAAGGGCAATTTCTCATCTTGATATTGTCCCCAAGATTGCGAAGAACTTTCGTCATAACTCTCTTTTGTTGGGGTATCTTGAGTAGATTGAGGAACTCTTGATGGAGTTCTTCCTAGCTGCAACACTTCTGTTTGTGGTCTTTGCCTTTCCAAAGTTGGACTTGACAACAAATCACCTTCACGATCATTGGTAGCTACTCTAGACAATGTCTTCTTGATTCTTGAACTAGGACCCTTCTTCTTCTTACTCTTCTTGTTCTTTCTTCTCTTAGCACCTCCAGCGGGCCTGACCTTTATTCCACTGGTTTCAACAGCAGTACTTGGCTGAGCATTGGTATCCACACTAGGAGCAAGCGTGTCCACTCTGTGCAAAGAGAAGGAAGTAGACACTTTATCCAATTTCTGCAATCTTGACATCCAAGCAGGACCCTGGTCTTGGTTATCAGTTATGGTGAATGACATGGTAATGGCCATTCTGTTAAGACGCTTACCCAACGTTAAAACAGCTACAGACGATCCATGGACCACGATAGACGTGATAACTATAAAGCAAATCAAGGGCCAGATGGTAGCAAGTAGTTGGTAATGAGGGTGCGATTTATCTGGCAAATGGGCCAAAGGAGTCTCTTCGTGCGTGTAATGGGCTTCCAAGTCTTTACGAGCCAAGATGGCTGCAAATAAAGCACCGACTCCGATTGGTCCAAAATGGCCACAGAACAATGCTTCTCTCCACGTCTTGACATCAGGAGTGAACGGTTTCAAAGCTATTACGGCTGGCAATCTTCTCAAGAAAATGACCACTACAGCAAGAACCACCAATCTCCAAGCGTTCAAACCAAGACTTCCATCGTTGAACTGGGGCCATGGTACAATGGCACCGAAGTAGACAAAAAAGGCCAAGTTCAACAACAAGTCGATTACCGTAGAAACATGCGATTCCTCTGTCTTTTTGGCGAAGTCACCGTTCCAGCCAAAGGCTGTACCAGCAGCAAACGAAACCAACAAGTCATCGACCCCCAACATGGACCCAATACCAGCGGAGTTAAATGCCAAAAACACAAAGATCGCAAGAAACGATTCACGATCGATCAAGTTTTTCTGCTCAGCGAATGCTACAAGTTTTCTAAGTACATAGCCTAGCACTGCACCGAGGATACAGCCGAAGATACATTCCCACAAGATCGTGAGCAAGATCCAGTCCTTGAGCACTACTCCCACATTGCTGCCGTGGATTACGATGTTCAACGAAAGAAAGATGAAGGGGAAAGCCATCCCATCGTTACAGCCGGATTCAGCCGATAACAAGTTTCTCAAATGACCCGGTACTCTTTCTGCAAACTTACCCTTACCAACAACAGCAGCTGCCAACACAGGGTCAGTAGCAGTGACACAAGCAGCCACCAAAAGAGCATCTGAGAAGTTAAAGTGTGGAATGAGAACCCATACAAAGAGCCCTACCACTAGCCAGCCACATGTCATTACAGGCAACAAAAAGATAGCCACCGACAACCAGTGCTTCTTCATGTACTTCCTAGGCAATTCTACGGCCACGGCTACGATTTGGATACATAAGACTATTCGACTTATCTCCAAGGTGATGTGATCTGTGTTTCCCCAAGTGACTGGGTCAAACCAGCCAAGACAATGCGGACCAAGAATTAATCCTGCTATAGTCGCTACAGTGGCTTCACCAATATAAAGTCTCTCCTTGACAAACAACGATACAAGCGAAAAGAGGGTGGAGAATATCCCCACACACGCATAGGCGATGTGCACATCCTCTAGCTGAGTAGGTTAGTATAAAGTTGAAAAAATGTACGAAATGAAGAAAGTATAATATTCAAGAAAATGAATCCTGGATGAAGATAAGGACCAAGACGATGATGGAATAAGAATAGAGAGCTGGTTCGTAAGAAGACTCGCTAACCTTTTCTGGACGTGTCATCGATAAATAATAATACACCCTCTGGGAGTACGTATGGTACAGCTTCACAGTATCTTGGGATAAACGATCCTTTCAGTTTCTGTTCTTGATATGCACGGTAGGCCTGACACATTTCAGTTTTCTTGGACCTTTCACTTTTCTTGTCTGTCAAAGCAATTGTCTTCAAATTGAAAAGCTATTCATTCTTCGCTGTATTCTTTGCGATGACCCATCTATCCGATTAATCCGTTCCAAGCCTCACTTGATCCAGTCGTCTGTTCTGGCTTCTTCGCATGCCAATACAAAACTTTACTCTTCATCTTCTATTTGGAACACAACCGCCCAGTCTGTCTGTTTTCTTGACACTATCACTCTTCAAAAAAGCTTAGCCTAAAAAGAAAGTACTTACCTCTAGCTGACTCCAGACCATGGTACTGTGTGTGATTCTAGATCGCCTCTGGCGTTGTCAGATGTTTTTAAACGTGAGTAAACGAAGTCTCTGAGACTTTCTATGCGGTCTATACAATTCAGGAAAAGAAGCTGAGATATAAATTAATTTGGAGATATCAGATTGCCTGCTGCTGCTATGATTTTTATTATTGTCGGTTTTGATTACTGCGGTATCTGCAGAACTGCATGCTGGTGATGTACCGCTGCATGCACGTGACGTCAATTTCAGTCGTTCTTGTTGTGGACTTTCTAGGAAAAGAGCTGTTTACTCTAGGAACAGTGTCTTTTCGGCAGGTGGATTCTGCTGACCTTCTGGTTGTGGCCGAATGGCCCAACGCGACACATGGTTCGGTCCACAGTAGGCTCTGGCTACATGTACGAAAACCTTCGGTATTGTTCTCCGTCCCACTATATGCACAGTCAATTCCCATTAGACCCCCCATACAGGCCACAGAGCAATATTTTTTCTGATTAGTTGCATATCTTCAACTGATAAAGGTTTATTAGCAGCCTCAATATTAATTGGAATCTTCGTTATCAGACTAATAAAGATTTCCAACACAAAACTCACAAGCTTCAAACCTATCCTATTCGCGAAAGCTACCTGATTCTACGTGAAAATCTGCTTTATTCCAGCCCATCGTGTCGACCAAGACTTTTCGTCCAGACTGTATTGTACTCAGCGCTGGTTCTTGGCAGATCCGTAGAGCCAGAGTGTACCATCTTTGAGCCGTAGAACCCCTCCTCGAGGCAATACTAATTTATTTGTTTCAAACTCCTGTAATTGAACGAAAGATAAGAGTCTGAATTGGCGAAGCGAACCTTGTTGTGATAGAGTTGTCTCGTTTCATTGTTGAAACAGTGTTAGTTATTAAATTGTGATATTTTTCGGAGCACAAAATCTCCGCCATACCATTTTTTATTAGTACAATCTGTGAGACAACGAAATGTAATTACTTCTCTCAGCACACACATTGTCTCCGCCTTGTATATCTGCCTAAGCTGAGAAATGGATACTTTTGGACTTCACGTGTTCGTAGAAACTGTAAGCCAGATCAGTAACAAGCCAGATCAGTAACGAGTGTTCCAGCATTGACCAAGCCACAGAAAATTCAGAACGTTTCTGGTCTAATATACGATTGGATTCAAAATCACCGGTTTAGAGCATTGAGTTAGGTTGCAATGTTGTAATATTACACAATGCTTTATAATTAAGGCTCTTAAATGTAGGAGTTTGCAACTTGGCTAGTCGATCTTGGTACACAATAACTCGGATACCTTATCTACCAGTTCAGCACATCTTTGCTACGCGATTGGGAACTGTACACTTAAATTAGTTTAGCAGTACACACAGAAGAATTGCACTTATTCGTCAAGACTTATAACATCACAAGTGTGATTCGCCTGAGCAAATAGAGATCAAAACCATTTACTTCTCCTATGTTTAATGGTTGTTAATGAACGCTGAAAAAGTCGGACTCCGGCAATATGAATCAATGTGAATTGCCAGTAAACTTTTAGGCAAATTACAGGGCCACGAGCTCCAACAATCAGGAAGTAGTAACAATAAATAATCTAATAAGCATTAATTTTTGATATACAAGAGTCACTTTGGAACAACAGGATGATACATTCTACCATTGTGTGGAAGCTTCTCCCTGAAGCTAGGAAGAATGAGCTCGGTCTTTTTGGAACTCTTCAACATTGTGATCCTGTTTGCATGGCTTCTTTTTAGGAAAGCCAGCTTCATGTTATGGCTGCCATTTTGGAGGTAATTTCTGTGATCAGCGAAACAAACTGGTGGGGCTGAACTCAATTTGTGCAAGAAGTATCAACTTAGAACATACGAACTAGGAAGAATAGGCACCCAGGAAAGATAAGAAAGCAAGAACAACCCCAAAAACGACAGTTAAAGGTCAGCATACTCCTCTAAGGCAAAGTGTCAAAACATACACACTTAGATACCATTAATATACCTATCTTTGCCCTTATTTTCCTAGATACTGTTCTTCACCTGTTTTTTCGCAACCATTCATACATAGAAAATACAACAAATATAAACGCGCGTAATTTTTCAAATCTGGAATCCTATTTTTCATCCGTATTTCTCATACTCCACTAGAAATGCTGCTATTTGTCTCTTCTCAAGATGATGAACATAGCTACAATGCCCGAATAGGATCACAGGCTCTTCCACAGTTGAGGTACTCGTTTTCTGGCTCCACTAATCAGATTAACCATCTAGCAGATATATTTTCTGCAATCAACTCCATCAACCACCAGGCACTAATGATCATAAAACCTACGGGAATTCGGATATATGCTGAACATAACCACGTACTGAACGTGTTAGTCACTATAGAGCCCTCTCTTTTCACCCAGTTCAACTTCCTTCTCCATGACTCTTCCACAGGATCATCTCAGACAATTTCTCCTGGAATTACCGAGACAGAAGAACAGGGTAATGTAGCAGAACTCCGGCTTGGTGTAGATATATCGCTTATAGGCGACTCGTTTGCCTCCGTGGCTTCTAGTTTGGGTAGCTCCAAAAGTAAACAGAAGAGTCTGACCGCTGCAACGGGTGTTTCTGCTGTTCCTGGCAACCCCATTCCAGACTCGGTCACTTGCTACATCACTTACGAAGGTGAAGGATATCCTCTTGTAATTGAATTTGAAGACAATCTAATGAGCGAAAAGCTAGAGTTTCTCACCTTCTACACCGATTTGGTATACCCATACGATGACGAAGGTGAAGACGGAGATCAGGATCATTTGGTAGTGAACCACAACGATATCCAGTTTGAACTCATGCTCCGTAGTGACGTCTTTGCCAACCTTCTCCAAGATCTCCAGCAGATTAGCACCCTCGACTTGTACATATATCTCTCAAATGAGAAGCGAACTCTTGGTAATTTGTCATCAAGACAATCTCGCCAACGAGGAGGCCCTGTTTTCTTAGACAACCAGCTCAACTTCATATCAAAAGGTCCCATTGGCCACCTGAAACTTATCTATCCCAACGAGAAGACGATTCTCGAGAAGTTGCTTATTTTCTCGCAAAACAGTGACTCCGAAGGAGATAACATCCCTGTAAATACCTCGCTCATCTCGTGCTACAATTTTGCTACCTTCATTAGAATCTTTCGTGCCGTCAAGATGTCGTCTAAATGTAAGATTCTTAAGGATTTCAATGGTGTTCTTTCAATCCAGGTGCTCTGTAAAAACCCCTACTTGCCCAATTATGCTGGTACGCTCATCAACTTCAACATGTTGGAAGTATCTACTGTAGTTAACGAGATGTACGAAGAAAATGGCAATAGCGGAATCAACATCAACAACCTCTTTGACGACGAAAGCTACGAATATATAAAGAACTACAATTCGTCCAAAAATATCCAGCGAGACATTCTCAATGATGCAAATACCATACAAGAGTACCAACCACTAGCTGAAGAACCACTAGTAGATACAAACCCGAAACTATCATATGCCATGTTGCGGAGTGAGAATCCAGGAGAAATTGCAAACACTGACGAGAATATTCAAATTAATGAGACCATCTACGAGGCTCACCAAGCTGCTAACAGCGCTTCAATCAGAAAGAAGAGAAAGACTACAAATAATGGACAAGTCGACGACGATGGTTCAAATATCAAAAATGTGGGTGGAGCTGTCGAAGTACCGCTTTTCCTATGAAGTCAATGGTTTTGATCTAATGAAGAACTAAATATCGATAAACGTATAGAATGAAATGAAGGCTAAGCTTATAAACTATTAGTATAAGCTAGATACAGTAGACTAGTACAGACTAATACTAGTAGACAGAAATGTAGTTGTCGATTCTGTTCTTCTGGTTCTGGGCAATACACTCGGCGATCCAGGTGACGTTTCTGATTTCCTGTTCTTTGGATCTCAACCATGCCCAAACTGTTGACAATGTGAATTGCTGAGTGAAAGCGTTCTTACAGTACTGCATTTCCAACAAGTAGAACCAGTCCTCCAAGTTCTTAGCTCCGGCACCTGTATCAGACGACTCGCTGAAGATGTCCTTGTACTCACCTACATTTTCGACTATAGCCTTCAACTGTTCAAAGTCGTCGACTTGCGACAACTCGCCATGGTAAGTTGGATATAATTTACCGTAGCTAGGAAACAATGAAAGTTTATCCTCGGGCGACAAGTCCGGATTGTTCAACGAGTTGAGAGCGATGTTGATGACTCTCTTATCAGCCTCAAAGCTCAACAAACGAGCCATAATTTCGTCGTCAGGGTTGCTGAACTCCGTGCCTACAAATTCAACAAACGCCTCTAAGTAGTTTTTGTACAATCTGTTTCTAATGATTTCGATGTTCAAATCGTCCAAATCGTCCACAGTCAAACAGTTCTTGAAAAAAGGAGCCAAAGGGGTATCGATTAAAACAGTGCTGTACAAACTCTCGATGTCGGTAGCAATCGAAAGTGTGGGCAAAGTGTCAAACCACCCCAAAGGATGGCATTTCAGCAAGATTTCTGATCTGTCTCTCTCGTGTAAAGTCCCCGTGATCATCAACGAGACATTGTCTATCATATAGCCATAGCTGATAAAGTCAAGAAACTTGGTAAGCTTGCCCGACGACTGAGTCTTCAAATACTGAAATTGCTGGTACAACTTCTTCAGCAAGTTGTCCTGGATAATACTCGTCAGCAAAGGACCCGATTGCTGAGCTAAGAAGTTGCCGTAGTCTGTGGCAGACAATTGTAATTTCAAATCTTCCAAGTTGTCACACTGGGTCAAATTCACATATTGGTTCGAAGTAAGAAGCCCACTCTTGTAACCTCTGACCACACCTTCGACGTAGCCGTAGTTAACGTTGAAAAAGAGCCCCTCCATTGCTGCAATTGTTGGTGGAAGAAGACGATGCTACACCTTCATTAATATCTTCAGATATCGATAAAGGAAACGATACGAAGTCGTGCACACACCACTATCGTGTTCGACGGCGCTACCACATATCAATTAGCAGATGATAACCCAAGTGGAATCTGTTGAATATTGACTGGATGTTGAACATCTACGGGTGACATTGATATCTGTCTTTCTAACTGTGACTAATCTTGAACTCCTCTGGAGTCTTGTTCTTGTAAGACCAGCAGTTCAGTAGTGAATACGAGTGTATGCAGTACTCATTACAACCTGTCTTAATCAAGTTGCAAAAAGAACAAGCTTCCCATATATCTGATCAGTAAAGGTAAAAACTCATATAAAGGAACATTGAGAGCAGTTAGAGCTACTTCCTATTCTCTAATAAAGCATCAACTCCGACATAAATACATTTCAATATAATCACGTGACCAGATTATTTCCAGAGAGCCTACAGTATATGGACACACAGTTGACATTTCCTTCGATATTTCTATTTCTCCTACAAAGTCACCAGTATGTCTTCCATTCTTCTAGAAACCCTCAAGGTAGATCTTCCTGTAGATCTACAGAAGACTATAGACTCGGATCTGCAATTGCGTACAGAATCCGAGAAATTCCTCCAGGATCTTCTCATCAACGACCAATTGTTATCCACAGAAACATACACTACGACAACGAATACGAGCGAATTGAGCGAAAATCATAAACGTACTTTGATTGAAGAGATTGCTGAACTTGATCTGAAGCAGCATGACATAAATCTCAAGTTGGCAGCCATCACAAATGAAAATAGAGACTTTATCATAGATATTAGCCATGATCTCAATTCGTTCAACAAGACCGTAGAAACTGATTACAATCACGAAATCGATGCCATGTTGAAAGTTTTGGACATCGAAGCTCTGAATGGCGTAGCCAGTAATCGTTTCCATGTTCTGATCAATGAGAAACTTACGGATGCGATTAAGATCAACAATTCGATCTTGACCAATATTGATTCTGTACTTGATCTTTTAGAGTTGCCAACTTTGTGCAAGTTGTGCATTCTTCAAGGAAACTACCAGGAGTCATTAGAGATTTCCATTTTGGTCCAGGCGTTGCTCATTAGATTCCCCAAGTTGGTGATCTTCCAAAGAATGCAAGCACAGGTCGAACAGGAGTTGAAGCGTATGGTGCGGGGCTTGATCAAACTCTTGAATACAAACCTCAAACAAAACAACATCTTGAAAATTTTCCAGATCTTGAACAAGCTAGATATCTTAAGCTATGGTTCAGAAAACACCTCGTACAGTAAGTTCAGTTCGAGTAAGTCATCATCTAGAGCTATTTCCACGGCTGATAAGCAGGTCCAGAAGGACAAATTGCTAAAAATCATCTATCTCAGTGCTCGTTTTAAATTCATCACCAGTGAAATTGCAGCCTTGAAACCATTGATAAGTTTCAACAAGCTTTCGTATTTGAAGCGGTTCATTGAAATATACAGAGAGTACATCTTCAATTCTCTATCTATCTACTTCGCTATATTCGGCATTTCGTCCAACTTGTCCAATGCAACATTGGATACTTCTCAAGAGGACAACCTACTCATCAACCAGTTCATAAGAAATCTTGCCTTACTTCTCGTGCAAAATCTAAAGAAATACCTCCCTGAAGTGTTCAGTGGTTCCACCACAGAAGGAGAAGAAACAGAAACAGAACTTGATATACAAAGCAAGAAAAACGGATTGATACTACAAATTATATATCTTTGCAAGTCGCTCTCAAAGTATAAAGTCGACTTCGAGCCCATAATATTGCATGAGTTGGTCTTCCAGCCTGATTCCCTCATTTCTGAACAAGATTGGACTACAAATATTTCCAAGGTAAGGAAGTTTAGAAGCTGATACAATAACACTTCAGTGAATAAGATTCTCTATTGAATACAAATGAAGAAATGAAAGTAAATAATTGTATGCATGCACCCTGTAGTTGGTTATAAGTACAAATTCTCGTAAGTCATAAACACATTTCACTGCTATGTCAAGCTGTTCAAGCCGAACAAGAAACCCAATTCCTTTTGGCCAAGTCTAGACACAGACTTCATGCCCTTCTCGTCTAATGCCGCACCCACCATTTCTCGTTTCCTATCTTGCAACTCCATGATTCTACTCTCGACAGTACCGGCAATTAAGATTCTGTGAACAAATACTTCTCGTTCCTGCCCAATTCTATGAGCTCTATCCATAGCCTGCTCCTCAACATATGGGTTCCAAAACGGATCTATGATAATCACATGAGATGCACATGTCAAAGTCAAACCTACATTACCAGCCTTTAACGACAACAACAATACCTTGACATCTTCCTGGTAGAACCTCTTGATAGTAGAATTCTTATGGTCAATTGTCATGGATCCATCATACCTCAAGAAGTCGATCTCTTCTTTATCTAAAACCAACTTCATGATGTCAAATAAACTGGTGAACTGAGAAAAGACTATAATTTTTTCTCCTGGGTATGACTTGAAAATCTCCCTTAATAGTTCTACACATTTGGAAATCTTGGCCGAAGGAGTCAATCCGTTGTCCCTCTTGACCAATTGCTGAACAAGCTGCATGTTTGTAGGCGTTTTCGAAATTGCATAGTAACGAGTACAAAAGCTTGCTATCTCAGGCAACTCCATTTGATCATGATGAACAAGTTTGAATATCATATAGTCTATTAAAGTAGATTGTTTCACCTTTGTTCCGCATTCCTTACAACGAGCGACGTTAGATTCGCCACTATCATCTTCCAATTGGTCCTCAAAGAAAACTTCTTCACATGACAGACAAATCATGTGTCCGCAATTTGGAAAGATTAACGTATCTTCCAAATTGTTAACAACACTGTAGCAAATAGGACAAGTGAACATGTTATCTTCATCGTTATCGGGGGGATCGTTACTATTATCTTCATTATCGGAATCTTCAACTAAAGACTCCAAGAAGTCATTTGATTCGATTTTGGGCCCGCCAATCTCATTAGAATCATTCTTGATAATCTTCTTGGAAACTCCGCCAGAGTACGCATGATCAAGATGTTTAATTCGCGATATCACACTAGCATCTAACGTGGCTAGTTGTCGTAACATGAATCTCCAATCTATTATTCTTTTCTTACCCAGGTCGCTCTTCCTATCTTTAGCTTTAATCTCCCCGATTTCAACCAAATAGTTGTGGCAACATGCTTGTCTCAAACGAAGTAAAAGAGTCAAGATTCCAGAAGCCATGCCCATTCTTTTCTGTTGCAGCATGATTTTCTTTGCTTTTTTCTTGATACCAGATTCTAAAGAATTATAGAACTCTTGTTCCTCGGTATCGAGTTCGACAAAATCAGAAATCAAATGTTTCTCCGGAAGCGACAAGATCGGCTTTCCGTCAATCAAGGTAGTCTTGGATCTCCGAAGCAAAATTGCTTTCAAAATAGCTCTCAACTTCTTCATACTTTGCGTTTTATCATAGTCATCATACTCTCTGTTTTTTGATTTCAATGGGATAGCAATATCCACGCGAAACCTCTGCTCCTCGTTATATGGCCGTATCTGTAGGAAACGAATGATGGGGTAAAGCTCTTCGACATTGTTTTGCATAGGAGTACCAGACAAGCAGAATCTATAATCTGCCCGTAAGAGAGTGACAGCTCTGGAAGCAAGAGACAACTTGTTCTTAATATTCTGAGCTTCATCTAGGATGATTCGATAAAAAAAGGCTTCCTTGGAAAAAAACGGAGAAACATAACTTCTACCTCCTTCACCATGATGAGGTAGATAGTTGCTCTTTTTCTTATTTACTCCAGTAATCACTTCGCTGAAATGTTTTTTCCATTCTGAAGACAATGTTCCATACGAAGTCATGATGACATCGTATTGAGCTAAGTCCTTGAAAGTAGACAATTGCTTCTTATCATTGCCATGGTAAATGGCTACTTTGACTTGAATATCAGCCTTCACCTTGGACTCGATTTCAGCATCCCACTGTCTCAACAAGGAAACCGGTGCAATGATCAAGGTCGTCTTTCTAGTAGGATCCTTTGATTTGTTAGCCATCAATAAAGCCAAAGTTTGAACTGTCTTACCAAGACCCATATCATCAGCAAGAATACCCCCCTTCGCTTTGGAATTCTCCATTCGAAGTAACCAAGTTAAACCCAACCTTTGGTGCTTCATCAAGTTGATTGAAAGCTCCTTGGGAGTAGGTTCTATTCCTTCTTCCAAATCTTCGTCTGGTTTAATGTTGTCCAATAAATTTTGAAGATCCTTCAGATCCGAATAGATATTTGCTTGATACCCAGAAGGAATAGCAGGATGTTCTTGAAAAGATTGCCCATCATTATAAACTTGTACTGTATCTTGAAAGCCATTTGCGGCACCTTGTCGCTTCAATTCTTGTCGTATACTCCTGAGAGAACGAGTGAGCTCCTGTAACTTTCTGCTGTTGGCAATGACCAAGTTATCACGAATACCTAAACCAACTTTTACATTACGCACTTCAAGCTCTTTTCTTTCTAGCAAATCCCGCATCTGCCCTACCAAATTTTGTGCACCTTGTGTTATTGCTAGACCTAGCTGATTCTTCAAATCTTGCACTCGCTTCAAACCTTCACTGTACATGGCGGAATAAGTAGTTCGTTGTGTTTCACAAGAGCTTAGATTAGCATATGACTTGTTGATCTCCTGTGTTAGCCTACTTTCCTTGTTCTGGAGCTCGCGGATAGCCAATTGGTTCATTGAGAAATCAGAATCAGAAAGATGCGGAACCGGAGCAGGTCTGTTATAGCCAGGAACTATGGCTATATTTCTCTCTATCTCTTCCTCTAACGGATCTCTGTGTCTATTTCTTTCAAACGAAGTCGGTTTGAAACTTCTGCTTCTGACTGCTTCCTGTTCATCTATAATCATCAAATCATCGTCCGAGTCGTCATCCTGGATTGTATTGTTTCCATTTGTAATTGTAGAAGTTCTATCTATAGCGTTGGCAGTTCCATTTGTATGAGTATTTGATGTATTTGATGTATTTGATGTATGATGCTGTGGCTCTGGTAGCGGGTCTTCGTCCGAACTGAGATCTATCACTTCGACTTCCTTGGGGGCTGAAAAAGAGAAGTTGCCTTCAGATTCTACATAGTCCTGAAGCATATCAAAATGCGGGCGAGTAGGAGGAGCGTAAACGACGTTATCTGGATCGCTGTCGACAGTGACAACCAGATGTGAACTTGGATTCTGGAGACTTTGGAGAAGTTGCAAATTTTCATGCAAAACTGGATGACTACGAAAATTCTGAATCTGGGGTATCTGAACTAAATTAGGGCCATTTGGGGGGTTTGGAGTCGAGTTTTCAGAATGAAGCTGGCTGCGGTGAAATGAATTGGAAACGCTGTTGTCTGTGTAGAGTGAATCTAAACGTTGTCTTTTTGCCGTTGGTTCTACTCTGCTATTCAACTGGTTTAATCTTGAATTCGAAGCCACAGACTCAAGCTCGGATCCCGCAGTAGGCGAGTTAAGTTCTGAATCCGGAATACTGGACGCATTTGAATGGAAGGGTCCGTTGAAGAGATCGTCGATGACGGAATAAGTATGAGCTACTTCAGCATCGTTGATACGACTGTTATTAGTGGCACTGTTGTTGCTCTGATTATTGATGGATCCGATCTCATTTCTAGGCTGTATAGTGATTTCGTTTTCACCAGGATCATTCCCGTTATCCTCATCTGAGTCAGACAAGAAAACGATCTGGTCGCTCGCTACGAAGGAGCCGTTCATAGTAGAGTGGGATATCTGGGCTGGATCAGTAGTAAGATTGAATGAAAGAATAATATTCGAAATGTCTTTTGTCTACTGCATAGTTAAACAAATAGAGAGCCATAGTAGATACCGAAGATGCGTGCGGCACCATTACCAAGACAGATGAAATAACTCTAGAGAAAGAATGAAATATACGCGAGAGAGGTATACATCTGAAAACACATGATTTGTTGTTGTTACTTACGAAATGCTTTTGTTCTATATATAATGTAGAAAGAAAATAGCAGTGCATGGCATATTTTCTTTCTGATTTCTCAGATAAGAGAAGTTTCGCAACCAATTATTTAAGATCGATTCTTACAATGAACATCCTATAGAAGCTCTAACAATACTTCCAAAAGAATACAAGAATACTGTACACTATAAGGATTAAATAGGTGGTTGTATGTCAAATATATGGTATAAACAGTATACTCATACTAATAATCTTCTAAATGATAACGACATACTAACAACTACTAGCATTGGCTTCTTACCAACTCACTAAAACATTCCACTCTAGTATTTACACCTACTTGTCATATTTGTACATTAACACGTATTCTATGCTGTTTCATTCTACTTGCTTTTACTCTCATTCAGAGCTTCTCGTTCTCCAAATAATCTCCATTCTCTTCAAGAATCTTATCCAACACAATATCCAACTCAGCCTGGAGTCTCTGGTTGTTCTCACCAAAAGCCAATCCCCTCTGGTAGTCAGCCCTGGCGGCCTCGTAGTTTCCAAGAAAGTAGTTGGCCACACCTCTTCTCAAGAAGTTTTCTGGTGTGCACATCATCATTCCAATCAACATATCAGCATCACTGAATGCCTTCAAGTACTCTTTGGTCTTCAAGTAAGCATCAGCTCTGCTCATGAGAAACAAATTAAGCTCCTGGAGTGTTCCCTGGAAAGACTCAAACTTTTGTCTTCTCGAAATCATCTCTAATCCAATAGAAAACTGTTTGGCAGATTCAGCGAATTTTCCCTGCTTAAATGATTGAACTCCAGATTCGTACATTTTCTTGATCATCATACTCATATCCTTGTTGAAAGTCTGCGGTGAAGGCTGCGGAGGAACATCGCTTCCTGCCGCTATCAATTCCTGGGTTAAAGTATTCAACTGTTTGACTTCAAGAGCTAAACTTTCGTCTCCCACAGAGTCTTCTCCCACACTAATGGCCTTCGACTTGGGATCATATCCTAGAGAAATGCTCATTTTGAATATATGGCTCTTTCTTAGTATCAAATTTCCACCGTAAAGGGCTACAAATATATGAATAGATGCGGAGAAAGTTCAAGTAAAGGTCTACCTGTCCAGTACTATTGAAAATGTATAGCAGTTTCTGATCGTCCATGATCACGTGAACTACGCGAAAAATAGTGTTTATACTGCAGATAACGGCACACATAATCAGCTGTTAATTACTCGGAATGGGTGCAAAATCTAGTCACAGCGCCTATCAAAAATATGGGATGGTTTGGAGTGGAAGAACATCAAGAGACTTTTTTCCAAAAATATAGCCAAAATAATCTTCTCTCACATATATTTGGTCTCTCAGATGGAGTGCCCCTTCGACGACCTGGTCTCGTATGTTTCCAGAGATGTTTCTTCAGCGGGGCTCCAACTGCTCTACAGTGTAACTGAGAACATCAATTTCAGAGAAAGAACTAAGGATGTTGTTTTTCTAGAAGACAAGGACAAGACAACCAATAGAATAATTTCGGCTTCTCTGGCTGCTAAAATAATTGAAATCGAAAAGTATATCGAAAACGGAACCACTCGCTTGATGAAGCTATGGAAACCTTCCAGGAAACATCGAGGGACGCTTATTCTCAGTGAAAAGAACCAAACAGGGAATGTTGAAACAAAAAGCGCTGTTTCTAGTTATCATAGTGCAACACAAACAACTCCTGACCAAAACACAGCTACTCAAAGTGGGGTTTCGGAGGGCTCTGCTAAGAACAATCCACTTCACAATATATCATCTTGTAACTCAATTACATCAAGGCATCTGAAAGAACTGAAACTTCCAGAGCGAGCAGTTCGGTATTTTAGATGGTTTTCAAGATTATTGAAAATGCCCAATTCTGAACCGCAACAGTCGCTGAACTGTTCCGTGGTTTCAGAGTCTGCTTTTATAGAATCTGCCGGTGCCCCTACAATACTTACTTATGATCATCCCTCCCTTCACAACAAGCTAGAACAATACTTTAGAAACAATTCTCAAGAAAATGAAAAGGGATTTGCTCCTCTCCAGCCTGATGAAAATATCACAAACACTTCTGTTCCTGTCTTTCCTATTCTAGGGGTATGGAAGAGAAACAACCTTGATCACACTTTGTGGCTGAGGAAAGACGATTTTCTTATTGATGCATCTAATTGCTTAGACCACGGAAATAGAGGAAGTTCCGAGTTTGAGGATGAAGTATTTTCTCCCCATACCCACCGGCCCAGTTTCAAAGACGTAATTACTATTGAAGGAACAGAGAACCAAGATCCAGAATTGTCTTTGATAGATATTGAGCAGGAGATACGGGAGAATCTTATAAGATCAAGAAGCAGGAGCAGGAGCAGAACAATAAACACGACAGAAAAGGGAATTGGAAAAAAGGTGTCAATGGGATCACTATCTGGCTCTCGTATTCGCTTCTTCCAGCTTGAATCGCCCACAAACAAATAGTATCTGGTAAGAATAGTAACAAATTAAATTTATATAGTACGAATTTGAATTACATTCGCTAAGTACGGACTTTACGTATGGATTTCCTGGTGTAGATGTTCACCGTATTATTTCTGGTACAAACTCTGTATTAGTGTGTCTATTCTCGCTGCGAAATCTTCTGCAACCATATCCCTAATCTGGAGTGTACAGCCGCCAATGCGCATCTCCGAAAGAGTCATAATTCAGTCGTGATTGACTCGGAGATTTTTCACTCTTATCATGAGAGATTGAAATTCTATTTATTTGACTAATATCCCTGAATTGCAGAAAAAACACCCGTTTTAGAGATATAGCATAGTCTTTCCACATCAATGCCTTTCGATATCAAAAAAACAGTGAGGCCCAATATCCTCACTCTTGAGCCATACAGATGTGCTAGAGATGATTTCAAGACTGGTATCCTCTTGGATGCCAACGAAAACACCCACGGCCCTGCTCTTACCGAGTTGTCTAAATCTGAACAAGTCTTAGAGTTGAACAGATATCCAGATCCACACCAGGCTGAGTTGAAACAACAAATTATCAATTTCAGAAACAAAAAGCCAAACAAATTTGTCAAAGACATTGAAGCCAATAAACTCAAAATCGGCAACTTGTGTCTTGGTGTAGGCTCTGACGAAAGTATTGATATGCTTTTGAGATGTGTCTGTCAACCTGGAAAGGATAAGATGTTGATCTGTCCTCCTACCTATGGAATGTACTCCATCTGTGCGACAGTGAACGATGTAGAAATCGTTAAACTTCCACTTACTACCCCAGGTTTCCAGATCGATATCGAAGGAATTGCTTCCAAGGTTACCGGAGACCCCAATATCAAGCTTGTGTATTTGACGTCGCCGGGCAACCCTACCGGGAAATTGCTTGCTGTAGCCGATGTCATCCAATTGTTGGAGAAGGTAGCTCCAGTGTGGAATGGCTTCGTCATCGTCGATGAAGCTTATATCGACTTCACCATCTCTCCGGACTCGAACTATAGCGAGTCGATGTCTACTTTAGTCAATGAACACGAGAACTTGGTAGTGTTGCAGACTTTATCCAAGTCTTTCGGTTTGGCTGGCATCAGATTGGGTGTGACTTTCTGCTCCGAGAAATTGTCCTACTACTTGAACTCAATGAAGTACCCATACAACATCTCATCTCTCACCTCAGACGTTGCAATCAGAGCTACGGGTGAAGAGACTGGGTTGGCAACTATGAGCAAATACGTAGCTAACATCATAGAACAAAGAGATCAGTTGTTGAAGAACTTGCTTGCCCTCGATGGTGTAGGAAACAACATTGGAGGTCTAGACTCTAACTTTTTGCTCGTTGAAATCGTCGACAAAGATGGGAAGCCTAGCAATGAAGTTGCCCAAGCTCTCTACAACACTTTGGCGGTAGATAACCAGGTCGTGGTTAGATTCAGAGGTAAGGAATTGAACTGTACTGGTGCTTTGAGAGTATCAGTAGGCACAGAGGAAGAGAACAAAATTTTGATTGAAAAGTTTGTCAAGTGTCTTGCTGAAGTAAGAAAGTAGACTTCATTAGAGAAATAGAATAGGCAAGAGTAGAACGAGAATACAATCATATTCCATTAACAGATAGATACAATAGTCGTACAGTAGTAAATACATATGAAGAATGCTGGGGACGAACTGCCATACAAAAATAATTTGAAAAACGAAAGAAAAACGAAATGTTTACGTCCAAGTCAAATATACAAGCTACAACGCCAATAAGTGTCCAATATAACATCCGTCTATAACATCTACTTCTTCCAATTCATATACCCCATAGAATATCCTTCACGGCGCTACCGATTGGCGTCCGGGTAATGCACTCGAAAGTTTTTCGAAATTTTTCACTTCTGCCATAGTTAACGATATTACTGTACTTCTATGTATTAAACCACTTTAGAACCTACAAAAGCATAATATAACTCCAAAAATGGCCAAACAGAACTTCATAGGGCTTGTGGTATCACAAGGTAAGATGGCCAAGACCGTCAAGGTCAGAGTGCAGAGAAAAGTGTACGATACCAGAATCCACAAAGAAGTTATCAAGAGAAAAGATTACTTGGTTCACGATGAAGGAAATCTCTGTAAAGAAGGGGATGTCGTCAGAATTGAGTCGATTCCCAAGATTTCTGCTCGTAAGGCTTTTGCCGTTGCCGAGATCAAAGTCAACAAGGGTCAGCAGTTTGCATTGTACGAAACGTTAGCAAAAGAAAAAGTGATTGAAGAAGAAAAACAGAAGCTTGAAATCTTCATCAAGGAAAAGCAACAGTTTGAAAGTGTTGTTACGCAGATAGAAGACTTGAGAAGATTGGACCAGATCGTAAGCACGTATCAGACACAGCCCAACGCCGACAGAAGCCAGCTTTTGTCCGAGATTGACCGTATAAAGCAGAAATGGGGTATTCAATCATGGCCATCAGAAGAGCCTATCTTGTCGTTGGACATCAACGAAAAGGAGAAGAGCATACGAGAAGTCAATTTGGACCTTATTATCTCCAAGATCATGTCAGATGAATACACAGATGACAGAAACAAGATCTTGGCAGCCTCCACCAGCACACCAGTAGGAGAACTCAAGAAGCACACCATCAAGAATATCGTGAGGAAATACGTGTTGAACTCTAAGAACGAACTTCCCTTTGAGGTTTAGACACCATGTAAAAAGTTAATAGGATACTACATTGTACATAGCTAATGTGATGGTCGCATTGAAAGTGAGACGAGTCTTAAACAGAAATCTGTAGAATATATTACCTCAATGATGTGGAGGTTATTCCCATTGGAAGTAGCAGTAATTTTTATTTGAGCTTCGGGGGACTTACTGGTAGCCATTATCTATTTGAGTATGTATATACTTCTTACTTAATCTCAACTCAATAGCTCTTCCGAGTCGATCTGATACCACGATATAGCACTTTTTGGACAAAGTCCTAAATTTTAATCTGAACACATAGGCAAGACTTTCTACTCCCAAAAATTCTTGTTAAGACCCATTGATACCATTTTCCACTCCTAATGTTCAATGTCGATACGAATCTAGTATTGGGACACTGTTTTCAACAAATAGTGCCTTTTGTCCTCTGGGCCCTGTCATGGAAACTTCTGTGCTTGGATCCTGCACAGGCCACATGGCGATGCAACCACAGATTGTTTCCGTAAATTTCTAGATCTAGAAGTGAATTCCAAAAGTCAAAAGCTATCCTGATAAACTTATCCTTTTCACCCATTATTGCTACTACGATACAACTATCGATAATCATAAAGCTACTGTATTGTTTACAAATTCTAAAATAACTGACTGTACCTCGCAACGCATCCAGACCATCCCGTTCACCCCACTAAATATTACCCATATATCATAGCATTACTACACCACTATTCACAGCTCATGTCTCAGACCGTAATACAGTATGGACCTAGGTATCACACAATTCCGTCGACATGTCAAAGCGGCCCAGAGGGCGGTGACTCCTTCCCGAGAGCCTACTTTTTCGCTAAATAATTACGATGACAAGCTTCTTCCATTGCTTTATCATACACCTAGAAATAAGGTCAAACAGAAGGACGTACCGATGATAGTAAAAAACTCTCTAGCTATGCCCATTACAACCGTTACCAGCATGAAGGTACGACCGGGAGAACCGAATTTTGTATACTGGTACTTTGTTTCGTCCTACTTCCCTCTTATATCGGCTTGTTTGGGTCCGTTAGCCAACATGATATCCATTATATCCCTTGTTCAACATTGGAGAATAGAAAAGGCTACTGGAAAAGAAGTGCTGGATGAACCTGGCCTAATTGTACTCAACTCGATGTCATTGGTATTCGGAATCCTCGCAAATATTTCACTATTAATGAATTTCTCCGGAACGATCAAATACCTTATCACCCAAGTTGTGTCCATAATCTGTTTTCTTGGTGCTGTAGTAGTGCTAATGGTGGATATAATCATTACCAACCGTGATTTCATTGGTCAAGACCCTAAATACTCTCGTTCCGAAGGGTTCTGGTTCGCTGTATTCACTACTTTTTACTACTTCTGCTGTGCTGTAACATTGCTTGTCAATTTCTTGGGCTACAAGTTGAATAAATATCCGGCCACTTTTAATCTCGATACAAAGCAGAGAACTTTAATGATATATACTATCTGCTTTGCTATATGGAGCGTATTTGGCTCCGTGGTTATGGCTCATATGATTGACGACTTGACCTATGGCTCGTCTTTGTACTACTGTATCGTCTCGTTTCTTACCATTGGCCTTGGTGACATTCTTCCCAAGACTCCTGGAGCTAAAGTCATGGTGTTGATTTTGTCCTTGATCGGTGTATTGATCATGGGGTTGATCGTGGCCATGATTAGACAGGTAGTGATGACCTCGGGAGGACCAACAATCTTCTGGAATCACATAGAACGGGACCGTGAAAAGTTGTTAGCAAAGCTCAAGAGAGAGCATACTCCCCTTACTGCCGACCAAGCATTCCATAAAATGAGGGTCATACGAAGAAGGGCCCATGTTCACCAATTGAATGTTTCTCTAGCATCCACCATCATTATTTTCATGGTCTTCTGGTTAATAGGAGCTACCGTCTTTCACTTTTGTGAGGGCTGGTCGTATTTTAATGGTGTATACTTCTGCTTCTTATGTCTTATTACTATTGGTTATGGTGACTACGCACCGAAGACTCCTTTGGGTAGAGTTTTTTTTGTTTCATGGGCTGTTGCAGCAGTGCCCTTAATGACTATCTTGATTTCTAATGTTGGTGACAAGCTTTTCGGATTAGCCAATCATTTAAGTTTTATGGTTTCCAAAGCATTGTTTAGAGATGATGACGAAGATGATTATCATAAAAGGAGAAGGCAACTGGAAGAGGTTAGTGATGACATAGAAAGAGAAGTAAATATTGAAGAGGACGAAGAAGATTACGAGTTAAGCTCTACTGGAAAGGATGTTGGGAGTAATCACAAGGATGATTTCTCAGCATTCATAAATGGATCGCCATTGGATTATTCACTTCATCAACCTGACCATCAACAAACAATCCAATTGCAGCAGGTGCGTCAGAAAATCACGACTAAGATGCTTAATCAGAAAGAGACATATGAGAATATTCTTTCTTTCTTGAACCAACTAAAACCTTTGATTTCTGATTCTGTAGAGAATCCCCTTAAAAGATACAGTCACCTGGAGTGGTCTGAATTGTTGGACAGCTTGAATAAAGAGGATGTTATCATAAAACACCCAGATGGAACTGAAACCGTCATAGCACCTATTACTGTCAATGCGGAGTACAATTATTTCTGGCTAAGTGAACGATCTCCCCTTCGGTTACCACTAAAAGAACCCAATTATTTGATCATGAAAGTTTTCTTCAAAATCGAAAAAGATCTCAACGATCTTATTGATGCCGAGGTCGAAGATATGGAACAGCTACGATCTGTAATGTCAAATTCTTCTGTGCAAAATGTTGAAATGTTGAACAGGACTCATCACGAGAAGAAGGGTCATTTATAATACAGTTGTTCTTCATAGATTTGTTATCACACCTTTCTGCTGAAGAAGAAAGCGGACCTGAATCTGTTATTCCAGGTGTTAAAACTACGCTGTAGTTAGAAAAGATAATGCATTTCAAATTTATTCCTGTAAATCTAATTTCAATTTTCTTCTACTTATCAATGCAAGTATTTAAGTAAAAATCTTTAATGTTAACACCGACTACTGAAACTGTATAATTTGGTTTGTCTCTGAACGTTGCTGTGTTCATAAAATTATTATCGACTTTACTAAATACTTAGAAATGGTTGCAAATTTTAGTTGCGCTGCATAAACCAATATGCAAATGCAACCTGCCAAGATCAGACCGGAGTTAATCTCTCTTATCTCTTACAAAAAACATATACACTCACGTGATACGCGACCGGATTTCATGAACGATGATAAGATTTCGCGTCGAGATGACTCTTGTTTATCATTTACAGCACTCTTTTCTACACATCTAGATCTCGCCGTTTTGACTAACTTGGCCAGCAACTCCGATATCGCGCTCGTAGACCTCGACACCAATACCGAGAGTTTGTCCGTAGCAAAAGACGCCTTTGCCAGTAATAGAGACAGTTTGGACGATATTCTCGACGACTTTGATCGTGATACTCAAACAGAGCTGAACAGCAACAGTGCACGTGATTACACTTCCAGCATCCATTCCAACGTATCCAGCTCCAGCATTCACTCAGACACATCCACAATGACCAACCATCAGGCTACTGCAGACGACCTGGCGCCGTTTGTTTATGATCCTGTAGTTTTCAAGTTTTCCAAGTTGGTGATTAAATATTCGCAGCTTAAGTATGTGACTTTTACGATTATAGGTATTGCTCTACTTTGGCCCTGGAACGCCTTCTTGTCTGCTTCAGCATACTATGCTGAGAGGTTCGGGCATTCACCTGGCTTGGTCAAGATATACTCTTCTACCATGATGTCTGTTTCTTGCATTACTTCTACGTGTTTCAATTACTACTTGTCTCAGGCTCAAAGCGGTGTCAATTATACCTTCAGAGTCAATGCCGGTTTTTGGGTGACCATTGCTGTTTTTATCTTCATGGGCATCTCATGTGTTTCGGACTTGTTCATTCATATGTGGGATACGACGTTTTTCACTCTCTTGATGTTTATGGTTTTCACTTCTGCCCTCGCTACGTGTTTGGCTCAAAATGGTACAATGGCCATCGTCAACGTCTTGGGAAGTATATATGCCAATGCTGTAATGGTTGGTCAGGCGGTGGCAGGTGTTTTGCCTTCTTGTGCACTTATTATCTCCATTTTGTTGGTAGGAGAGAAGAAAGGTTCTGCAACAGACGATGACTATGTCGTGGAGAAGAACTACGGTGTGTTTATCTACTATATCACTGCCAGTTTGATTGCTGCCCTATCGATTTTGCTTCTTTTCTGGACCGACCACTACCGTACTGTGACAGACTATGAAGCTCTTAATCAGATTGCAGGCGAGGAACAGCCCTTGAGTGCAGCTTCCGAGCCAGAATTAGTGCCAGTCATGACCCAAGAAAAATTTGTGCCTTTTTCTGTCTTGTGGTCGAAATTAAAATACATTGTCCTGACAATCTTCCTTACATTCAGTATTACATTAATTTTTCCCGTGTTTGCATCGACCATCGAGTCAACTCATACCGATTCGAAGAACAAATTCTTCAAAAAAGAAATCTATATTCCCTTCATTTACTTGGTCTGGAATCTTGGCGATCTCTTCGGCCGTATTCTCTGTGGATTTCCCAGATTGCATATGCTCATAACAAACCCAAAAGTCTTGCTTTGGTATTCGATTTCTAGATTGATTTTCATCCCGCTTTTCTTCACATGTAACATACATCCATTTACTGCTGCCAATCAGTCCAGTGCCTTCATTAACTCTGACTTGTGGTATATCTTCTTACAGCTTATTTTTGGTATCTCAAATGGACAGTTATGCACTTCCTGCTTCATGATTGTGGGAGATCATTGTGACAATGATGACGAAAAGGAAGCCGCAGGCGGTTTTACCACTGTCTTTTTGAGTGTTGGTTTAGCTGTAGGAGCCGTATTGAGTTATTTGTTGGTATTAGCTATTCAATAGTTTATAGAAGTGTTATTCAAAACAGTAGAAATGAAAAATGATACAATATACTAATACTAATACTATAAAAAAGTTTCTACGTTTATCCAAGGAATTGATGTTCTAAAATTCCAGTTAGTATTTACTCCAATTTCCAGTTATCCTGAAAAGTGGGTTGTGATTCATATAACAGACCTTTAGAAAGTAGAACTGGGCCAAGAGCGAGTTCATTCACTTTTCAAGAAATTCACGTGACCCGGTGCCCAAAAAAACTCGATCAATTTCGAGATTTGAGGATCTGCCACCTGAGTTGGGTTTTGATATTCTCGATCTTCTAATTCTTTATTGTCCATGTCAACTTTGGCACCCATTGACTCATAAATACTATTCATATACAGATGTCATCATTCTGGGACAACAACAAAGACACGTTTAAGTCTGCTGGCAAAGCTACGATGCGTGGAGTGGCCAGCGGAACGAAGGCTGTGAGCAAAGCAGGCTATAGAACCTATAAAAACCATTCAGGAGGTGGTGGAGGCAGTAGCAACAATGATACTACTGGTGAAGTAGACCAGCCTGAGTATATTGGACCACCGAGACCGCTTCCCTCCAAAGACCAATTGCTGGCACTTCCTCCTCCACCAAAGAGAAATATTCCCACCTATGAAGTTCCAGAAAAAGGAGCTCCATCTCAGTACAGTGTTCCTCAGCCTCAGCAGTATCTTCAACAACAACCGCCACAAAATCAACCGCAACAAATTCAACCGCAACAAATTCAACCACCACCACAAAATCAACAACTAGTACAACAACCCCAATTGTATCAACAACCAAATCAATATCAAAATCAGTATCAAAATCAAAATCAGCCAAATCAAATTCCGCAACCTCAGACGAATTTGTACACTCCCGCAAATTCGCAGCAAACATTTTCGCAGCCAAATGCACCAGCTCAACAACTTCCACAGCAACTCCCTCCACCAGTTAATGGATACTCAGATGCTAATGGTCAACAAGGGTATTATCAACAGGGCTACCAAACTACACCTCCGGCTGGTAATGGCTATGGGGTTCAACATCCACAGCAGCCTCAACAGACACAACAACTTCCTCAAGGGCAACAGTCGCAGAATGAGATGTATGCTCAGGCAGCCAAACTGGCACTTCCTGTTCTTCTGAATTTGTATCAACAACATCAACAGGGCCAGACCCAGAACTCTGATGCTTCGCAACAGTTTCAACAGACTCAGCAGACTCCGCAACAGCAGCAACAAGCAATGTACTCTCTGGCCGCAAAACATGTTCTTCCTGTTCTCCTGAACATGTACCAGAACCAACAGCAGACTAGTGAGCTTCAGCAAGGTCAGCAAGGTCAACAGCCTCAAGGTCAGCAGCCTCAAGGTCAGCAGCCTCAAGGTCAGGTGCCTCAAGGTCAAGCTGATTTGTATGCTCTGGCAGCGAAGCACGCATTGCCTGTACTTCTGAATATTTACCAGCAACAATCTCAACAACAGCAACAACCTCAACAACCTCAACAACAGCAACAATATCAGCAACCTCAGCAATTTCAGCAACCTCCGCAACCTCAACAACCTCAACAGCCTCAACAACCTCAACAACCTCAACAACCTCAACAACCTCAACAACAGCAACAATATCAGCAAGTCCAATTGCCATCAAACCAATTTCAAAATGAACTTGGTCAGCTTCCTCAACCTGGCCAACTTCCTCAACCTCCAGCTAGACAATTGCCACCACCTCCTCCAGAACGCACTGTTCCTGCAACCCCAGGTATTCCAATTGCTTCAGGACAGTTCCAAGCTCAAGCTCCATTATCTTACGATTCACCTTATTACCAACCTCCATCTACCCAACCCGCTGCAGCTGCTCAGCCAGCACCGGCAAAGACTTACGGGTTTGGTGTTGCACAAGTTCAGGATCCAGATGAAGCTCCTAAACCCAAGAAAGAGTTGCCTGATCCATCTCTGTTCGCTCCTCCTCCTATTCGTGCAGATAGAGTAGGACCACCATCTACAAAATCGGCTACTTCTGCAACTTCTCCTTCTCCTACGCAGCTTCCAGCCACTACTTCTGGCAGCAAACTGTCTGTTGGAACTGCTCCTCCTTCAGCTCCCCCTAGAGCATCTTCTGCTGAACAAACCACTGCTCCTTCTGAAGTCAAAGAGGAACCGAAGCTTCCTTCCAAGACAAACCTCATGGACTTTGATATATCCAAATTCGGTGCTCCTCCTCCTAAAATATATAGAGGACCACAAGACGCTCTTCCCCTAAAGAAATCTTCTGCTAATGCTTCGGCTTCAACGGTTTCTTCTTCTTTTACACCTCCACCTCCACCGCCTGCTCGTGTTTCCCCTTCTCCTCTGCCCCAAGCGTACTCTGAACAACCTGTAAAACCACCAAAACCACCAAAACCAACCAAACCAACTAAGCCAAAGACTTTGGAAATGGAGGATATACCTCCTCCAAGGCCCGCTAGAGCAGACTCTACAGAGGCTACTCCACCACCGATGCCAGCTAGAAAGCATGATATTGTTGAAATGGAAACCCCACCTCCTAAACCTTCTAGACCAGTAATAACAGTAGATCTGAAGAAGGCTCCTCCTCCAACTCCTTCAAGAAAGGCAGGGGTAGCAACAGATCGCCCAACTCCACCTCCTCCATATTTGGAAGTTTCTCCCCATCCCGAAACATCGAATTCGCCTGTTCCTCCTCGTACACCTAATTTTGCTGCAGAAATCGCAAAAAGAAATGGTCACAGTGCTTCTCCGCAGCCAGAACCAATTCAGAAGAAGGCAGCACCTCCACCTGTATCCAAGAAGCCACTGAGTCTTCTGACCCACGATGCTAAAGAAGAGGAACATGTATCTCTGAGGAATCCTTCTGCAAAAGGAGCTTTTATTGAACAGCTTCAATCGCAACTTCAAGCTACCCATGTTGGAGAAATTCCTCATAAGGTTCCTCCTCCAGTACACTCAAAACTAGGACCTAAACCCTTCGAAAAAAATGCACCAGTAAAAGAACTGGAACCCATAGAAAAGGCAAAACCAGCAGTGAAACCAAAGCCAGCCGTTCAACCCAAATCTGTTGTGCTGCCTGTTGTTCCTTCAGTACACTCTGTTGTTCCTGTTATTCCTGCTCCAGCCGTTATACCTTCTGTTCCTGCTCCTAGATCAACAGCTCCGGAAGTTTCTGCTGTACCACCACCTCCTCCCACAAGAAACTACGTCAGATCCAAAGCTCCAATACCAGTAGCCCATCCATCAAATGAACCACCGCAACTTGATTTGGAGATGTATTCGGGTTGGTACGCTGATGTCAATGGACCAATTAATTTTCCTGAGGCATTAGCAGGCTTGAACAACCAAAGTTCAATGCTGTACTCTACATCGGGTGGCATCACTAACTACGAGAGACGTATAAGTTTAAGATTGAAAGATTTGTCGTCTATCAGATATGTAATAAAGTGGTCTAGTAATAATGTAGCAGGAGCTACGGTGAAAATCGACAAGTTTATTCCTTCTCCAATCTCAAGCAATATTCCATCCAAGGAGGAATTGGTAGGGTATCTGCAACAATATGGAGAGCATGTTGCTTCGTGGTGTGAACATAGATATGGCCAGCAAGTTGGCCGAGGTGAGTGCTGGGATCTTGCCAAAGAAGCTTTGGAGAAAGGGTGTGGAAAGCACGCTTTTGTCAGTGAATACTATCATCACGGTTATCCTATACTTCTGGTTAGAGGTGTTAATGGTATTATGCAATTGATAGATGACAAACAACCGTTGGACGAAGTGAGGCGTGGAGATATCCTCCAGTTCAAGAGCTGTACATTCTACAATGCTGCTAGTGGAAGAACCCAAACCGTCGGAGCTCCAGACCATACTTCCGTAGTTTTGGGTAATGTAGGCGGCAAGATTCTTGTGGCAGAGCAGAACGTTAACAACGTTAGAACCGTTCAGAATGGAGAGTATATTTTGAGAGATTTGACTCTGGGAGACGTTTGTGCATATAGACCAGTTCCTGCCAGTTGGGCAGGGTCATTGTAGAAGAATAGTTATTTGAAGATACAAAAAAAGAATAGATATCATTCATTGGAAGATTAGTATAGTATCTCCTCTGTCAATGCGAGCAATCGCAATAGTTATCACATGTTATGACGGATAATAAATGAACCAGTGTAGGTACAAACTCCACAATGGGGCCAGTTTCACAGTTACTGTAGAAGTGAATTATAATTATAAGATCTGGTGTCAGAATATTCTAAGAATTGAAGCAAAAGTTAAGTTTTACAAAACAGTTTTCAATATTCAAGAACTATATCAAATTGTTTATTTTCTAAATTCATTCAATAGACATGGTGGTAATTTCATTAATAGTAATACTAACTCCATCGGTTGCAAAATCCATCACGTGACTTGATAAAGCAGTACAAGAAATTTATCAAGAGGCTGCGAAGAGATGAGAAGTTCTGCTTTTATCAGTGGTCTACCTTGGACACCTTTTAATAAGAAAAATATGGCTACTGAAGCAGGAGTTCCAGTTGCGTTATCGACGTATCAGGATGAATCAACTTTTCAATTTGAACGAGTCAAAGGCTCAGAAATCGTCCGACCCCATCTTTCACTTGGCAAAAACCCCAGTCGAGATGAGCTTGAACTGAAAATTACCGAATATTATTGTTTAGACGAACTTGTTGAAGTACTCAAGAAGAGTAAAGAAGACAATATAAGTAGGGAATACAACAGAATCACACTTCAATTTCCAGATCTGTTAATTTGTGACTCTGCCACTATAGTTCATGAGCTTCAGCGTAGACTTGGAGTGAGTTTAGAAAGCAGCCTGGATGTAGCAAAAACAACTGCAAACGAAAGTAATAGTGACAGCAATGGATGTGGAAGTTGTGGATGTACTGGACCTGATTGCAATGAAAAAGTTAATGACGCTGTATCAAGACAAAAGCTCTGGATATTGGCTGACACATCCTATTCTCCATGTTGTATAGATGAGGTTGCAGCTGAACATGTCAATAGTGATCTTGTGGTACATTTTGGAGATGCCTGTTTGAACCCCATAGACAAATTGCCCGCAGTTTATGTTTTTGGGAAGCCGGTGGTGGATGTTGCCAATTTAGTGAATCAATTCAAAACAAGATATCCTATAGAAGAATGCCAGCTGCTGAAGATATTGCTTATGTCCGACTCCCCGCACACATATATCTTGAAGCAAGTATATGAACAGTTAGCTGTTGAATATCTGGGCTTATGTTATGCTGATTTAGCTTTGGTTCCATCCACTAAAGCTACAATAATAGGTTATAAACCTCACTCTGTAGTTGATGCCAAATTCAAAACCATGAACAGAGCATTGGTAGGATTGGAAAACGTTGAAGACTATGAAAATGATGAATTTGACATTGATACTATATTGAGCGAGCATGAGTTGTTCCATATTTCAACTCCTGAAGCTCCCAGACTTCTTCAGCTTGTCACCAAGTTTCTGTCAGTTACATTGTACGATGCCTTTACCAAGCAGATCTCACAGGGTCCATACCCCAACTTGATGAGAAGATACCGGTATATGCACATGGCTCGCTCGGCTGGTACTGTAGGGTTATTGGTGAATACTCTCTCTTTGGCCAATACGAAGAAATTGATTAACACGATGGCCAAAAGGATCAAAGACGCAGGCAAGAAACATTACATCTTTGTTGTTGGCAAGCCAAATGTAGCGAAGTTGGCCAATTTTGAGAATGTAGACATGTGGTGTGTTTTGGGCTGCGATCACCAGGGTATTATTGTTGACCAAAGCAACGAGTACTTCAAGCCTATTGTTACACCTTACGAGCTTCTTCTTGCTCTCAGTGACGAACTCACCTGGACGGGCAAATGGATTACCGACTTCAAGCAGGTTTTGAAACAAGTAGATGAAGAAGAGGATGCAGACGAAGAAGAGAAACACGATGAAGATGATGACGAAGATGCTCCTCCAGAATTTGATGCAGTAACTGGAAGATACGTCAGTACTTCCAGACCATTGAGACAGCTTCAACACCTTCAGATCTCGTCACAGGAAGAAGTTAAAAACGACGTTGAGTCTAAGGCACTAGTCAACAAGCTCTCATCGGCAGTGGCTATCAAGAACACCGTTTCTACCTCTGCACAATATCTCCAAACTCGTCATTGGACTGGCTTGGGGAGCGACTACAATACAGAAGAAGGAGAAATTTCTTCGGCAGGAGCCAACTTGGAAGAAGGAAGAGGAGGAATTGCTCGTGGCTACGACTACGATAGAGAGGTTCATAGTTAATATGTATAGTAACATGTATATAGAATATAGAATATAGAGGAATACGAAGAGGTAGCTGTGAATCTACCAGGTTAATAAGAAATAGAATCAGTTGAACTACATCCAAGGATGAAATCAGTAATTCCCAAATTCTGAAAAACATTTAGACTTCTTAATAGAATTGTCTTTTGACATGTCTATTTACAAAAAACTTGCATAATAGTAAATATAGCAATGCAAGTGAATCATGTCTATAAAATAACACTACATGAGGGTGAAAAATTGAATATAATTTAGATGCGAAAAATTCCATCCAAACTTAATCAATACATTCTTTCTTCTTTACAAGATGATCAGTATTGACGACACAGTACGATATGTCGCTACCTATATAGATGTAATAGTGTTGATCATCGGAATTTTAATGTAAGTTCGAATCTCTTGGGTCTGGTTTCTTGTATCAGTGCTCTATCGGATGTTTCAGTGCTAACGAATTCTAGCATACCGATGAATCTTGTGGTGTTGGTGGTCTTGTTGGTTTCTGGTCGGCTATTCTATTACTATTGTGTGAGATACAACCTTCCCAGTAGCTATAAGGAGTACCAGATCTCGTCGAAAGATATTGCCTTGATTACTGGCGGATCTGGAGGTTTGGGCTCAGAGTTGATTAAACAGATGCTCTCCAAAGGTGTACAGAAGATCTACAACTTGGATTTGAAGCTGTCTGTGGAGAGAGATTCTCGTATAGATTACAGAAGATGCGATGTTGGTAATGAATCTGAGCTCAAACAGAGCTTGGACAACATCTTGTCTGAGTTGAAAGAACAAAATAGGAATATCACTATTCTTATTAATAATGCTGGCATCCGCCATAGCCAGTCGCTTTTGGATCTTCCAGATAAAGAAATCCACGACATCTTCAATGTCAACACATTCTCTTTCATCTGGACTCTCCGTAAAGTGACCTCGAATCATATAGATACTGTCTTCAAGCAAGACACAAAAATAGATAGAAAGCTCAGAATCGTCAATGTGTCTTCGATTCTTGGAGCTTTGGCACCGCGAAATCTCTCGTTGTATTCAGCTACAAAGTCTGCCATAGTTCTGATTCATGAATCCTTGACGCAGGAGCTTCTGGAGTATCCTGAAATTCGGTTGTTGCTTGTAACTCCTGGCCAGCTCTCTACGGGCATGTTTAAGGATGTCGAGCCTTCACGAACGTTCTTAGCACCCATCATCAGTGCCGAATATTTGGCAAGAAGGATTGTGGAAAAGATTAATGTTGGAGAAAGCGGAGTCTACTGTGAACCCTTGTACGCTAATTTCTTGCCCGGTATAAGGGTATTCCCAATGGTGCTACAACACTTCTGTCGCTGGTTTTCAGAGATGGACACCAAGGTGAATTCAAATTCAAAAAGAGGAAACGAAAGAGTCGATATAGAAATAGAAAGATAGAAGAATAGTAGCAGTTCATAAACATGTGATAGATATAGACAATGGACTCTACGAAAAGGTATCAACAGTTATAGTAGTATTATACATTGATCTCGATATATACAGCAGCGAGAAGCTCAGATATCCTTCTTTTCAATTTTCTCTATATGCGACAGCAACAACTTTGAGAAGGCATTTCTACTGAAGTAGCCTGTCAAGTCAAAGAACTTGGCAAAAGGTAATTCGGCAGTCGTGGTCAGTTTAGGGTCGTCGTTGAAGGTTACTTTTACATGGTAAATAGGGTCGTACTTAGTGGTCCAAGCAGCAATTGTGATCTTCTTACCTTTAGAAGAGTAGCCTATGTATTTGACGTTTTTGTTTTGGTTGTTTACGACCAACATGACAAGCGAAATGACGAAATACACTGCAAGAGCAGCAACGGTGATCCAGTAGGATTCTTTGAAGTCGTACTTTTTGTCTATAGCGAAAAGACCACCAGCTATAGCCACAGTCAGCAAGCCCAAGGCGATCTTTGTGTCTACAAGCTTGAACGACTCTTCGTAGCCAAGGCCCTCGAGGGCCGCAGGCAAGTTGTCGTCTGTGTTCTGACGCAAATCAGCAACGGAGCTATTCGTTAGTATGAAGAAAGAATAAGATTGACGAATAAGATGGAACTGAATGAACAGTATACTATACAAGGAAACGATGTAGCGTTTGAGTATGTTACCTGGTTCTGATTGTATTCTTCGGTAGAGAACACCATGTTTAATATTGTTGAGTCTTCGTAGTGTCTCATATGTGAAACTAGTTAGAACGGATGGGGATGGCATAATATTCTATATCAAAGCAAAACTGACAGGATATGGAAATTATGTATCGTAAATGAAATACCATCATGGAATGGGAGCATTGGATATGGCAGTTTGACAATTCATTTCTCATAGTATAGTATGGATAAATAATGATACCAATACTATCAATTCCTCGCTTTCTCTCGCTGTCTAAATACTTACTTTAAGTTGACCTTCTTGTTAGAAGACATGACGATTTCTTTCAAGTATTCTATGAGTTTTGTAGCTGGAATGGACAAGCTCTCTTAACTGTCTGTCACGTAAAGTGCTCACTGTTAACTATGCTGTGCTGTCGTTCTCTGGAACCTAATTCTGTCACATGCTTTTGGTCACCTGCTCCAATCACGCGCAAAATATCAGTTGACCCACATGCCCCTTCTCAAAAACAGTCATATCTACATCACATATTTTTGTTTCTGCTGATTCTCTTCTTCTTCAGGGAACAAGCTATTTCGGCGGTTCCACACGTCGTTCCTCAAACTCCACCACTTCATATACAGCAGAATCAGCTGACTCTGTTTGTAAATCTGGTTTTGCGTCTCTGACTCAGTTGTACCTTTCGCTTTCGTTTTATCTGATTTTCTGAGTTCCAGATTCCCAGATTCACTGGACCATGGAACTTTGCTGTATCCATGGAAATGTATAAAAACGATAGTTCCTCGACTAGTCTCGCGGCTCAGGATATGCTGTCCGTGTCCAGAAAAACCAATGCTGTAAAACTGAAAACTCCCAGGCCGAATGCAAAGTCTAGGCTGAATAAGAACCACGACTTGCAGTACGCTCGGGATCTGTTTTCTCAGCAAATAGAAAACCAAATCAAACAGAACAAGAAGTTTTCGGGTAGCAACAGAAAAAATCAAATCTCCATCAACCATCTCTTGGATTTCCAGAGTTACCGAGACCTGGATGAGTACCACAAGAATCTCAAGGATGACCGGAGGAGAGGCAGCAACTCTGGCTCGCGGCCCCGAGGCACTGCCCTAGGTAGTTTTGGTAATGGAAACGGCACCAGCAGCAATTACCGAGTCCATTTGCGAGGCATGACGTTCATCAACGTCAACTACAAGTTCGTTGTCGATAACAGAAGACATTATCATGTGCAGGAGTTGGACCCAAACGTGCCCGTAGACACCAGCGATATTATTCGAATTATTGTCCCCAAAGGCAACGCATGTCCGATTTGTCTTACAGACGAACCGGTAGCGCCGCGAATGATCACTTCGTGTGGACATATCATCTGTCTTAAGTGTGTGTTATCTCTTTTGGAGAGTGAAGTTCCGAACGCAAAGAAGAAGGAATCACTGGCTGTGGTTGAAAAATACCGTGAATGTCCTCTTTGCTCGTCGATAGTACGTAAAAATGAGTTGAAACCTGTTTTAGTCAACAATATCGACGAGAACCTCGAGACCCCAAAAGTGAATGACGAAGTAGCGCTTACATTGATGGCACGTCCACAATCGCGAATCTTTCCTTTGCCCAAACCGTTGATGAACTATTTTGATACCATAGATCATTTCCCCTGGATAAACCAGCAGAATCCAGACTGTAACCAGTATCTGCGGATCTTCAAGGGGGACTTGGCGTACTTGATGGACATGTACGAGTTTGAAAAACTGCAAATTCGCGCCAATTACGAGGAAGAGAAACTTCTCTACGGGGAAGATGACACCTACTTCAAAATGGCTGTGACTCATATTGATCAAGAGATTGCCAACTGGACTTCCAAGCTTGCTGAAGAAGTCGAAGAAAAAAGACCAACTGAAAGCACAAAACCTGTTGTACTAGACGTAGAGAATTCGCAGAGCTACTTCTATTATCAAACTGGTTTCAATTCTGCGACAGCATATGTCTTATCTCCGCTAGATATGAAAGTTTTGAAGACCAGCTACAACAGCAGCTATACTGAGTTGCCTTCTTCAATCATCGCTAAGATTGAGAACATTAAGTACGAATACTTGACGCCAGAAGCGTCTTTGACGAAGTACAAGTATCTTTCTCATCTTCCTTTGGGAACACAGATTGGTTTCTTGGAGTGTAACTGGTACCACAACGAATTTATTAGTAAGCAAGCGTGGGAAACTTTCAAGGAAGATCTCAATAAGAGATCCAAGAATTCGTCAAGAAAGTTTAAACGAGAAGAGAAGAACAGAAGAAGAGCGATGAACGAAGAAGAAATCAGAACAAGAAACTTCTACATTCGTGAAAACACTGGACGTGATGTAGATGATTTCAGTGCTGCAGACTATGCGACTATGGGCAGTTTATCTATCGTGGACAATCGCGAGTTGCCGGTGCTAACGTCTGATCATCATTCTTCGAATAATGAACACTCTTCTGGTGGTGACTCTGAAGCGGAGTATGAGACCACGATCTGGGGTACAAAGATTCGCAAAGCTGACGTTTCCGAGCAGCCGTCTGATGAAGACGATTGGGATGCAGAAGAGATGATAAGAAAGGCGCGGGAAGAAATGGAGAGACAAGAACGAGAATCGGGTGTCAGTGGCAAGAAGAAGAAGAAGAAAAAGAAGTTGATACTTCTTTCGTCCAATTCTGGCTGGTGAAGTAGAGCAACCCGAAGTGAACGAAAGTAATGAAAACAAGCAAACCATTTTCATAGACATTGTCAGACGACGATGATCATTATACCATAAATATCCTTCACCATAATTTTATTATACCTTAGAAAGGCAGAGTAGGATATTAACGAAACGAAACGTGCCACCAATTCATCTACAATTGTTAGTCATATCATGAAATAGTCATTAAATTATTCTATAAACTATCGTGTACAATACCACTGCTTAAATATCAAGTTCTTTTAATGAAGAGGAATGTAATCTTCCTCGTATTTTATATCACCCACGTCTTCAATCGTACCTTTCCATAGACGTACCCACGGTCTTGCGTAGTAGAATATAACCCCAAGGAAGAATACTCCAGAACCAATAACTGGGAAACACCAGAATGGAATATCCATATCAGCAGCGTTTGGAGGAGGAACAAATGGAAATACGGCTAGGAAGATATTGGCTAAGAGAAAAATAATAACACACACCATAGGAGCTGAGACGATCTTATTAGCTGAAGATGACAAAGAAAGCGAACTCTGTGACGCTGATACTCTCAATAAGTTATCATGTTCAGATCTTCTTCTTCTAGGGTTGTAGTTTACTACGGAGTCTTCATCTCCGTCCTCGTCTTCCAAAAATTCCTCTTCATCTGCGTGTTCTATGTAATCATCGTCAGCTTCTTTGTTGTGGTCTATAGGATTGAATTCGTTCCAGCGCTCTTGTTTTCTATTCAACTTCAAGTAGATCAAACCAGCAGTCAAGGCTACGTTGATCCAGGTACCTGGATAGATGTAGAGATTGACGATGAACTCGTAGATTTCAGTAGATGGTGGAGCTACAAGGATGACTACAGTGATGAACCAATGCAAGAGCAACGAGTGGTTCAAGTTCTGGAAGTATCGCAGAAATGGCAAGTAGTTGTTGTATGCCAATTCCTGGTTAACTACACTGTGAGCGTATGAGACTACGAGAACATTTCCCAAATTGGACAATGAAATGATGATGGGAAGTAGTCTGGAGGTGACGCTTTCACCGAAGATCTTGTTGAAGTATATCCCTGCGACTAATACACCGCTGCTGAGTAACTCATCTTTAGGTATGACGATTAAATAGGCAATCAATACCATAAAGTACAAGACAGTAGTTAGCAAAACAGCTGCAGGGGCTGCTATGGTTAATACGTGATAGGGGTCATCGATTTCGTTAAGTACGTAGTTGACATTTTCCCATCCTTTGAAGGAGTAGATCACCTCGAGCAAGGCTACAGATACATTGTACAAGTTTGGTTTCTGGTCGTTGTGAAACTTCCACACGTTGGAAAAGTTGTCCGTAGCAGGAACGTCTATAATGTTCAATGATACAAATAACCCCAACACGATGATAAGAACTAAGATCAAGATCTTGAATACTCCTAAGAAGTTGAAAAGTTTTGTGCCCTGGTTGGGATATTTCGTATGCAAGAAGATACAGAAGGAAATACAGACTACGCCTATCACTTTCACCATTGCATCGTCGGTGGAATCTCCTTCCTGGTGGTCTGTGATGGCATACAATATGTATTTGCCAAATGAATATGAGTTACCGGAACTGAATCCTAATAGCACAATCAGAAAAGAATACACACATCCCATAAGACCCTTGGGCCTATCAAATACTCTGAGCAAGTAATTCTTCTCGCCTCCGTTCTTGAATGGTAAATTCAAGGCAAACTCCAAGTAGATAAGCAAGCCGCAGAAAATGATGATTCCTCCCACAAGAAAAAGCAGGAGAAATAGCCCCACATTGCCGTTGGTATATTTGAAGATGATCAGCGGATTCAGAAAGATTCCAGTTCCTATGATCTTGTTCACGATAAGGGAGATGCACGAAAGCGTGCCTAATTTCTCCTTGGGAACGGCTTTGGAGAAGAACAGCGACACGTGCGATGACACGGGTACGAGATTTGGCCCCATTATATGTATACGAACTCTGTCCAAGTTGAAAGAATTACAAACCAATAATTCAATATTTGATATTGAAAAATTATGCCATAGTTAAGATTATCGCCTAGACTGCCCCATACTGAGAAGTGAGATAATATCACGTGATGTGACAGATGGAAAAGTATAAGAAGGAAAAGATGAGTTGAGTGGTAGCGCTGTATGAACAATTGGTATATGAAATAGAAAGACAGGTTGGTACTGTTTCGAAATACGTAATATGTATTGTAGTTTATCCCAGCTGGTTGCAGAATGTGACAATTTCTTTTCAATAATACATGTATGAATAGTTAAATCATTTTCGCAGAGTGGTTTCTGGAAATGCATAGCTGTAATTTTTCGCAGCCAATATTCATACATACGATAGTCAACTACTATTTGCACGATTCAAGTAATTTGGTCTATTAAGATTAGCATATGTACTGAAATGAAGTCTATAAACATTTAATGCAATCAACCAGCCAGTGGTTTTTCTAAACACGGAGACCAGCTCCAGTGCTGCGACGAATTCTCTTAAACACAATTGTTTCAGAGTGATCTAAGTTCTCAGCCAAGGCCATGACATTGACAGAAATGCCACAGTTGTGCAAGATGGACAATTCCTCATGCTCAGCGGCAGAAGAGAAGGAGATGATGTCAGCGAGAGACTCAGCTCCAAGAAGAGAGTCTCTGTCGAGGGTATAGCTCTTGTGCTTGTAGTAGTTGGACCTCTTATCCTGGAAAGTGGACGATTCCAGTTCTACTTCCACAGTTTCCATCTTGGCCAAAGACACCATGTTGTCATACAACTCGAACTTCTGGACTATAGGAGCTGGAGAGATGGCGGTGACATTGTGCACTCTTGAGAATCCGTGGGTACCTACACTAGAGGTGATGCAACGTGAACTTTCGTGGTTCATGGAAGGGAAGTTGACATTAACCGCAACAGGCTTGGAGAGATCCAACCCTTGCAACAACTGGCTGATCTTGCGGTTGATGAAGTTGATGTTCTTTCCAAAAACATTTTGCTTCAACATATTAGGAGCCTGGATCTTGAAGTACTTCTCGTCCTGGAAATAGATCTGGTGGTAGTCTTCAGAAGAAATACCGACAGTGGTGATATTTTTCGTTAAAGAAGCCTGGAGCATTGACAAGGCTTCCAAGTTTGTGTTGCCTGTGTGTTCGGGTGAAGTTGTCAAACTCGAACCTTCGTTTGGTCCAACGATTACGACATCTGGAACAAAATTGTTGTGGAATTCAGGTAAGATCACGTCAAATGCAACTCTTAAACTGTTGAGAGGAGTGGAGTTCACGTACCAAATGTTAGCATCAAGCGGATCATGCCCCATTTGTCTGGTGTTGTTAAACTTGGTTACAATCTTCTGTTCGAATTCGTCAAGTTCCTTCTTGTGAATGGCGTTTTTTGCTCTCTTCGGTATGCTGTTGATACGCAAGATGTTCTTGTAGTAGGTCTGGTGCACTGGGAGTAAATGGCCAAATTCACCTCCATCAACAATGTCTGCAGTGGATTCGTCGTGGCTGTCTTTGTCGCGTTTGGCTAATTTCAACAAGGTGTCTTGCGATGCGACAGACAGAGTCTGAGACGTGGTTGTAGAAGATGTGGAATGTGGTGCTTGGTGAGCAAGTCTGTACGCATTGTTGTACAAAGGAGCCACGAGGACCACGGTGTGACCCTCGTTGACGAGAAAAGTGTACAAATGACGGATGTTCTTGGAGACCCACGAGTCTGTGGCTGTGAGCAAGATGTTGAGTGCCGCCACCGAGTGGATGAGTGCTATAAGGTATACGAGTCTCATGTCTGGTATGTATTATGTGATGGACTATTGGTATTACACGGTATGTCAGTCCTTTGATCTAGTACTGATTTGGCTATTGGAGCAAATAGTCTGCTATGAGCTTAGACGTGGTATTACGACGTGGTAGTACGTTCTGGTGTAGTTATTGCTTAGAGCGACAAGGAGATCGCGTCAAGGAAACGAGGGATGGTAAGTTAAGATTCACGAGACGTTCCTTTCAATGCTCACAAGAGTATTGAGAGGGAGTGGTACCTCCTTTATAGTTTCTCTAGATCTGTGTGAAGGGCTAGAAACGAGGAGCAAATTAACCCGGGTGCAAAATCCCAACGTGCTCTCTTGCATCATAGCCAATGAGATGGCTGTAGCGCGCGCAACGTGGGACTCATGCATGCATAATCTTTAGCAGTAATGGAGCACATGGCCCTCCACTGTGCAGGCCGCCGTGTAAATTAAGGTTCCAACGTTGGGCTGACTGCCTAAAACGTCCAGATATTTTATGTCACACATCAATTTATTATGAATATCACCTTCGGTTTGCCAGAAATTTTCTAGTATTTTTTTGCCGCTAATAATTTTTGCACCGATCAAATCTTCCATGAGGTAATGTTTGTATTCTTTCTTCTTTCTCAGCGGCTAACGTTCGTAAAACTTTTCATACCGTGGTAAATTTTTGTGGCATCAGCATTCTGTAATTCATTTTCATCTTCAAATTCATTTTCATCTTCAAATTCGTTTTAAATCCTTTCGTCACTGATGGAAGTTTTTATCGCGCTCACATTCGCTCTATTTCGGTTTCATTTTCTCTTTCAGGCCGCTTTTCGCTTTCTTTTCTTATTGACTAACCTCGTTTCATCTGTGCTCGTCTCTCACTGTATTTCTCTCATTCGCACCCTTACATACCCAAACTAGTCTAGCTATCTTCTGTTATTTTTGTTTCAGCACACTCCTTCGTAACCTGCGAAGCCTCTTTTTATTCGCATCCGAAAACACAACGAGCTCGTGTTTCGGTGATGGCCAATATCCCTCTCTTCCTCTTTCCTCTTTATCTACACCTTCATATTTCATGTTCGACTCTCTTCTTGCCTCTTCTTGTTCTGGTATTTCTGTTTTTCCTATTCCGCTCTAACGAACCACAGACCAGCAGCTCGTCGCTGCCCTACTTTCATTCCTCCATGTTGTCTACTGCTACTAGTCTCGGCCCAGGCACAATACAGAAACTACACGCATTACACTTTTTAGACACTATCGATATACACTCTTCACTTCCAAACATTGTTGCACATATGCTCTAATTCTAACAATAAATTCCGAATTAAAAATTGCCTCAGTCCTGTGAAGACCACACGCGGTTACTTCCTCTCACCTGACTCCTGCTCTCCCTATTCCAGTAAAATAGCCTTTGCTAAGCAGCTGAGCTCTTCCGGCGCAAACAAGCCGCTCTTCAACCTCTTGACAATGCTAGTAAAAAGCCTCTGGGATACTCTTCAAGACGTCATATCTTTGACGTCATATGGACTTGTCTATAAATAACCGCTCCAGTCTCTTATGATATTCGCGCTTGTTCAGTCTATTCAATTTCGTAATTTCTGAGGGCTTTTGGACCTCTTTACAGCCCCCTCTGAGTCAAACTCTTAGTAAACCCTTCATTTACCGAAAATAAAATTTCTTACACAGTTGAAGTATCAAAACAAAGTAATCAAAAAATCACAGTACATCTGCTCAACGAAATCGTACTCGGAGTGTTTAACTGAAAGTTCACAACCGGATACTTAGTCCCGGATACTTCTTGGTCCGGCTAAAGTCTGTTCCCCTATCGAATTGACAGGCAAGTACATTTTAGAGTTTTCGCACAGACTTATTTTCATTGCCAGATTTCTTGCTGAATACACAATCTAATACTGATACAATTCATAACTAGAATTGTTTCATTCTTAAAATTATGAGCTGTTGTGTAAAATAATTCGTAAATTAAAGTGGTTGGCTAATCTACAACCTACTGAACAATATCAAAAATATCTTTAAAGAGTATCTTGTCACTTTCAGTAAGACCTCCAAAAATACCGCTGAAAAGAGCAGCATTATTGGCTTCCACCTTGACCATAAAATCCTTTAGCAACGCAAAAACGTTGACGCTATCAAGGGGGGTTGTGGCCAATGGGTCCTCTATCACTGGCTCATCTTCTTCATCGAAGTAACCTGAACTCTTCAATTTATTATCCTCTTCCTGTAAAAAGTTTAAGTACTCGTGTCTACCTCCTTCGACCTCTTCTTCATTGGCTGCTTCATTTGCTGCTGCTTCTCCCTGGTCGAGAATGTAGTCTAAATCTTCAGAGCTGGCATTTTCCCATTCGTCGTCGCCGTATCTATAGTTGTCACCTCCGAAATCACTTTCGTCGAAATTCTTCCTTCTCTTCTCTAAACTCTCGACTGCCTTTGGCAATTCTCTCGTTAATATAGCTAATTTTAATCCCATTTGGTCAAATATAGCTGGAGTAGTAGAATGTAACAGTGAGATAATTTCTTCGTTGTTCAACAAGCTCAACAATGCAAGTATGGACAATTTTAAATCGTAAACACGCTTCAACTGAGGGATCAACTGGAACCAACGTTCAAAGAATGGAATCACTTGGTTAGATTCTTGCAATATGCTCAAAGTAGTTGGGGCATCGTAAACCAAACAAGCAGCAATAACATTGTTGACATTTACATCAAATGCACTGTTCTTGATATGGTGTTTATCCTTGTTCCCTTCGTTAGAGATAGTGATGACAGATCGAACAAAACTAGGAATGTATTGAACAGAAACTTGCTGTAAAGATAAAACGAAGGTTTGCGATAATTCGCAAGCAAACACAAGATCGTTGTATCCAATTTGGGTATCCTCACCTTCTGAAATCATCTTATAAATATTGAAAAATTTTTGAACAAGAGCTGGGTTCTTGATTAATTCATCAGTTCCGTAGTTCAAAAAATTTTGCAAGCACTGCATTAGTTCTTCAAGGTACATTATAGCAAGACCATCAGCAAACGAATCACTCAAAAGCTCAAAATTCTTCCACATAATAGGACTGATGGAACGTAACAAGAATGTTGAATTTTCCATCAACTCCCCAATTTCAGCGAGGAAATCATCAATCTTGTTTGTCAACACGTAAGTAATGGCTGGTGAGAAGACTTCCTCTAGCTTCAAGCATACTTCAGTAGAGTTTTCGAAGGACAATAAAACAGTGATCATGGTGTTGAGTAAACCAATGGCGGCCATGACCTTTTCACTCTGGTCTTCAAAATTTCCGTCAAAATCATCCACATCGACGTTCGATGCTTCATTAATTTCCACAGCCAACCTCATGAATTGTTCCACTAACTTGCTCATTAAATCAACCCCGAAAGGTTGCAATTGTTCCGAGAAATTTTCAACACATTCCTGCATTACAATGGAAATAGCGTCATTGTCGATGTCGTTAGATAACTCCAACAATCTTGACATGGTCGGTATTATAATTCCAGACAAAATTTCCTTGAATTGCGGCTGGGGCAAGAAAGCTTGTATTGCCAAAGCGCTTTGGAAACTGACAGGTAAACTGGCGTTGCTCGAAGAGTCAAAGTTTCTGAGAACACCTTGGTACAACATTGACTTACTCTGCTCCTCTTGCAAATTAATGTCATCGAACTTTGAAACCACTTCAAGTGCACGGGCCCTCAAGAATTCAAACTTAGATGTGAGTGAAGGGAATACCAAGTGAATCAAGAAAGCTTCCATTTGACTTCTGTAGTCTGATTTAGCAGCTGTAAGATAAGATGAAATGCCTCCTAGCATTCTCAAGGCACCTTCCTTCTTTTTAGCAACCTCTAGAGTTTCCTCTTGGTGTTGTAATTGGTTCAATTCTTGGTGAATGACAGAGACTATAGTTTCCAACGTAGTAGATTTTTTCTTGTGTACAAGAGTCACCAACAAACCCAAAGCAGCAACATCGGGGCTGTTGAACTCTTCGGATATATCAAAGGCTACATGGATATACTCCTGGGGATCCAATTCGAATATCTCCAAGATGCTGTCGCTAGGGCACAACAATGGGTAGATTAAGTATGAGACGAGATTCTGGAAGAAGGGCTTGATGATTTGCCAAGTGGACTTTTGGGTAATGCAATGACTCAAGTACTCTAAGAGAAAGTAAAGGGCTGAAGAACTCAACCACTTCTTACCCTGGCACCACTGTTCAATAATAGAAAGGTATGAGGATAACAAAGGAGGCACGAGTTGGTTCAAGTACAACTCGTGAAATTCAGTATATTTGAATTTTTTACCCAAGCTAGCCGATGCATAGCGAACAAATAAACGGTACATATTAGCGATAGACCATTTGTAGCACTTGGAGAACTGGAGAAAGGACTTTTCCTGTTCGCTAAGGTTGGAGTCGCGGATATACAGTGGCACCGGCATATTGATGACGGATTCATGGAATTGACCCCATTGCTCGACGGCTTCTGAGGTTTGCAAGGGAGCAGGCAAGTCGTAGTAAGTGACGAATTTGTAGATCTTAAGAATCAACTTTACGATTTCCGCCTGGAACTCCGTGATATTCTGGGCAGAAGCCACGATGGTATTGCCAATATTTAATAAGTGAGGGAAAGCCAGTTCGATTATAGGATAAAGCTCGGCTTTTCTGTCGTTGTTATCGGTCCATCTGAACTTTCGTGATATTTCAGCAAAACACAATAAGCCAGTGTACAACTGTGAAAAGTCCTCATCCTTCACGTTTGAACCAGTAGGAACTTGCTGCAAAAGCGAACCCGTCAGTTCCAAAAGACCAGACCAGTTGGGAAACTCATGAGAAATCAATACTCTCAAGACAGGTATCAATTGTTGTTTGGTGATATAGTCAGACACTACAATGACTGGCAAGATCCGGTCTTTAATCACCGGCTTTTCACCAGCATCAATCTTGGAATCAGCCGAGGTCCAAAACTTGACTACACGGTTTTTGAAGTACACAGCTACAGCCTTACGGACTCCTGAATTGATCGAGCTACCGTTAGAAGCTATGATATCTAAACATGCACCCAAAAAACCAGGTGTAGCACTCAATTCACGAAGCTTGACCTCCGCTTGTATCCGGACATCCTGGTTTGCCTGGAGCGTCGCAGAGAAACACTCCAACAACACGTTGGCATTCATGTCAATTGGCCGTGAAGAAAAGAATAGGATGATTTCTAGTCATCTTCACTAATATAAAAATTCTCGTTGCAAGGCGAGATGTTTATATGCAGGTACGGTGGATGCAAAATCGAAGACGAATAAGAGATTAAGGGTTGGTGTGGATCACCGGGCACGTTGGAAAATATGGAAAAAATGTAGTAGCTTTCATCTTTCAGGTATTTTGGTTATTTATTGGTGAACTTTCATTTAATTATACCTTTCTTTTGGGGCTCTACTGCAATTCCAACATTGCATCGGTTCCTATCATGAGACCATGTATTAGCACGTTCCTGCACATCATTTTAATCTAACATCATTGGCTGCGGAAACAACTTGAAGAATACCTTATCCAGTTTCTCTTTCTCTTCGAGATAGTCTTTATTCAACTGCAACAGCTTAGAAGAGGCAAAAAAAAGTTCAATTCCACATGCGCGAGCCGGGAATCGAACCCGGGGCACAGCAATGGGAACGCTGAATTTTACCACTAAACCACTCGCGCGCAGAAATTCCTAACTTCCTTAAGTTTTCGCTGTTCAGGTTATAGAGCACGTGACTTTGCACGTGCCGTCAAGTAATATAGCCAGAAGTTTTTATCCTAGGATTTCCTCCACCCTTCGGTATCGATTAGAGGTCGACTTATATTCTCTGTAGTACGTAGGTTTGACTTTAGTCTTAGTACATGTCATTTAGTTAAATAATTCTCTTACCGCAGAAGCGATATATATCCATACCGCAGAGATGTTAATACATGCCATTTCGTAAGAATAAAGAATCGCAGATCCAATATAACCCTGTTCTGTAGTTATAAAAACGGTTCCTGAAATAAGACTATAATTGGACGTATTTATTCTATGATTGTGTTTCAATCTTTCTTAAAAATTCTGTACTATACTATATTGAAATCTTTTTTTATATGTATTAATTGTATATTTTGGAAAAATTGGTCAAAATAGACTGGAAGTTCAAGAAAATCTAAGAGTTATTTACAAATTTATATAATTAAATAGACCCGTACTAGATTGTTTTTATACTGATTCTACAGAAGTCAACAATGCTCTATTATTTTTGAATAGATTGTTAGTGGAGAATGCTCTCTTTTTCATATTGTCATATTAAGTAGATAAGTCAACAAGTATTTGCACTCACGTTCCCAAAAAAAAAACACTACATAAAATCCAGTACTTTGCTTTAGGTTGAATCTTTGATGAGATGTACTATTTGGTGAGCGATTGAAAGAGCTTCTGTATTATAACTGATCGTTTTCATATAAGCTTAGAATTCAGTAATGGAAACAGTTAATGCAAAATACTTTCATAATCTCAATTCTTAGATAACCTGTTCGATTTCCATAGTTTCTTTGGGAAAGGAGTTTTGATCTTTCCGTTCTTTTATATGTTCTATCTCTGCTAGTTTTCGTCAGACTGCCCCCTTTTCATCATTCCTTACGTCTCTGTTGTTCTTCCTTTTTGGAGTCCATTTTTGCACTTATAAATAGTTTTTAAACAGACAACAGTATGAATGTAAATACATGCATCAGATATGTGAATCAAAAATACTGCAGTAGTAGTCAGAGATTGGACGTTTGAACAGTCCGCCATTTTTTCTTTTCAAGACCAGTTTCTATCTCATAGTTAGATTTTTGTACAATCCATAGTTTAGTCTACCTTTGCAAAGGAACTCAAGTTGCCATTATTCTGGTCGTTTCCTCATGCATACGAATATTTTATAGTTCAGCGATCCTTGTCCTTACCTGTGCATATTTAATACGAATATTTTTTGTATAGTGCATGCAGCAGTCAAAATATAAGAGCGAATTATAAATCAGCTACAAAAACAGTAGCTGATAAGTTTCTGGAGCCGAAAGAAATTAGAAGCATACAAACTTTTAGATGTCAATTCTATCCCACGTCAATGCTAGCTATATCAGAATGCTATGCAGTTGAAGAAACTATGCCAACGAATCTACGACTAAATGCTTACCTCATTCTTAAAACAGTCCATCAAGACTGGTATTGTCTCTCAGAGCACATTAAGACAGAGAATCACAAATTTCTGAAAGCCCCAGTGTCCTAAGTATTGCGAAGCGAATCCTTTTCATTTTTCATTGCCCAAGATGATAATATTTTTTCCTATGTGAATTGACAAGCGCTATTCACTTCGCAATGACAATGACAATCGTGATATTGATACCAAGGAAGGCAGAAGTGGCAAATAAAAATCAATTCTGATATGAGATATTGTTCAGGTAGCACAGTAAGTTGGAATATGGTAGTTCAAATGCTCCTCATATACTTTCTCGAGTTGGGTCAACAATAAGTACTCCGACAATTGAACAACAACAAGGTTATTGTTCAATATATATTTCTACCCTAAGATGAAGATTCAAGATAGCTCAGAATTGTAGAATCATACGAAAACAAGTTTTGCTGACTCTGTCCTACTTCCTTTAATTTTTTTATTGCCCACTGCTAGTCCAAAGTATTCCACTTCTCCCAGGTCGAGCGCCCTTCTTTGACTAAGTAAAGGGAGAACTTTCTTTCCCGAATATTTGAAGCAGCCTCTTTCATGAATGTTTAATATGGATTTAATATAGCAAAGTCCAGAGAGAGTACTCGAGAAAGAATGTCAACCTATTTTGAAAATTCATTAGAAGGCAGTTGCATTTCACAGTTAGACAAAGACGCTTTCAGTAAAATTTGACAATAATCTACTCAAAATTATTTTGGCTGGAAAGCAGATGTGATATAATCTTCAACTAGAAGGATTCGACAGTCATAATTGAAAAAAACATATAATTCCAAACAGAAGTCCCGTTGTTTTTAACTCCGGAAGGTGAAGTGGAGGTAATTGTAGAGAGTTAAGTAAAAATAAGATCTGTATCGGAAAATTTGAACTATTGATATATAAAATGGACTGGTCAATTTGGAGCAGACCTTGCTAAATACGAGATACTACCAGAGGAATACGGAAGATATGCTGCAATTTTCAGGTGCAACAAAGATGGTAGCCCGGCCGTTGGTGCAAAAACGAAAACAATCACAGTTTCTTTGGAACAATAAGGAAAGGTGAGTTTTTCATTTTAAATTGAGCTACAACACTACTTACACCCTGTATTGATCAGCACCGACTCCAGAAAGAGGATGATATCGCCAACGGAATGACGAATTAGTCGCTACTAGTAGAACAAATTTTTGGTATTCAACATCGAGTCAAAAGGAAATATTCAAACTACTAGTAGAAAACTTTTCACACTTCGTTCTGCTTTCCTTAAGCAACTAGAAGGCGAGGGTACAATGTTACATTGTAGTTCTAGAAAACCGTCTTTTGCAGGTCAAAATGCTATCTATTTGGTCGGCGCACAATAGAAATTTCATAGTCTATTGTCAAATTAGTGAGGCTGCTAGACACCTTATTGACGGATTTATCAAAATTTGTACACACAATGGGAAACATTTCTTCAGTATTGTCACGAGTACAATAATGAAAGGGAAGGGTTTACTGTTTCGTTTACTTCTAGACCAAAGTTCGACCAATGTGCTATTGTATGCTGGGTGCCTTGTGGAATACGGTCTAGCATTATTGCTGATTACAATCGAAAGACCCTGTTGATGCTAACAGGATGTAAACAAAACGAACGCGTCGAGTCTTTGTTGATGTTGCTAGTTGGTTCAAACAATATCGGAGTGTCAGGAATTGGTGAACTTCCTGAAATGTCGAGGCGATGTGAACAATCAGCTTCTACACGGTCATAGCGCATGGACCAACACTATTGTTTACTTAATCGAATCGACAGAGCCTAGCTTAAACGTGAGATACAATATTATATTCGATCTTGCAATTGGCATGCTGGATAATCATAGTTTCCAGAAGGAAACCGAAGCCCAGCATGGAAAGTACAAACAGCTGAAGTTTGATTCTGAATCATATCGTTCCAATTAGTATCACATGTGTAAAATGTCTAATCTTTTGCATGATGCATTACCCAAGAAGGGTTCGCCATTTTATAAAAATGGGTGCATGCCTACAGTTCTGCTTGCTTAGGCTACCAGGATTAGCAGTTGCCGAAAAGTCTAAACTCAACAGCCACGGCAAATGTAAACACCTGCTGCATCGTACTTTCAGGAGAAATTCAGGTTTCCCCTGGCAACGGGAACCGAAGCGAAGCTAAAGGGGTTTAGCTTGCATAATTAGGCACCATCCGTGGTCGTGATGCAGGGGCTGGATGCTTCCAATTAAGCATTCGATTTCGCACAGTCATTTCAATATGCTCTTCAGTTCTATCTGGGCTAACTGGACGAACCAAATCATTAGTTGATGGAGATATGATACAATTCAGATCGCATCTACAGAGACTACATATTTTAAAATCTGGTGCATACGAATAACTATAGCTGTTTCATTATTCCTGAAATACATCACAAGTCCAAAAGGGAGTTTTCAAGGGAGTATCACCTTAGGCTACGACCCATTGTTCACCTCTTTATGTTTTGTTTACACTTGAAAATATTTGATTATGATGGCGGTTGGAACGCGAGGAGTCTATTATACTCGAAAATCTTGAACTCATTGTTGGTTGCGAGAAAATCCGAGGAGCTGATTTATTGCAGTAGTTGATCGAGAGAACCTTGGAGGAAAGGATAATTTATCCCAATGATGATAACTTTTTCTGTATAAATAGATAGCAATATCTATCTTTCATTTCCGATTTTGAAGTTTTTTCTTCACTCAATTCATTCATTCCTTTAAGAGTCTTTACATCCAAATATAGTCACTCGTTAAACATGCTTATGGGACTCAAGGCCGCCACTTTGGCCGTATTGGTTGCTGCTTACATAGATCATGCAGATGCTTTCTTGAACTTAGACTTGTCCAAGTCTCTTTCGATTTCCAAGTCTCTTTCCATTGGTAAGAGCGTTTCTCTAGACAAGGGCCTTTCCTTAAATAAGGACATTTCTGCTGGTGTTGGAGTCTCTATTGGCGGAGGAATATCCATTGAAAAAGGGATTTCCGCTGGAAAAGGTGTTTCTATTGATAAGGGAATTTCCATTGATAAAGACATCGAGGTTTCCATTTGTGCAAACAAAGTTATTCAATATGGGAAGACCATTGACTTCGACGCAGAACTCTCCAAGTCATTGGGTATCTCCTTGGACGTTTCCAAGCAGATTTCTTTAGGTAAAGATTTTTCATTAGGTGCTTCCATTGACAAGTCTATCTCTATTGGTGTTTCTAAAGACGCAAGTGCAGACAAGTCTATTGGTCTCGGTATATCCAAGAGTATCGGTGTTGATGCTGGTGCTACTCTTGGTGTAGACAAATCTGCTGGAGTTGGTATTTCTAAGAGTATCGGAGTTGGTGCTGATATTGGCGTTGGAGTTGATGCCTCAATTGATAAGTCAGCTGGTGTTGGTATTTCTAAGAGTATTGGCATTGGTGCCAGTGCTTCTCTTGGTGCAGACAAGTCTATTGGTATTGACAAGTCTGCTGGAGTTGGTATTTCTAAGAGTATTGGCATTGGTGCCAGTGCTTCTCTTGGTGCAGACAAGTCTATTGGTATTGACAAGTCTGCTGGAGTTGGTATTTCCAAGAGCATCGGAGTTGGTGCTTCCCTTGGTGTTGATGCTTCTCTTGGTGTTGATGCTTCCAAGTCTGCAGGTGTTGGTATTTCAAAAGACGTTGGTGCTTCTGTTGGTGTTGATGCTTCCAAGTCTGCAGGTGTTGGAATTTCCAAAGAAATTGGCGCTTCTGTTGGTGTTGACGCATCAGCAGATATCGAAAAGTCTGCAGGCGTTGGCATTTCGAAGAGTATTGATGCCTCTGTTGGCGTTCAAAAGTCTATCGGTAAGAGATCACTTGCTGTTGCTCCAGCCGCAAGCCTTTCTATTTCCAAAGTTGCTTCCATCGGTGGAGGTTTCTTCGATGTTGACCTTCAATTCCAAGCTGCGGCTGCCGTATACTTGCAAAAGACTTTTGGATCTGCTGCTGACAAGGAAGTCACTATTTCTGGTACAGGTACTGGTGACGTTTCTCTTACTAAGGATGCTTCTCTCGACGACGCTTTTGATTTCGGTGCTACTGTTTCTATCCAAGCTGAAAAGAATGGTGACCTCTATTGTTTACCCTCCAACTTCACTATCGGCTTCGATTTCTCCAAGAGTGCCTCTCTCGATCTCTGGAAGAGCTTGGGCTTCTCCAAGGATTTCTCTTTCTCCTTGACCAAGGACTTGTCTATTGAAAAGGATGTTTCCATTTCTGCCAGAAACTTGGGCATTTCTGCGTCTCTTGACATTGGTGCTGACATCAGCATTGCTAAGAGCTTCGGTATTTCCAAGGATCTCCTGATTGTCTTTGATGCAGTGAAGACTACCGACTTAACTTTGCCTCAATTCTGTTGGAAGGTATGTGAAGAACCTGCTATTTCTTCGTCTTCTGTTGAAACTACTACTGCTTCCACCTCTACTACTGAAGAAACAACCGAAACCTCTTCTACTGAAATCTCCACCGAAGAATCTACCAGTGCTTCCTCTACTGAGGAAACAACCGAAACGTCTTCTACTGAAATTTCCACCGAAGAATCCACCAGTGCTTCGTCTACTGAAGAATCTATCAGTGCTTCCTCTACCGAAGAATCTAGCAATGATTCTTCCTCTGCTGAAGAAACAACTTCTTCAGAAGCTTACTCCACAGGTTCTACCGAATCTGACATCTCTTCTGAATCTCCTGTCAGCTCTCCTGTCAGCTCTCCTGTCAGCTCTTCTGTTGAAGCTACTTCTTCTACCATTTCAGGCGAAGCTGATGTGACTTCTTACACTGATGTCTATGTCACTGAAACGACTGTTCTTACTATTACCAGCTGTGAAGAAGACAAGTGTACCACCAAGGCTGTTACTACAGGTGTTATCTACATCACTGAAACTGAGACTACTTATACCACCTACTGTCCTTTGTCCACCGAATCCGAAGAAGCTTCTGAAACCCCCTTTGCATCTGTTTCCAAACTTCCCCAGGCTGCTGAAACTTCTGAAGTTGCCGAAGAAGAAACAGACACCGTTACTCAAACCACTGTTGTGACGATCACTAGCTGCGAAGAAGACAAGTGCTCTGCTACTGAAGTCACCACTGGTGTTGTATACGTAACTGACGTTGACACGACTTACACTACCTACTGTCCATTGACTTCAGAAGAAGCTCCAACTCCACTGTTATCTTTGGAAGAAGATTCTACTACCACTGTTAACGTGACCTCTACCATCACCACCTCCACTTCTGCTGTTGAAACCCCAGTAGCAGCCATTGAGACTCCATCGACTGCTTCTGAGACCCCAGTTGCTTTTGAAACTGAGACTCCAGAAGCTGAAGCTGCCCTTGAAACTGAGACTCCAGAAGCTGAAGCTGCTCTTGAAACTGACGCTCCAGCTGCTCCTGCTGAAGTTCCAGAAGTTGAAAGTTACGTTTCTAGTGTTGTTGAAGGTGAAACCCCTGCTTCAGCACCAGTCTCATCTGCCGAGACTCCTGTGCCAATTGCTCCCGCTGCTCCAGAAACTTCTTCACCTCTTGCCCCAGAAGTTGCTACTTTCTCACCGCAAAACGCTACTGTTCCAGTTTATGTTCCAGCCGAAGGTTCTGCCAGCAAGACTTATATATCGGGGGCTGCCGCTTTGGCTGTTGTATTTTTCTTTTTCAACTTCTAAAGTTGCCCAGTTGCCCGCATAGGTTTCGATGAGTCCGACCAATATTCATATTTTCGAGAACATTCTGTTCATTATTAGTACTTTTTTCTTCATATGCTTCATGCAAATGGCTGGGCCCCTTTATTCTATGTATACTTATGATACCCTTTCCAATATTAATTTCCTTGAGTTATATTGCACAACAATATATATTACTATCACATTAAAAATGCTGGCTGTAATCTTGCGAGTGTTTATTATTTACAAATGTTTCTGTGTTGTTCAGTTGGAGCCATCCTCCACCTTGTCACCGTTCTTATTGGTCACTTGTTCCCTCGTATTCTTTCTTCTTGGCCACAACGACGGTAAGCGAACTACCTGGAATCGTGGTTCTATACATCTCTCGATAAACCATGCTCGTAGCCTATTCTCAATAAGTGACGAAATTTTAGGAACATCTTGTAGTTTAGCACGGGCACCAATGAGTGACTTAACCGTGAACTCTAAACGATAGTCTGGTGAAAATGAGAACATCAATGCAGTTCCATCATTGGGATCATCTTTAGAGTGCTTCCTTTGTGCTGTATGACTGGAACTATCTGGGGTAGAAATTACTTCATCATGACTAGAATCACCTCCAGGGGAGCCCGCTGAATGCGATCTACTCATCGGTTCGCCAGGTTCTGGAGAATTGTGAGCACTCAATTCAGCAAATTCCGGATCAGCTGTATTGATAAGTGAAACTGTCAAACATCCAGAAAAACGTACCATAGACACTGAAAGCTGAACGGGCAAGACAGCTGTTAAAGGTCTGGGATGGTTCAACAACAACTTCGTCTCTATTCCCAATGTCAAAGTATCGGAAAGATCCACATCTATTTTGGCTTCTAGTCTACCTGAACCATCCTTACTGTGTTTTATTCTACAGTTGGAAAAGATGGGGAAATCGTCACCAATGTCGATTTCGGTCAAGTTAATCTTATCCAAATACTCCGGAAGTTCCAGCTTCAATAAGAAATTGTTGAGCGAATGATATATGTTGTCTGAAAGAAGGGCCTCAGACCGTAGCTGAGCAATGGTCTGCGCCACAAGAACATTGAACCAGTCCAACGATTCAGGAGAATGGTTATCTACATCGTAATACGTCTTTTCGAGAATGGCAGCAACTTTTGCGTTTGAAGCTGTGGTTTCACTGTCATCATCCGGATCTGCATCGTCAGAAGAGCTCTGGTCCTTCTTGTCTCGTTTGACAATAACTACAGAGGCATCTTTAGTTATACTACTTTTGGCCAACGCTGGTGAAGATTCCGCGAAAACAAAAAACTTGATGAAGATGACAATAACGAATACTACACTCAATTGACCCACTATCAAACCCTGGGTAAAACTCCAAGTATTCGATGGTATATATACTTGGCTGTCGTGATATTGATGCAGAAGCAAGTAGTTGTTGTTGAGGCTATCGTCAGGTTTTGAACCTAGAACATGCGAATCTTGTTGCTGTTGAAACAACTCATCCCGGTGACGCTTCAATTGCTCTTGTAGTTGTTCCAAACTAAGCAAGTTCAGCAGCGGAAGTACTCTGGAGAGGTCAGAAGTTTCTAGATCTGCCATTATGGAACAGGAAAAAAAGTAAACAACGTCGGGATAGCTCAACAATTATAGCTGCAGAGAGACGAGCCATAAACACTTCGTTTATTAGAATGTAGTGATACAGAAGAAGATCAATCGAAGTTGTTTGTAGAATAAGACGATTTTGAAATTTCCATACTTTACATTATGTACAGGAATGATATAGAGACCAATATTTCTGAATATGGAGAGAAGTTGAAATACCAATGTATTCAATTTAGAGATTAACACTCTTCTTCTAATACAATAATCCAGATTCACAAGTAAAATTATTTTAGAATAGTTTTATAATTTTCACTTATCCCACTTTCTCTCTAACAATCCACAATCTAAGTATAGGTCTACATCCTTTCTCAGCAAATATATATCAAAGGCATAAAAAGAACTAAAAAGGCGAAGACTTTTCGGCCGAGCGAACACTGTGCAATCATTTCTTAGACTTCGTGGTCTTCTTTTTCTTGGGTGTAGCGATAGGTCTGGAAGGAGATGATGCAATTTCCGACTTAACTGCACTAGTAGACGATTTGAGTCTAGAGGCCCTTTCAGCCCTTTTATTCCTAGAAGAAACCAACGTCTTTGTAGAGTCGGTGTCATGGTCTTCATCGTTAGCAGAGTCATCATCCTGGTCACGTGTGATCCATTCCTTAACATTGGCAAAGATGGACTTGGGGCTGTTGAGCTCTTTGTTAGCATTTCCTATATATTTGGCTGCGAAATCTGTGAGAGGAGAATATGCTCTGAATGGTACGTCTTCTGAATCGGAATTAGCATTCGAGCCGGCGTTGCTGGTGCTGTCCAAAAATGACTGGACATCGACTCTTTTGCCTCTCATGAACTCTCTGATTTCGAAATACAAGTCTCGGGAGACATTGTTCAAGTTCTCTTTATTCTTCATCCAATAGCTCCTGAAGTCACTCATGTGCTTCTTAATTTCCAATTCGTTTTTCTTCAACCAGCTGACATTGAGCTCTTTTCTGGTGGCTCCACGGGCAAAGTTACGCATCAAGTACTTGTCATAGTCCCGGATAATCTTGGTGATGATATCTGAGGTCGAAATACCTTCTGTCCTCTGAGTTGTTAAAAACATGCCCAACTCCTTGATAGGCTTGTAGATGTCATCAGTATCTGCTGAGGCATACGGCAAATCATCGTGGGCTACATAGTCGATCTTGTGATCCTTCAAGAATTCTGGAGTGACACACCAAGGTGCGTTTGGCACTACTTCGTCAACCCATTTACAGTGGAGAAGGGTCTCACAACGCTGCGGATCCGTCAACACCGTCAATCCCTTTCTCTTATGTGTTTCGACATCTGAAGGAACACCACACACCAACTCCACGCTCGGAAACGCTTTTTTTGCCTGTTCCAATTGCTTCATATGGCCCAAATGGAACAAATCAAATACTCCATCAGCGTAGATCCGGATGGGTCTGTCTTCTGGGGGGATATTGAATTTGAATCCATGTGGCCGGAACTTGCGCAAATGTTCTGGAAGTTCTTCGTCCAACTTCTTTTCACGAGCCTCGAACTCTTCCTCCTCTTTAGTCTTGACTTTTCTACGTTTGTGTGCCGGTGCTTCATTGGATTCCGACTCTTTCTTAGATCCAGCACTCAGTTTCAGAATTGCTTTGGATCTCGTTACTTTGCCTATTCTCAGCTCATGGTCATCATCATCGTCACCTTCAGACTCACGTGGAGAGTCCATCGGTGTAGTCGCGTTTGAATCGTCCTCAAAGGCCCTCTTTCTCTTTCTCTTGAAAAGCAGAGTGATCTTTGGGCCCAACAGCTCCACCAGAAGCGTACGAGACAAGGGAGACCCCGTTTTTTCTTCCGAAAAATTCGTGGAGGCAGCCATAGGGTTACACAGATAGTAATTGAAAGCTTAAAAGAACACTTCAGGCTAACAGGGACAGACCCAATGGTGTTGAGGAAAGAAAGAAGACAAACAAGGAGTGAAGAATCTGATATTTGGAAAATTGAGCTAAATTTGTGTACAGGAACAAATAAGTGATTCGATTTCACAGGCGAAGCTGGATGGAGAGATTATCAACGGGAAGTTGTATTAAGAAGAATTACGAAGTATACAAATAGCAAGGGTCAATTAGAATCTTGGTTCGGAAACGATTGTTTCGGTTTTTGCAGTATAATTGGTACAACGACAAGGCGTAGCTCTGTTATCATGTGCAAGAGTGAAAGAGTCAATTAATATGAGATTATAAAACGGGAAACGAGAAAACAGTTCCTGTTATTAGAAAACACTAGCATGTCAAGCTGAAATCAATGACCAGATCAGGCTTGTATTAGACACTGGTGTTCTTTGCCTGACTTGACCTGAACTTCATTGAATAGAAATGGCTGTGAAATTCATATACTGATCCTGCAGAAATAATTTCCGAAGCAACCTAATGGCTAAATAGAGTGAAGTTCTGGGGTAGATTTAATTTGAACTTTTTCACAGATTGTTGATTTCATATACTACATTTTCCTTTTGGTTTCGTCTCAAAGTAACTTATTTTTGACTCAAATACCAACCAGCAATTATCATATTAACAATTGCGTTTACGATCAGCTTGCACTTCTAGATGTACCTTGATTTTCATCAATACTAGAGAAATCAATAGAACCAATTTGGCACATTATCAAATCAATATCTGTTGAAAATTTATTCTTGCAATTCCAGTCTACAACTATCAATACTTCAATTGACACAGTAGCACTTTCAAGTATTGTCTATCTTTATCTGAAGGCCCATATCTATATAAAATAGTAACTGTCTATAATGTCCAGACACACCCTTTCGGATCTCAAGTATATCAAGTCATCAACTCTTCGAACCTGGTTTCAAGGCGGCTCTCCTCATGGAAAGGGAAAGTTTGCAGTTGTAGATGTACGGGACAGCGACTTTGTAGGTGGCCATATCCGTGGCTGCTACCACTATCCCGCAGGTAACTTCCACTATACGCTTCCAGAATTGCAGCAGAGACTCATGGATAATGAGATAAACGATGTTGTGTTCCATTGTGCTTTATCACAAGTCAGAGGCCCCTCATCCTCTTTGAAATTCTTGCGATCTTTGGACGATATTAAAGATAACAACTTGAAAAAGTACTTTGACAATGTTCATGTCTACGTTTTGAAGGGAGGCTTTACCAGATGGCAGGCCAAGTACGGTGAAGACGAAGAAGTCACTGAGGGATACGAAAAAGACATCTGGCAAGGAATATAGAGTAGCGTAATAGAATTAAATACAGTTATAGATAGAACGATATAAATCATGAATCAAATAATATTAGAAGTAGACATAGCTTTCAAGGCGAGTACCAAATAGAAACAACTTTCTTTGATTAACACTCACCCATGATACTTTTAGATTTGTTGTTTCTGATTGTTTCTCAAATCTTAGATTCATTTTGGATGAGAAAGCTAAAAGATGGATTTCTCTCGTTTCGCTTAGATGGCCATGACCTGACGATCTCATCTTGATGTTACTAGCCCTATCCTTGTGTCACATTGAAAGTATGATTGCAAATGGTACACAAGCTCAGTAAATCTATCCTTCGTAATATAGCAATATAATTGTTGGTGCGTTCCTTCAGCATTGAACTCAGTATATTCTTTCTCTCATAAAATTCATGCTCTATAATGTACTTTTATTGCTCTACACGCAAAACTAGGATGAAATCTATATGCTAAAAAGAATTACAGTTCTAAATCAAGTTGGCTCCCTGGTACGACGTGCCTGTCACCTGTGGTTGAGCAAAGGGAAACTGCTGCTGCGAAAACTGCTGAGGAAACTGCTGGGTTTGTGATTGTTGAAACAGATTAGGAAACTGTTGTGGTTGTTGTGGTTGTTGAAATTGTTGCTGTTGCTGTTGCTGAAGTTGCTGTTGTTGTTGAAGTTGCTGCTGTTGTTGAAGTTGCTGCTGTTGTTGAAGTTGCTGTTGCTGAAATTGCTGTTGCTGAAATTGCTGTTGGTGGAGTTGGTTTTCAATTCCAGTTCTGGCAGCCGTCAAGAAGTTTTCTCTCTGACTCTCCAATTGGGTTTCAGGGAAAACAGGAATGACAGGCAAGTGCTCCAATCCTCCTGCTGTTGGTTGAGACTTCAAAGGTTGCTGTGGATGCTGAACCTTGCTGGATGCATTGTTGAACAAGGCAGTTGTTGCTTGACTCACCTTGAATGGATTGCTACCCGTAGCAGTTGGATCGACGGCAGGAGATGCAGAATTTGTAGTGACACCATTATTGAAGCTCAAAGCTGTGGTAGTGGTCTTGGGAGCAAACCTCGAATTGGCAAACGGATTCGAGTACTCGCCACCATCTTGGTGACCAGTTACAGAAGAAGTCAAAGTAGAGAATGGATTCGTACTTGCTCTTCTTAAATCTGGCTGTGTCTGCGACTGCTGAGCTGCCCCCTGGGGCTGGAATGGCTGCTGCTGCAGAGCAAGAGTCTGCGGAGCTACAAGAGGCTGCTGTACTGCAGGAGGCTGCTGCTGCTGGGAAAATCCTTGCAAAAATGGATTATGGCCCGTTGCCTGCTGTGGAATCTGAACATGTTGAATCTGATTTTGATTCTGGGGACCATAGCCTCCAAAGCCCGCACCTGTGAAGGCAGTGGAGATGCCAACAGGCAGCGGCAGAAATTGCTGTCCCTGAACGATTACAGGCATACCAGAAAAGCCAGAAGCGAACATCTGTTGTTGCTGAGCGTTCTGCTGTTGTAATTGAGGCAGCATGGCGTCGATCAGATTGGATGCTGCGATCTGGTAGCCTGTGCCATTTGCAAGTTGGGGCTGTTGGATAACTGCGCCCCAGGGGTTGTATGTTGATTGCTGAACAATCAAGGTATTATTTCTCTGCAACTCAGGCTGCTGTTGCTGTTGGGATTGTTGGGATTGTTGGCTTTGAAGCTGTTGTGAATTTTGAGGCTTTGCTTCTAATGGTGTTTCTCCCTTCTTTTCCAGCAAGTACTGTTTTCTATTGGCTTCAAAGTTTGGATCGTCCAAGTATTCCTCTAGCGATGAAGTCAAGGCTGTAGGAGCGTGCTTGATCGTAGGAACATGCAAACGGGTTGCGTATTCTAGGTGTTTGGCTACCCGCAAATAATCAATGACATATTTCGTCTGGTCTACGAACTTTTTATAGATTTTGAGGGCCCGTTCAGCGTCGATTTTCGACATCTCAAAGTAGTGCTCCAAAATGTTGATGACACCTTCGTTGAGCTCCTGGAAAAGTGCAAGCAAGTCATTTACAAGTAAGCGGAAGGCTGTAACTACGATATCGTTGTTAATTTCATTTTCCATAAAGCTGTTTTTCAAAAGTGCATCTATCTGTTTCTGCACCAGCTCCAGCTCTCTGAGTAATCCCTTTTCTACAGTGAGGGTTCTGAGTCTACCTCCCGATTGCAACGTCGAGTTGTTGGAGCGTTCATCACGAACATAGTCTATCCCTGTAGTATCGAATTGACGGACCCTTGTCGCTAAATACTTGCTGTACTTGACGATGAACCGGACGTCGGCGTTAGCAGCCTGGTTCTTGACTACGGGAGCCAGGGCTAAGGAGAGCATGTTGGGATTCTTGTGGGCCAAGTATTTGAGCGTGACGTCTTTGTCACCTTCGCGGATCATTATGTGGATCACTATCAAAGCCTTATAAACAACCGACCACGCCAGATCCTGAAGCCTATGCTGGAGTGTTTTCATGATTGTTGAAAAATTGTCGGATTCTAACGAGAGCTCGGTAGAGGTGGCCATGAGAATGGGCTCGATGTATTTGGGCTTGGGCGCAGCCACCTTGATCTTGGTGGCGCCCTTGACGATCTTCTCGTAGGTGGTCATGGCGGACAGCCAGAGGGGACAATGGATCGGGTCAATGGAACGAATCAATGGGATCCGTGGTGAATGTTGTCTGTTGTGGAAGAAGAGTGAAGAAGGAGATCGGTGAAATTTACACAGCGATTTTTTCCGTGCGAATGTGGAGTCCTTTATGAGTGGCAGAATAATGGAGAATTGGAACTTAGTGAACGCTAAATAGAGAGAGAAAAAAGATTAGTGAGAGATATCAGGATTTAGTGAGAGATAATGAGACTGGAAATTAGAGAGGTTAGAGAGATTACTGAGAGCAGGTAGAGTCTCTTCTTCTCGAAGCTGAATACATAGAAACGTATAAACCAGTGGCTTCCAGATGCTAAAAACGAGACCCATCTACAGCAGATACTTGACACGTACGACTCTTGCTCCTATAATTCTTCTCTCCACATTTATCATTCTATTTCTCTTACATCATGGCCGTACGAGACCAGAGGCTGTGCAAGACGTGCCATTTATTGGGCAGAAAAGTTGTGTTAGTAAAGACTCTCAGGAGATTCCGAAGTACTTCATTGTACTGTTTAACAGTCCTTAGTGGTGGCGTCTCTACTCCAGTCTGCCAATCCCATTCCGTCACCATTTCTTCACTATTTCTGTATTCTTCTTCTACGGTATGCTCACTTCCATAACTGACTTCCACTTTATATCCTACATATCCTCCGAAGATGTCTTCTGTTTTACTCGGAAATGTCTACGCCATCTTCTTCATTTCTACATTCTCATTATTCTGATCTCAGTTCGTTCTGTCACCATATGATTACATTCTCTTCATCCACGTAGACTCTCTGCTCTTTTCGCAGCCCGCAATCTCTCTACGCCATTCTATCATTATTGTACATTCTCTATTTACAAGCCTCTGCCGTACAGCAGTGGCACTATTAATGGAGCTATCGTATTCTCATCTGATCTCAGTGAAAACAAATACCTCTTACTTGTTTCAATATTAATCCCTTTTTGCTTTTACTATGTTCGCATTCTTCTTCTACACTTTCTACTTTGCCTTCAAGCCTCCTCTCTTCTCTAAGAAATCCTTAGCCTCATTCACCTTGGTGGCCAAGAACGAAGAACCACCTTTATCTGGATGGTTGGCCATCATCAACTTTCTGTGCTGCTCCTTCAACTTCAACTTGGACAAATTGGTCTCCTTCAAGTTCAAAATCTGAAGGGCCTCTTTAGCAGTCATTTTCTGTCCAAAGCCACCCTTGATAAATGCCTTGCCATTAAGTCCTGGCTGGTTCGATTTCACAAACCCAGATGCAAAATACGCCACTCCAAACAAGCCAAGACCCGTAATCCACGGATGGTTACCCATCCAGTCTCCTGCTTGGTCGAAATACCATTCAGCAGAACCCTCAGGTGCCTGCTTTCTTTGCAAATGTCCAGTATACATAGGCTGCTGCGATTGTATCTGACTGCCGTTATCGCCGGGAATGGCCAACGTGGGAATATCCATGCCAGAACTAGAAGCCATATTTGCACTCAACGTGGTTGAAGAATCAAGAAAAATCAAAAAATAATACCCTTCTCTAGAAAGAAATGAAATCTTTAGATCGGTTAACTTCACAAATTTTTCACTACCCATTCGAATAAAGATTCGTCTTCCATCACATGACAAGAATCACACGACATTTGATAGATTTCACCTGTATATGGAGCATTTACTGGATATCATTTACCACTAATTGACTTCTTTGGGCCCTGAAAATCACTTAGGAAGCTTTTACAATTCCATTATGAAGTAGCATGAATCTGCTGTTATTTGTATTTCCTTCGTGATTCTACAAAAAATTGGTATTTTATTTTGCCGATATTGTTTTCAGGCACTCTTTTAGGTTCACTCCGATGTTCGTCTTGTTTTGACCTTGACTTCTTAGTCTCGACTACATCTATAAAGATATATCCCGGGGCTTGCAGGATCGCTAAGAGATAGAGGGACATTGTTATGCTGCTTATAACTATATCATTTCTGCATTTTGCGACCTTACCGTGCTTTCAGGTGGAAGCCATGATATATTCAACAATTCTTGAATATTCTCAGTGACCTGCCGTCTTAATGAACTCATCTTATATTTACTCCATATCTTGATATGGTGTACGTCTATTAAGAGTCCTAGTCATCAGCCACAAATTCGTGTAGATTGACAGGAAATCAAACTGGTGGAGTTTTAAGATCAGTTAGACTCGACTTATTCACGTCGGTGTGTTATGACTAAGATCCAAAATATTCCAATACTGAAAGCTTAGTTGAAGCGGCCGGTCTATTTAGGAGTTATTCACTTGCTGCGGTAAGTACCAGAGGTTGTGCTGACACCACTGATATCATACAGAAGAGAAATCCTGTTCAAATGATAACATATGCTCATTGCGACTACAAGTCTTGCGGTGACTGAGGCACACAGCAGCTTCCAATATGTTTTTTGTGAATGTTACACATATAGCTGAAGTGTAAAGCTAAGTTATAATGGCAACACGAAAGCTGTGTCCAAGATATCACTGTTGTTGGCCACATCATGTTTGTACCAATATTGTTACGCTGTAACAGCGAACCGCTCAGAGTCAATATCCAACGTATTCGCGATTCATATATTTGTATATTGCTGAAAGTTTTCGCCAGCACGTATGTAAGAACTGCCATGAAACTGCAACAATCTAGATGGAAAGGGTACAATATACATTCTATTATCAAGAAACTTATTTAGATAGTCAATTCCAAAATAACAAGCTGACTGAGTGAAAATTCAAATGTCAGCAACAACCATTAACGAACAATGAACCATGAAGTTATCAAAAATGAGAGAATCAATGCTGTTGGTGAGAGAATGGCGTAGGTCTCTGTCTGTACCTATTCTTCTATTGAGAGCCAAATTCTATCAGAGACTTAAACCCACTTTTTCTTTTTCACACCTGCACCTACTAAATTTTTTTTTAGCACATCATCTCAGAATCTGAAAAATTAACTAATACTCTCACAATCTTCCTACTCCAGGATATCTTGCAATATACTCATATAGAAAAGGAAGAACACTCTAGAACAACTAGGAGTCTACATCAGTCTGAAGCAGATTACTTCTCATTTTTAAAATTTCCCATTTGCCTTTTTTTGCGGAAGTAGTTTAACAGTTCTAGCAATTACTAATAGAATTTTTCATTATCAAGTAGCCAGCCATGAGAGTGTACCAATGTCATTTCTGTTCATCGCCCGTGTATCCACTTCATGGGATCATGTTTGTCAGAAACGATGCTAAAGAGTTCCGTTTCTGTCGTTCCAAATGCCACAAGTCGTTCAAACAGAAGCGTAATCCTCGTAAGTTGAAGTGGACCAAGGCTTTCAGAAAGGCTGCTGGAAAGGAGTTGGTCGTCGATTCTACTTTGACTTTCGCTGCTAGAAGAAACGTGCCCGTCAGATACAACAGAGACTTGGTGGCTACTACACTTACCGCTATGTCCAGAATCGAAGAAATCAGACAGAAGAGAGAGAGAGCTTTCTACAAGAACAGAATGAGAGGAAACAAGGACAAATACTTGGCAGCCGACAGGAAATTGGTAGCAGAAAACCCAGAGTTGTTGAGAATGAGGGAAGTCGAGTTGAGAAGAAAGGCAGAAAAGCAAGCCGCCAGAGAGAATGCCATGGAAGAGGAAGAAGAACTTGCTTCGGAAGACATGATGAGCGAAGACGAGGAAATGGAATCAGAGTCAGAATCAGAGGCAGAACAAGTCAAGCAAAAGGTGTTGTTGAAGAACAAGAGAAAGACCAGAGCTTAGATCCGCTCATTGTAGACAGACCTTACATCACATTAAATTCTTCCCCAGTGCAGTTCTTTCATTCTACTCAAAGTATAACATTCATGCTACTGCTCATTTATTACATAGTTTTATATAATTACTTTATCATATCAATTGTACATTAAGTTTTCACTACATACCAACTGTAAGATTATGGACTAACTCAAATCAAAGCCAGCTTCGGCTTCTATGGCATACAACAACTTGGACCTTATAAGTTCCTTGTTCCTATAGTCTGGAAGCTTCAACAAGTTCACACAAGTTGAAGCAGTAGGTAATCTGGAAGTGTCGCTTCCTGAATTTCGAATTCCAAACTTTGGATTCAAAGATCCAAATCCAAGGAGTGGTGCTCTACTAACGGAAGTGACAAATTTGATAAGGGCAAACCTCTCATCGGGAGTCATTTCCGCTACCACTTCCCAGAAGTAACGAACAGTGATGTCGCTGTCCAAATAGCCTCCATATTCTACATTATTCTTCCAGTCCAAAATGTTGATATCGTTTTGGCCACCAGATATAAGCATCTGGAGCTCAAACGAATCAAACATGCTCAACCAGCTAGACGAGATAAGTCCAAAAAGACCTTCAATAAAGTACTTCGTCTGGATGTGCAACGACTGGTTCAATTTGAAGTTGGAAATTTGATGTATGTAACTCAATTTGTTCGACAGATTCAATTTGGTATTCTCTCCATTTGGAGGAAGCAAATCAAATACATAATTCTTTCCTTTCAAAGTTTCATTAACAGTGAAATTTAAGTCCAAGCTATCCAACTCCTGTTCCGGCATCTTCACTAACTTCATCAAACCCATGAACAACTCATGGTCCAAGTAGTTCAAGTCGTTGATGGAGTTTTTCATATTGTCATTGCACCACTTGTTTAAAAAAAAAGGTGCAAATGAGACATCAATCAAGACGTTCTCATAGAGACATTTGCCTACAATGCTTCCAAGAAACTTCAAATACAGAAGCTTCTTCTGCTGAAGCTGTGGATCATCACCTACAGTGATTGACTTGTGGATGTCGTCGTTCGGATATATCTGATTGTCACTGATTGTTTCCTTAAACAATTCAAGCTCATTAGAGGGATCAAATCCTTCTCTGACTACACTGGTGAGGAATTCTTTAGTTATGCCACCACCGTCAATTCCAGCTTCTGGACCATATTCATTGAAGAAACTGACCTGAATACGATTCTTGAAATTGGAACCAGCCTTATGGAAGCTGTTATAAGCATCTTCAAGCAAAAACTCTCTTCTAATGTTCGCTCCAAGCTTTGAATCGAAGAATGGACCAACAGAGAGATTACGCTGTCTATCCAATTCAATCAAAGATTGGAATACCCTAACACGATCTTTGAATTCAATGAAGAAGGGTACTTTTTTCAACATCTCCAACTTTGCCAAAGTTTCAGCAGAAGCACTCGACATGTTTTTAGATCTCTTGATTGAGTTGAACGTTCCGTCAAAAGACAGTCTTCTCCTTCGCAGATACTGAAAGGAGTCATCCTCGTCAATGTCCATTTCTTCAATGCGTTTCTCTTCTTCCTCAGCTATTATCTGTAACAAACTGTCGATGTTGAACTTGAGCACCTTCAATTTCCAGAAATCATCAGGCAAAAATCGCAAGCGCAAATTCTTCATATACAACTGGTTTAACAATGAAATGGAAATATCCTTCAACTTTTCGTACTGATGGAAATAATCCGGTTTGTCGTTACAGAAAATCAATGTCAAACACAACGATCTCAGGAAAATGAGAAACTGAGATACATCCTTGAGATTAAGTTTGTCCTCTTGGAAACTCTCCAAGTCGTTGGAAACTATCAACCAGTAGGAGTAAAGTTCCTGGAAAGTATATAACGTTTTCCAGAAAAATCCAATCGAGTGAGCATCCATATTTGTGTATAACTCTTCGATCTGTGGTTTTATAAGGAAATCTTTGCCAGTTTCTACTGTTTGAGAAATGAGTTTTTGGTAGATTTCGTGAGATTCCAACTGGGCAAAAAAGCGTCTATATGAATTGGGAATGATAGTGATAAGCATACAAAGTTTACTTTTGGCTGCAGGGTAGAAGAATATCAACGTGGAAATGATCTGTAATGCTGCCCAAGAGAGCTTGTTGTCATCTTCACGCGCTGTGAAATGATCAAAGATTTGTCTGATGAAAGTGGTAGAGTACAAAAGACTTATTGTATCAATGCAATTCTGAGACACCACAAGAACGTCTTCTGTTGATCTGGATTGAAAATCTTCGAAGTCGTCTTCATCTACGTCTTCATCTATCCTATGTATCGAAAACGAAATACGCTCAAAAACGCTGGCTATAAAGAACAAATCCTCGTTGATAAAAGGCTCATTCTCCGTATGAATTGTTAGGAAATTCACCAAAACACTTACTAGTGAATTCCCATCGAAGTTATTGGCAGCTCCAAAAGCTTCACTAGCAAAATCACTTGTCCTGATTCTCTCCAAATATCTTTTGGTGTCTCCAATATCTTTAAACAAACCTGGCGAAGTTAACAATTTCCAAATCGACAAGCTATTAGTGCTAAACTTAAATACCAATTCTATAATCTGTGCCTGCAAATTCTGTGAAACATTTGTATTTAATACAAATGACGACAAATAGTTGATAATATCAGGCAACTCCACTACGTATTTCGAGCCGAACTTGTCTAAAATGAAGCAGATAATCTGGATTATCTGTTCGTCAACCAGAAGCTTCTGGCTTTGGTCAAGATCTCGTCGTCTATCTATTCTCTCAACAGTGCTAGTGAGAGCCCTGGCCATCTGACTAAATTGTCTTTGAGATAAGTCAAATTTACTAAGTTGTAAATCCTCAAATAGAACTTTCAATTGGAAAGACAATTCTGCAATCGGCTGCTGAGGCAAAGTCCATTTGGCAAGAAAGTTGAACTGAAGAATCCACAAATTCCATTGCTCTTCATCTACAAAATTGCCACGGTTTTGAAGCCATTCCAGTTTCAATTTCTCCCCACTCTCAGAAAGGTCTAGATGTCTACGAATATACGATTGCAATAGCAATCCGGACTTCTCCTTTTGTCGCTGTTCTTCTCGTTGTAGCCTCTGTATTCTAGTTTGTTCCAAGTAGTTCTTGGATCCAGAACCACTGCCATTACGCCCACGGTTGCCCAAATTAACCACACGTTTGTGCGTCTGACCCGTAAAGTTCAACATAGGGATATGTGAAGTGGCTTTCAAACAAAAAAGGTACTCTTCTTAATTTATGTGGTTCTGGAGGGCAAATTTGGCTCCAGAAATATGGAAAATTGTGCTATTTACACAATTCTTGCACAGGAGAAGTTGGAGATTAATGAAAAATTGACCGAGACACTGGTGTATGTGATTGCAAGAAACGTAATAATGCAAATACGGTCTGGTAACGCTGAAAACTGAATAACAAGGCGACACAACCTGATCTGATTTCTCAGTAATCAAATTCAGCCTTCTGTATAGATACGAATGTCGCAAACTAAAGACTGCATTTAATCTCGGTTGCTAAAATGTCGCATTACCTAACATCTACAAAATTGTGATTTCTATTCTCTATTAGCATACTATTTTCTATTTCCATCAGCTCTGTATGATGTCGACAAAATCTCCAAGCGAGCGAATTACGTACAGAGGAATCATGCTTTCACCCTCGTCGTAGTGGTTTGGGTTTTGTAAAAACTGGTGCAAGTACTCTGGCGTAGTTCCTCCAGTAAGCACCAAAAGCGACCCACAGCCTTCACCAAGCTGACCGTCATTGCCAAACTTGATATCTGTGTATAACGTGTCACCTACCATAAGAGTTCTCAGTCGATCAAAACCATTTTTAGCGAGTATAGCTTCCAAAAATACTTTACTTGGCTTACCGACATTGATGAAGTCCCTATCGGCTGTATATTGCATGTAGTTAACGACACTGCCTCCGGCGGGCAAGATGAGTCCATTGGGACCCGGATAGGAACGGTCGATGTTACAGCCGATAAACGGGATGGTCTTATTCTTCCAAAGCAAATACTGGAGCGTCAGAGCGATACGCATATAGTTAAACTCTTTGGTAGAACCTACAACCACAGCTTGAACCTCAGGGTCTACAGTTAGAAATTCATGGTCAGCACGAAATGCCTGGTTCAAACGAGCATCTGTGCCACCAACAGGTATATATCCAGCTTCCTCGAGCTCATCTTCGATTCCAGAATCGCCTAAAACCCAAATTTTGGATTTTTTTGGCACTTGAAGATCACTTTCCAAAGCTTGGACAGCGGCATAGCAAGTAGGGAAAATATGATCTTTGGTGACTCCTTGGATGCCAAGCGAGGAAAATTTGGCTAAGTACTCTTGACGCGACTTGGAGGAGTTGTTCGTAACAAAGGCGAACTTCTTGCCGTTTTTCTTCAAGAATTCTAAGGTATCTTTGACTCCTTCTATGATTTTTTCATCGAGCCAGATCACGCCGTCACAGTCAAATAAAAAATTGTCGTATTTTTCAAGAAGTGCCTCAGCATGCTCTCGTCTATGAATCAACAACGGGTTCTTTTTTACAGTCATTTTGTTCGTAGCTAGTGTTTTGGGAAGAGTTCCTAAATAAGAGCAGTTAGCAATTCCGATACTGATTCTGATATTTCCGATCGTTTTCTAGTTCGATCACGTGACATAATTGATACATTAAGTAGAAGAAGCTCTTAGCAAGAACGGAAACTAATACGGAATCAAGTGTTTCATTCAAAATACAGACAATATAAACTTTAAGGATTCTAATTTCATTTAAGAAAGAAAACGGTAAATGCAGTGTAAAATTTTCTCTTTTAACCTCTATAAATCTCAAACAGGCCGTGCTTTTTTATTTCACCTCTGGACAAATGATATCTGGCATTCCATCCTTCTCCTCCTCAATTATGGTCTTGTTAAAGTTGGCTGGAAGGTACGTCATGTCAAAACCAGCCATTCTTCTCTTCCACCACTTTCTCGTGGCTCTTCTGTCGACATCTTCCATGTACAATTCCTCGTCATCTTCGTCGTCGATATCGTCGTCGTCATCACCGATACCGTCACCGAACTCTCCATGAAGCTCTACATGTTTCTGGCTCTTAACTATGCCCACTTCGTATACAACTTCGTCTTTACTCTCCTCTCCGACTAGGACAGAGCTAGCCAACTGAGACAATGGCTTGGCAGCTTTCTTGACCAACTGGTAGTTACTGCCCAAGTTCAAGTCCTTCGCCACGATTTCTCTTGTTCTCTCCAAGGCCTCCACATCAGCTACACGTTGAATGCTATCATCAAGCAATTGTTTGAAGTTGGGCTGCGAGCAGATTTCGTGAAATGCTCTCATCATGGGCACAGAGTCTGCCCTGACTCGCGAATCAGAGTCAATCGTAAAAATATTTAAGTTATCGTACTGCTGGATGTAGTCAGACCTTGTCATAATCTGTCTGCTTCTCCACAAAGGCAATTCTGGCAAGTGGTGGTCTCTATAGTCAGCGTGGTTTTTGGTGGTCACATGGCCAGATTTGACTTTATGGGTGATCAAGGTGTTCATGCGCTCACGATCCATATCGACAAACTCCTTCATCAACAACATGGCACTGACAGAGAACTTTCCTTCTTCCATGACATCGTCGTCCATGTCCGAACCCAACAATCCACACTGGTTGAGGAACCATGTCTTTTCTCTGTCGATGATCTCATGACATGCCTTAATTATATCGGCATGTCTGGCAACATGGGTGATGTGTTGAGGTCTTCCTCCAATCAAATCATACACCTGGTGGCAATGCTCGTTGGTCAACTGGTCTTTAGGTAAAGGAAAGTATCTGTGACGAATGAACTTTAATGCAGAAATAGTCTCAGCTCTGTTGAAATCACGCACGTTCACCACTTCTAACCTAGTTCCAAGCTTTTTCAATTTTTCGTAAACCCAGTAGTCGTCACTGTTAAAGATTATCGTCAACAAACCAGAACCACTGAGAGACTCTGCCTTCTGTTGAAGCAATTCTAACAACTTGATTCCTTCTTCATTCTCCTTGATCAAATGGGCATTGTTGATGATCATCACCAAAGGGCGATGAATCTTGGCTACTCTCAACATTGCCAATTCTTCTAACTTACTGAAAGCTCTTTCTATATCAAGTAAAGCTGTAGTGTCACGAGGACCTCTAATCGAGAACAAGGAACCAATGTAGTCTTCGTTGAAAGTGAAGTTCAAAGAGGCACCGAGACGAATTCTGAAGATCTCTGGATCAGCGTGGGCATCGAAGACGGTTACATTTTCTCCTCCGACCTTTTTCATGGCTTCCAAGATCAAAGATGTCTTTCCGGTACCTTTTTCTCCTACCACTAAATAGTAACTTCCTACCTTCTTACCGGAGATGATATCGTCAAGCAACTTCTGCTGCGGTCTATCGACCCAGAAAGCATCTTCAGGCAAGTCCCCCGCGATGGCGTGGGTCTTTTTGTGCATAGCAAGCTGAGCAGCTGGATCTCCATTTTCGAAAGCTTCGTTCATTTTTGACAATACGTGAGAAGCATAAAACTTGTGATAAGCGATCCCGGCAACACCTAGGATAGCAATGGAACTAAAGGTTATTCCCGCTGTTTCCAAACACTTCATGAGAAAACTGAAGAACTTGTCTGATTTAGACTCCTTCTCCTTCTTCTTTTTGCCATCTTCTTCACCTCCATCCTGCAATTCCTCCGCGATATTCTCAAAGATGGGATGGTTGTTGAAACTCCGCTGAAAGGTGAGGCGGGCACTCTTTCCATATGTGACCTTAGTTGCTCCAAATTTGGGTGCAAATTGTGACTTTTTCGCTGAACTCAATAAGCCTCTCGTACGAATTCTGGAACACTGCCCAGCAAAAGAACCACGCAACATATCGAAGGGCTGTTTTTTGTCAATTGGAACGTCCAACTGCTACCTGCGATGATCTCTTCTTTTGAACAAACTAAATTGCACAGAAAATGGCTTTGTAGTTGTCAAATCAGCCTGGCAGTGAAGTAAATCGACGTTCGAGACAAGAAATTCCAGTCCGGATTGGGACAGGTGTTGAAGCCAGCCGCACCGTATCCCAAAAAAAGGACACGCTCCAAGCTGCAAGCTAAAAAACTCAAACAAGCGCAATTGAGAAAAGTTGCTCGAATTGGAAAGTTGTGGGATAATAATTAGGGGATGACTTCAAGTAGCAATAGGACAGGTGTTCGTTCTTAAACAACAACCGAACTCCTCTCATATGAATCAGGGGGGTGACAGACGAGAGACATTTTTCAGTTTAGATTTTTAATATATGTACGTATATTTTCTCTTGAAATTTTATGGACTTTTTTCTTGTCTCTATACGACTTTTTCCATTGTGTGTTTGCAGAGTACTTCGTACAGCGTGCGTTCTTTGATGTGCGTCGATGCTGTACGTGTCACCAGGATCAAACTACAAGATATAACTACTTCATTGCGAAAGTCTAATTGGCTGTAGGATTAGTTCAGTGAAATAACCACAAAGCAATTACTCATTGCTTGGCTCTCACTGGCTTCGTAAAATCTCTGATTTGGAATTGGCCAAGATCTGTGTCTAACAATGAAAATCGAAATCGCCACCAAATGGGGAATGAGTCAGAAAATACCATGCTGCCGCATGAGCCTTGCATCAGAGAGAGCATCTCAGCACTCGGAGTAAACTTCGGATCGTCCGACAACAATACCTGCTCGCGCAAAATGTGGTGTAAATGAAGCAGCACACTCACATCTAAATTTCTGGTGTCTGCATGGCCAAAATTTCACCAGCTAAGAATAGAAATCTGGTTTAAATCAGGAACAGATCTTTGCAAACAAAACTCCCGGTTTCGAGAATCTGAGCCATTCGTTGATGATACCAGGTCTGCCAATGGCTGCCCAGGTGAAGAACAGCTAAATGTCGTGAACTCTATCATTCTACCAGATGACGTCGTGTCCAACGTCTTAACATCGGGTAAACTGGAAGCTTCGGTTGCATTCACCAGAACGGTCTTTGCCGATAATTGTCGGATTCTTGATTAGTCTCGGTAATATCCGAGAATGTGTGATCTAGTGGCGGCTCGGTAAGATTAGTGTCTGAAAGTGTCTGCCGACTCTTTTCCTGTCGTTGTAGTTCGAGCTGTGCTTGCAACATCATCTCGACTGTCCGTATATGAGCCTCGGAATGGATTCGATGCTGTTGGAGTCTTTTGTAGTTGGGAGATTCGAAAAATGTCGGATTTTTTTCCGAATCAAAAGACGATTGTGATTGGCTGGACCACTCGTAGTCAGAACTGTCATCGTCGCTAATTGTCCGCTTGCGACTGCCAGCGTTGGCAGGAGACGAATTCATGACGCGTCTAGTTGAATTTGGCGTATTTGTAGTCTGGAAATTTGGCGATGTTAGTGAGCACGCTAATTCAGAAAAAGTCAGCTTTCACTTCACGAAAACGGTTCAAATTGACACAGAAGTTTATAGCGATGGTACGAGAACCAACCTGCTGACTATGGAGACCGACAAACTGCTGTCGATGGAATGAGATGCTGCTCTTAGAGAAAAGAGTATGGGGAAATCAAACGCATTTTCAATTCGTAAATAAATCTTTTGTGTGCCGCACTGAAAAATTCAAATTCAGATTTAGCGATGCTTGAAAAGTGTAGAGTTCATTTTGAAAGAATTCTTGAAGACAACAAAAGGGCAGACGTTTCCTAATTTCAAGCTGCTAACATTGGAGACTAGATTCATATTCGATGTCTTTAAAGTCGGCGAAAACGAGTCGAATAAATGGAAAGCATATCAAACATAGTGCGAACAGCACTATTCCGCTGAACATAGACAAGGAAACAACTTTCTTGGTCAAAACAAAGACACCTTATGTATCAGCAGTCAAGCAGATCCAGCGCATTCTCGATAAGTTCAACAAAAAGGTGAATAAAAAGCGTAAATTTCAAGGTGGAGAGTACAAGAAATTGAACTATATAACTGTGAAAGGTATGGGGAAAGCTATCGAGAAGACATTATCGCTCGGAACTCACTTCCAGAGCAATTATCCAGTGGAAGTGCTAACGGGAAGCGTTGAAGTTTTGGACGAATTCCGGGTGAATGAAGCATCTGACAGCGAAGATGAAGATGAAGAAAAGACTTTGTATCAGAAACGAATGGTTAGTTATGTTGAATTGAGAATAAGAATCAGAAGAGATTAAACATGGAAGATAAGAAAATAGGAGGAAACATGAACTAACAAAACACTTACAATATCGTTGGAGATTCAATATGGAGATTTCAAATGGTATTTATGATGCAAAGAGACTTATCAACAGACACACAGAGTCCATTAACGACAATTCGCGGAATTAAATGGCAGGAGACAGAGTCAGTAAAACCTTGGGCATTGCCAGACAGTTGGAAAAATTGGGATAAACTGATTGCAAGGCCATCCAGATTCATTGTCGTCGTAATTTTAACGAGATTATCTAAGTTAGTTCATGATTCATTAATGTATGTACGGTTTATGGAATAAATATGGGGAACTACCAGTCTATAAAGCGAAAAAGTGTTTAAGTAGTTCCACTGACTACAGTAGAGAGCATGGTAAAGTATCACCAAGGCAAATTCATCTAACATGTCTTGCTTGGAGAGTTTCCACTTCTATCTCTTCTGCGTTTCCTCTGCTATTTCGGCTCTCAATAATCATCCTTCTTTTCTATCTCGTCCAATCTCTGCTTTATGTGCAACAAGTCGATTACATGTCTCTCCAACTTTGCACTTTTCTTTACCTTTCTTCCGCTTTGATCCCATGCCGCTTTGGCTTCTTCTTCATCTTCTATGCCAAATACTGCTTGTGCCAAACTTATCAACTGTCTGCATCGCAAGTAGTCCTGTTTGAAATATGCCTTTTCTACCGCTTGCAAAAGTCTGACACGGTCACTCTTGCTGCTGTTCTGAAAATCGGAGGGCTGTAAATCGTCATAGAGCCAATCTTCAGTATTTATTCGGGGCCCACTCTGTCTGTAAGATGCAAGTTGTTCCTTGTATTGTTCGTCCGTCTGTGGCTTTCTCTTTTTGGCCCGTGCCGAAACCGTCACTTCTGAGCTAGTAGGAATGTCGTCATCAGACGGTTTGTCCTCTGAAGACTGACTCCTGTCTGGTGCTTGTTCTCGAGATTGCTCTGGTTCTTCATTTCTTAAATCTTCATTTGGTGTCTGACTGTTCTTGTCGCCCAGATAGGAATCTGAAACTACGAGCACGCCCTCGTTGACGTCATCGTGTTCCACTGTGACCACCTCGTCTGCAACCAGATTTCCTTTCATGGCTAAGGCATAACTGTGAATAGATAACCGGTGAAATATTTTATTAAGGTTTAAGAATTCTACGCAGCTATGTGATGCGCAGCCATCGTAAAAATGATCACGTGCACACATAAATGGCCGGTTTTTTGTGCCGACTTGCATCTACATAGCGGAACTGACAAAAAATAGATGCAGGGTATGTGTCTGTCGCGTGCCGGAATGCACGTGCCGTTTCACTTTCGCAGTTGAAATTGGAGAGAAGAGGTGTGCAGCCGGCACTAAAATATGTCCCACACAATGAAGGCTGAATCGGGACACGTCATACTACCGGAAACTGAGGCGTGTGTATCGTTTTTGTAATTGTGATTGTAATCTGGAGTCGTCTTCAGGCTATTCGTTATTCCGGGGGTGCGAGGTAATGGTGGAAGAGAAAAATCGGTGACTAAAACGAGTATAATATTTTATGTACCATGTACAACAACTTCGCCATTGAAGACACAACCGACACAGATTACGAGGGCTGTATGTAGGAGAGAAGGAAGCAGACGTGCCAGTCAGAGTATATGAAATGTACGGCGAGCATACGACTCTAGACGACATTATACGATGCGCTACAAGCAACGTAGTGCTGAGTTTGGCTTGTGAAGCGGTGTGATTGGCTGGCGGTTCCTGACCTGTCTGTCACGAGTCAGTGGTCACTCTGACATTTTTGCTCGTAGCCATTCTTGGAAGACACAGGCACCCATATCTGGGTGGGTATTGTCTGGAAGTCACCGCACATCGTAGTTGCCATAATTGCGCGGTAGAGCTACAGTATGTCGCGTGTCGCAAATGCACATAGCCACGATGCAGAAAGCTTAGTCTTATTATTTGCTGTCATTGTCGTATCGTCCTGCCGTTGTAAGACAGACACAGTCGTGTGGGACAGATTTACGTACGGCGGGGCTCAAAGAGGGATTCCAAATCGTAAATGGCGCTCTTTTCGAGTCGACATGAATTGCCGACAGTAGACATTCGCAAAAAGACCGCCAGACACAAGATTGTCCAAAACTGACAGCATTGCATTGATGCTGCCGTTGTCTGCTGCTGCGGTTGTTTCGACAATTACTTGACTTGTGGCGCCTAGAAATTCTTAGTGCTGTCTGCTGATTGCGCTTTTGTGGGTCCATACATCATACGAAAGACAAAGAAGTGGTGAGGATCTGTGTCTGCCAGATTGAGGATCTGAGCCAAAGCAATGGAATTGCCGTCGAAGAATAGGAGTCCAATGTAACAACAAGGCACCAGACAATACGGAAATGCCCAAGAATCCACAACCAAGATTTGGATTTTAGGTATTTTTTTCATTGTGATGACGATTATTATCTACAAACAAAAGAATCAGATAATAATCTGATATCTGATGTTGTTATTATTATGCTTAATATCAAACATCATTAATATTTTTTAATGCATGTATTGTAAAGATTTATGCACAATTACGTGTATTCATCTACTCTTAATTACTGCGGTACTGATGCACACCTCGCAAACCCATTCGCCCATTTGCTCAGGGGGACTTGGACTAACATATATTATTAAGGCTTCAACTAATGTATGGAAAATGGCTGCAACCTCTTACAAGGAACGAACAAACCTAGGAGTGGTTCGTTTGTTTCCTCGATGAGAAGCTCGAGGGCCCGCAACCAGTCAGCCCATCACATGGGAAACTCGACAGAGTCGATGAATTTTGCAAGTGCGCTTCGGCGAGGTCCGGGCTCTTTCGCAAAACACGAAGCTCAGTATCGTATATCTCGGTCACTAATCGAAAGTTCGCCCAACCGAAACGAAATGTAGCATTCGCCTGAGACAATGGACAGTTTGGTATTCGATAGCAGATCTCGAGTATGAGCGTTGCCCCTGAGGAATGAGCTGATTCGGAACAGTCCATAAAGTTGACTAGGCTCAAAACAGTCCGAGAAATAGCACGAATACCGCAGATCTTTGGGCTAAATTAGGTGATTTTGTTCCATGAGTCGCGGAATGCTTATCTTCGTCTTCGGTGCTCTCATGGTGCAATTGTGAGCTTTGTACAGCCCCCATCAGGTGAAATGCCAGGTAGTTATTGTTGGCCTGGTTTAAGATGTATTGTAGAAACTTAACTTAAACTTGGTGGAAGACGCAACCTGCACCAAGGATGCGTCGCAGCACTCAAAGATGTCGATGTGGGTCCCCGCATTATGTTAGTCTGCATGTAAGCCGGCAGGAAGCGGTATTTGCGAATATTATCCTGGCGATAGATGGTACCTGTATTTTTTTTCTCCCTGTTTGTTTAATTGATTGTAATGGAAAAAGTGTCTGTTGTGTCAAGGAAGCGAGAGATAGTGGGTGCTGTCTGTAAGGGGATGGTATGGCATTGTGGAAAAGTGTCTGCCTAGCCATTGTGAGACGCGCCAGTGGTGGCTGTGGTTGCCGATCCGGTGGCCGAAGCTCGAGAGGCTATGGATTTGTAACCTGAAATTTTGCACCATTTTCAGTGGGACGATGGTCGTTCACATTTGCATCTACTGCTAACAATTATTTGATCGCAATCGTCATGATGCGAATGAATTTTTTATTGGGGTGTTCTGCAGGTCAGTAATTTGCTCGGAATTATCTGCGAGTTTTATTTTTTATTGGTATTTTTTAGTCTGGGCCGACATTTGTCACACCCTATTGATCGATTTTTGTCTGTTCTCATCTGTTGTCTCCTCTCAACCATCACCTATACAAATCGGACTTGTTGTATATATATAAAATCAATAGATGTAGCAAGGAGTAGAAAACCTACAAATTCACTTCTCCAGTATTGACCATCAGACATTCTTCACGCTTCGCCCTGCGCCGAGCCGTTTATCCCACACCAGTCAGACAGACAAATTATCGAGGGGCCCCCACCTACCGATGGACCCCAAGCTGCACTAACAGAACAGCAGTCATTACAGATAAACGTCATAGGTCGGACAGCTACAAAAAATAACTGGACGGCCACTCCCATATCCGACTTCACAACAAGCGCAAGGGTACACCACCTCCACGCTGACACCACTGCCCATTACCGGGGGTTCCTACACTGACGAGCTCGCCAGACACAATCTGTAATCTGATTGTGCGGACAGACCTGAAGTAAGAGTCGAAGTCAGCCAGAGCCAAATTCTTGTGGTGGCGACTCCAACCTTCCATACAGAGCAAGTATCCTAGCACGGCCTGCCCGAAAGCTGAACAACTCGTAGAACCCGTTTCCACAGACAAGCAGAACATAAGAGGACACCCGGCAGACGAGTGTAAAATATAGATTCACCCTTTATCCACGCCTTTTGTACTTTCTTACCAGACAAGGTTTCTAACGTGGGAAAGACACTTCATAATTCCACCAGAGCCATACCCCAAAGCAATACTCCATCGCAGACATAGCGGTCGTATAGTAACTTTAGACAGTCACTTGGATAGCAGTAACACGCAATTAACGCAACCAGCGCAACTAACGTCTTTCCGAGATCAGATCTGTGAATCACTCCTCGTCCTTGAAGACAAAACAGACTTTAAGCTATTGAAGACGGTTAGATAAAAATCGAAGATTTCGCTCGAGCATTACGTCATCGCTATATCATCGATAATTTTTTGAATAATCGTATCACCTGAAACCGTTTAAGTCGTTAAAGTAATTTGACCCGGCTCATCTACTAAAGTTCTGTCATATCTATTCGCTTAGACTAATAAGCACTAAGTAGTATTCCATCACATACCTGATACGAAAACTAAATTTCCAAAGAATTCTTCCATTAGAATTACAGAATAATCTGCTGAAACAATTACATCGAACAAGTTTTCAAGTTCGAATTTCTTTTGCAAAAGAGCTTTGCAAACAATAATAGGTGCAGATTCTCCTACTTTGAAGCTTCTTGTTAGTATTTCAAGCTGTTTTTGAGTTTACGTTTCCAAACTTCACTTCAGACATTGAGGAATTTCCAAGGTATCTTAAGCCTTCTAAATTCCGTAACTTGATTCTCGTGTTAACACAGCAGCTGTTAACATCCTAGAACACAAGATCCGCTAGCTGCGAACCAGCAGCATTTCCGCTTCAAGCAGCGCAGATCAGCACGACCCCTTGATGTTCTCCGACACAAGTCCGCTTCTTTTCAACAAATATGGACATATTTGATTCAGCGTTGAAGAATCCCGAACCTCCCAACAAACACAACGAATACAGCACCAATAATAATAATTATTCCAGTGAAAATATCAATCCTGATAATCCTAACAACCCAAATATCAATCCTAACAACAATACTCTCAATCCCAACACTTACCATACTAACCCCAATATTATCAATACTAACATAAACCCTAATAATCAAAATTTCAATACCAACCCTAACATAAATAATCCTAATATCGGGCCTAACTCTGATATCAACCACAACATTAACCACAACTACTATATGATGCAATCACAACTTCCGCGTGCGCTTCCCACATTGCCTCCACTAACTGGCGGAGCCTATCCACAGATGGTGGACCAACTTCCTCTGATTCAAGACATAGGTGTGTCCAAAGACGGTACTGGCAACGGTCTGATCGGTAAGAAGAAACGAAAGAAGAATTCTCGTAGAAAACACAGAAACTCCCACTTAGGCTGTGGAACTTGCAAAAAGCGTAGAATCAAGTGTGACGAGACTTTGCCAGCCTGTCTCAACTGCCTCAAGGGAAAACTCCATTGCGCCTATTTGAATCTCGATTCAACCGGTAGAAATGCCTTGAGAATGGCCCAGTATAACCAGAACTTGCGCCAAGATAAGCTAGACCAGCCTCTTAAAAAGGACAAAGACTCTCTGCTGGACCAGAATACTAATACAAATTCTCCGTCAGATATCCTACTCAAGTCTACCAACAACTCTCCTCCAACTCTCCAAGTTACCACGCACCAGCTTCCGACACATCCACAACAGCTTCAGCAAGTATATTCCACTGGTCCGCTCCAGCAGCTGTACTCCATTGTTCAACAACTTCCTCCGGGAGCCGCTCCTCCACCTGGAGCTCCACAGACAGCTACTGTAATACAATCTCCGTATGGACCATTGGTGACATTACAGCCAATTCTAGCTAACGGTGGTGTAGTATATACAACAGCTCCTCTTGGGGCACAGCCTCAGGCTATTCCAATCCAGTTAGTCCAGGCTCCTCCACAACCTCAGCATCAACCTATACCGACACATCTAGTTACTGAACCTGTACCGTCTCAGATGCCAACTCAAATGGCTTCTGGGCCTGTCCTGATTCCCTCTGGAGCTATGCCTATGGCCCTGATTCCCAATGCCATGAGTGGTAGAACCTATGCTGAGGTTCTGCCTCGTGGCAAGGAGGAAATAGCACTTCCACCTATTTCTGCTAAGAGTACCAGCTACACTGATCTCAAGGCAGCCGAGCGATTGGCTCAGTATGCGGATAAGTCGCCTGTTCTAACCAACGACATGATCCAGGGCCATTCGCCCAGTGACCAGCCTACTTCGTCGTTCTCCAATCTTACTATCAGTGGTAGGAGAGATGAGGCTATCAGACTCCCTTCCATCAAATCGTTAACCACTTCCAGTAGCGACAACTCCAACAATGACGCTACCGAGGATAAGGTGCCCAGCATCCTGAAGCTACTCTCGTAGCTAGACAAACCATCACGAAGAACTTATGACCATTGTATCACTATTCTTTCATTGTATATTATTCGCGGTCTGGGGTATATCGACCACGTTTAGTGTAACATATGTATGTTGTATTTGAATATATATATTGATAGAAGAATGGAGAGAGATTGTACAAACAGACCATATATACTCTTGCGGCGTATACTTTGTTTCAGTCAGATTGAAAACTATGCGGTAAAACTATGGCAAGTACTGAACTATCCTACACTACTCATCTGTGTGAAATTGTTGAACTTACACACTGTACTCGTGGTCTTGTTGAATAAATAGAATTTGATTGTGCAGTTGATTTTCTATCTAGTGCATTCTCATCTAACACTCTTTTTGCAGATATATTCCTTGCTGTACTAGCCTTAACTATTTACTATTATGGTACTATTTCTTGATTTAGTTTACACTTACAATTGTTTCTATGCTGCTGGTGTAGCACCTGGAGCAGTAGCCTTCTTCTTCTTCTTTTCGTCAACCTGCTCAACCTCGACTCCGTTCAAACCCTGTTCCTCTAACAACTTTTCAATATACTCTTTAGCCTCGTCTGAAACGTCTCCCTGTACCAAGATTTCTTCTTTCTTGTCTGCTGTCTTAGTGACACTGGCACCTGTAGCAAATTTTGAGGCAAAAGTCTTTGCCAACTTCTTCATGTCGATATTGAATACCTCCAATCCCGAAATGGAAATGATGTGCTTTCTTCTGTTTCTCTCAATTCTTTTGATGAGTACCTTAGATGCAAGCTTCTTTTGCAATTCACGCTCCTGTTTGGCCTCCTCCTTCAACTGTTTCTTCGCAAGCTCTTGAGAAATCTTTTCCTGTCTTTCAATCGACAAAGTCGATGTCTGCGTGGCTAATGCATCGTCGGAGTAAATCTTGTCAAAAAGCTCTTGGTTGTTGTCCTGAAGCCAATCTTTGCAACGCTTCAAAGAAACGCCAAACTCGCAGTATTCGGGAGGGAAACTGCAAACCCCACAGTAGTACACTTCTCTGGCGACAACCTCTGTCATTATGATGATTGTAGTTGTTGTTCAGTTAGAAAAAGAAGAGTTTTCATTCCTATTCAACGAGGAAGTGTATTTGAAAATGTCTCTATTGCGTCACGTGAAAATCTCGAATTGCGATGCTATAATAGAGTGGTACAACATTTCAGACATGCAATTCAGCTCTACTGTCAGTACTACACTTTTATATCAGCCTTCCTTTGTTATATATTATACTTTTGCATTAACGTAGTATTCATATTTTACTACTCTATTTGTCTTTTAGAGCATTCAACATTATCAGTAGTTGAAATCATTACACACAGCAAAACTCCGAACTGGTCTGTAGTCCTCTAACTCAACACACTTCCACAAGCTCTTGGTCAACAAAGTCTTGTCATCAACAATCTCGTAGATCTTCAGCAAGTAGTGCCAGACCTCAGGGCTGTTCTGTCCGTACGGCCAGCTCAAGCTGAATTTCTCCAACAAGTTCTTCATTCTGATAATACCAGCGTTGACGTCGGTAGCCGAGATGAATAGTGAGTTGTCTTTTTCGTCGTCAATCAAAAACAATTTACAGAGACCAAGTAACGAGTAGCCGTAGTCGATACGATTGTAAGGGTCGTCCTTTTCGAAGTTTTCCAACGAACGCTCGAATTCTTGCAAGGCTAAGAACTTTCTGTTCTTAGAAGTAAGATAACCCAACGTCGTAAATGTCTTGTTGTTGGGTTGGTAGATGGTCTCAGCTTCTACAATGCACTGCTCACAATCTTCAAGAAGACCAATTTTTAAGTAGATACGAGCAGTCCACAACCAAAGGTCCTGGAGTATTCTACGTTCCAAGTGGTTGGACTTGACAGAGCTAGACGTAGTGCTAGAGGCTGGGGTCCTCGAGGCATTCGATGCGCTTCTGGTGATAGCCACCATCATGGCGTTGCCGTTCTTGCGAGGATCTACAGAAAGTCGCTTTCTACTTTTTTCATCTGTTCCCTTAACTTCAGCAGACCCATTCTGATCACTGCTACTGCTAGGTACGAGTCGCGAGATTCTCTTGATTCTATCCACGTTCAAGAGTCTGTCTTTAGTGCTGGAGCTGACAGCTGCAGGTGTAGAATCGTTGATCATAACTTTTGGAATTGCCGTGGCACCTTCTTTAGCAGCAGCAGCGGGCGACGAGTCCATTACGCTAGGTCTATGAGACCATTTGTTACCAGTAGTTGCCCTTCCATTGGAGTGGCCGTTGGAGAAGTCTCCACCTTCTAATTCTACTTCGAAGAGCTCATGATACAACACAAACACCTCAGTAAGATACTCTAGGATGTAGCTGACTCCGTGGATCTGTTCCCAGACTGCCAACTGGGTCAACTTCAACTGCAAGATCTCATATTTGATCTCTGGCGATAATTTGATGTCCTTCTGCTTGAATTTTAAGACATACAAGCCTGCAATGTTTAACGCGTTATTGACAAACTTCTCAGGTTCAGTCAATGATCGTTTCTTCACCTGGATCGAATGCTCACTCGCTTCGTCACCAATGGTGTCTTCATTGTTGTCTTCGTTGCCTTCCACGATAGTATTATGTTGAAAACTAAACCCATTGGAGCTGGGATCAGCTGCAGTGCCGTCCGCTTCTGGTGAAGGAGCACTTTGTAATCTTTCAGGAACAGCAGGCATCTCAGCAGCCGGATCATTGGCTTCAAATGCAGAGAGAAGAAGGACCAATAAGTTCCATGTCTTGAACGATTCCGGATACTTTTTGAGAATGAATTTGCACAACTTGGCTGAAGCTTGCAACTGATTAGAGTTGGAAAGAGCCAAGGCATAGCTAAATAAATAAAGTTCGCTTCCGGTAGAGTTGACAATCAAACTGTTCTTGTAGTTACTCAAAACGTTCTCGGTGTTGACCTTAAGTGCTTCTTCGTTGGCCGAGTTGTACACTGACAAGTTGTAGTAGTAGTTACCAATGGCATACCATGCTTTGGAGACTAACTGGATGAATTGCGACTTATCTGTTTGCAAGATGTTGATGTTGTACTTGCGATACAAGAACGACAATGGCATATTCTTGTCGTCATCGCTGACATCAAAGCTCATGTCCACGAATGCTGACAACTTGTTCAAGTACGAATGCAACTGACCTATAAACTTCAGTAAATGAGCCAGAACAGTACTAGGAGTAGTGTACTTGAATCTCGACTCGGCAGACTTGTTTGCAAACGAGTTCAACGGATTGAAGCTGATGATACATGTAGCATAGAGGTCTATAACTAGCATGATATTTTCTATGAGTCCTCCAAGCTGTTCCTGCTCCTTTTCTAAGTAGTTGATGTAAGTCTTGAACGCAGCAAATGCTTCGTCGTACTCCTTAAGCTCAATCAAAGTGAAGATATAATTAGCAAGGATAATTTGACTTTGGTACGACTTTGCAGTCGAGTTTATCAAAAACTTCCTAGACGAAGACGGTTTTAAGAGCGATTTATGGTTAGGAAGATAGCTGAGTGACTGGTACAAGTTGTCTACGTAGTTGTCCAACTCGTCGTTTGAGTTAGAAGCATCAGGAAAAGAGGTCTGGTTGCCAAGTCTTGCCTCCAAGTCTTGGGCCAAAAAGCTTGCAAACTCAGTCTTGAAGCTGCTGTTAACCAATCTTCCTTCTGGCCTCAACAAAAAAGAGCCGAAACGAATCACAGCTAGCTTATTATCAAAGAACTTGTGCAGCTTCAAACCTTGGAAAGAGAGCTGAGCTATTCCATTATCGGTTAAACGGTTTCCTAATCTGACAAACATCAAGTCAAGCCAATACTGGGCTGCGATTTCAGACTTCGTGAATCGCACCTCGAACTGGTACAAGTACTCGAGCCAGATCTGGTAAGCGTTTTTAGCAGAAGTGAAACCCATCAAAACGTGGTATCTACAACTTAAGTAGTGGATAAAGTCGTTCTGCTCTTTTGTCTGCGATTCGCTGGGTTGAAACTTGATAGCAACCGGTACTGATCTCAACATCTGCTGCATTTCTGTTACTTGCGAGTTCAAGTAATACAAATGAGCCATAATGATGGAGTAGTACAACTTCTCATCGTAAGAGTTGGTGGAGTTGTTGTAGTTTAGTGTGATGGAGTGAACATAGTTGATAAGCAGAACCAACTTCTCCTTGGGCGACGTTTTGCCTTGGAGCTCCAACAGCTTGGCTGTGATAAATTCATTACGATTGAACTCATTCTGGATGAGAAGTTGAAGTTGGTAATCAATGAAAATGAGCTGCTGAAAGAAATCCTGCGATTCCTGGAATTCCAAAACATTCAATGGGAATGCTCCCAAGTTGAGTGTGTGGAGATACTTATCGTTGATGGAGTTTTCAATGAACATTGTGGAAGACTGAATCAGAAGTGAAGATTTTTAGAAATTGGAATTATGAAATTTATGCAATTGCGAAATTGATCAAAGTCTTCAATGTAATGGAAAGTCTTCAACGTTTGGAAGTTTGTAATGTTTACGATTGCTTGTGTAGAAATGTCTGTGAACCGGTTATGAAATGTTGTATGATTCTGAATTCTGAAATTCTAAATCTTGCACTGAAAAATTCAAGTCTGAGTCTGAAATCTGAGAACTCCAACACGACAATGTGAATTCTATATGGAAGTTTCAAGATCAACGATTCTGATCGTGTCCAACGATAACAGTCTTCGGCTCCCTTAATCTCGAAATCAGATACAGAAAGAAAAGATTCTACAATCTTTTACAATCAGCAGTTTGTCGGTAGCTGTCGCTATTTAGTCGCACAGATTGCGGGGCCTCGCTGTGAAAGAGTGAAAAAGTGAAAGTGAAAAGTTTCAGCGACACCGTGAAAAATAGAAACGGGAAACACCACCGGAGAGCGAGAAAAAGTGCAAGAACACACGAATGACAAAGTCTACAGATTGACACACTCAAGTGTATCAGCAAAAGTATACACCCTGGCTCAGATCAAAAATGAGGTGGAATCCTCAAATCTCCGCCCCAATTCAGCTCTCCCCATCTCCACATTGGCCCTGATAGTGCCTGTAAAAATGTCGCTATTTCGTGCTAAGCGAGGTTCGCTGGTACAAAAATGTCGCGATCACCTGTCAATTTTTCACAGCCATTTTTCACATGGCTTGTGTTCCTACTAAATCTCCTGTTTAGGTAATTATCGGTTCTACTTCTATACAATGTACATAGCAGTTGCCTATTTTGTTGTTCTATGAATTCAGCACCGTTCAAATACTCGGTACAACCCAGGAAGATCGGCAATCTGGACCACATCCTTCATTAGCTGGCTGGGTGCAAGAAACCGAGTCTTGATCTGCGGAAACAAAACGTCTTCCAAAGTGTGGTCGAGCCATTGTCGAGCCTCGCTGCTAGAACTAGCTGTAGAAGTAGTAGAATCAACTGTAGAACTATCCGCGGATCCAACTTTGCTGACGATAGAATTATCAGAAGTGGTAGGTGGATCTTCCCCACACTCTGTATCTGCTTTAGATGGATCACTAGATGGATCACTAGGTGGATCACTAGAACCACTAAAAATAGGCTCAGGCACGTAAAGAAGTGAAATCTGTCTCATGATGCCTCCAAGACACTCCTTCTCATCATTGTAGTTAATGCGGTTCCCCAATCTGTAGATAAAGTACGGTAACTTAGGGTATGCAGGTTTGACGTCTTTAACCAACATTGGCAATGATTGTAAACACTTTGTTCCCTTGGAGTTCTCTACAAATCCAATTCTGAAGTATTCGGCAAACATATTCCTCATGGCCCATATGGTGTCGATGATGGTATCTTTGTCTATAAGTGTCTTCTCTCTTTCTTCTGCATAGAGTGGTGAAAGAATGTCCTCCAACGGTATGCTCTCAGATAGAAGGATTTCTCCGTAGTTGCAGAATTCATAAAGTGCCACTTGATAGTAGAACTCATGAAGAAGTGAAGCGTAGTCGCAGAGATACAATTTGACGTCGTATTGGAAACAACATAACCGTTTCTCTTCGTCTACTATGCCAACATAAACGGCATTATTCAATATGTCGGTGAGTGGTCTGTGGACTTCCTCATTAACTTGTTTCCTCAATTCAATAATACTATCCAAAGAGACCCTCACTCTTCTTCTGGAGTTGGTGGTGACCTTTGTGTCGATGTCTGACGTATTTGTGGTCTCTGTATCCTTGGTTTTACTGTGTTCATCTATGGTTCCTGTTGTAACGGTATCTACGACGAATTCGCCGTCATGGTTGTGTTGTAAATCTTTGTCGCCGTCTTCGTCATCTTCATTTTCTTTCTCCTCTTCGCCTTCGCCTTCTTCTTCTTCTTCTTCTTCTTCTGCAAGAACTTCTGCTTCATCAACTTCTTTATCCAGTTCTTCCAATTCTTCCACTATCTGCTCGTTGGATTTGTCTTCTTTTCTCTTTGTTTCTTTGAGAATACTCTCTTTGTAACTTGTCTCCGACTGCCCTGCAATGAACGCCGATAGCTTGGTTTGCTGCCTATCCACTCGCACGAGTTTATTCTCCTGTCGATATTTCTTCTGTGATTGTGTTGATAGAGCCGAAAACTCATCAATGGGTCTTTTGGCTGTGCCGGTATTAGAAAGAATGGTCTGGGTCTTGAACTTTCGTGAGGTGTCTACGCTAGAAAGTATCAAATGGACCTTATCTACAATCAACTCTATGATCTCCTCTTCATGTAAAAACCTCACCTCTCGCTTCGTAGGGTGAATATTTACATCGACATTCTGGGCATCAATTTGCAAACTCAAGTAGATAAACGGGTACGAGCCTTTGGGTAAGAAGAATTGATATACTCCAGAAACTGCTCGTTTCAACGGTTCACACGCCACAAGTCTATTATTGATGAAGAAAACTGGTGGAATCCGTTTCTTATTGTTGTAGTTGGAGTTTGTAATTGCACCCGTGACTGAAATCAAGCCGTACTTCAGATTGTCTGTGCCATATTCCTTTTCAATATTCGTATCCAAATCTACTTCCAAGATGTCAGTAGCGATTGAATTGCCAAATATCGTTCGTATTCTTTCTTTGATAGGTAACTGGGCACGCGTCAGAAGAATTTGGTAAGGTTCTCCGTGTTTCTTACAACTAAAACCTACATCCTTGCAATGGATAGCGTATCTGCCAATTACGTCTAGAATGCGTGAAAATTCGTCACTTTTCGACTTGAGACCCTTAAGACGTTGTGGGAGATTATAGAAAAGGTCTTCTACTGTGATTTGGGTTCCGACCTTACCGGCAACGGGCTTGGGCTCTGTGTTGGCAGAAGACTTGAAGTTCTGTCCTGAAAGTTTGCCATTCGCATAAAACGCTTTGTATGCGACAGCAGAAGTGGCTGTTTTCGTCACAACAGATAACCGAGCAATATGGGAAATGGAAGCAAGTGCCTCCCCACGAAATCCGTACGTCTGGATCGATTCTAGGTCCTCAAACCTGGACAACTTCGAAGTTGCGAAACGTTCGCAGAGCAACGGTAGGTCTTCTTTGGCAATACCATGGCCGTTGTCAGCGATTTGGAGCAATTTGGTGCCGCCGTCTTTGACAACAATATCTATAGAAGAAGCTCCGGCGTCAATGGAGTTTTCTAGCATTTCCTTCAAAGCGTTGACTGGTTGGATGATGATTTCCCCAGCTGCGATCCTATTGATCACAGACTCTGAGAGACGTTGAATAGGCATGGTATTACCGGTCAATTTGGATAGCAGAAAATGATTACCAAGGTATGAAATGTAATGATGTGCACACGGAGGATAAGGAGAATAAGCTAGAGCTACCAAATGCTGGTTCTTGCTCGAAGGAATTTGGCACTGATTTATGAGTCGTGATTTTCGCCTACCGGTTTACGGTTGCATACATTATTCAGAAAAAATGGCTGCGAGATGCGCGTCTTGCATTTCCTTGGAGAGTCAGTTCTGGGACAGGTGAAGGGAGAGAGAGACAGTATACGAGCTGAACATTTTGAGTATTTCTAAGTCCTTATATAATACATTGGAGAAGTAGTGGGCAACCTATGTTTGTTACAAAACAATTAGCAGAGATAGTTGTGAAAATTGAGCCGTATTCCTCAAACAAAGAGTTCTCGGTTCTGAGCGAATCCACGCTTAGTTCACAGTTAAGTAGAGTTATCTTGCCATGCCAAACACATACTGAATCTTCTATTTTGCTTGACTTTTCGTCGTCCCATAATCTCCATACTATCGCAACCTCGGAGCGAAGAGCAGAGGCTGGTATAATTACTTGTTTCTATTGGCCCATTTCTTCTGGAACTATTTGCACCCAACTGAGAGCAACGCGAACAAATCTCTACATTTTTTCGCTATTTTCAGCCATTCATGCATACATTTTTGTGCATATTTGGGAGATTTAAAGATTGTGTGTTTTCCACTTCTCCATTCTGTCAGATCCGTAGACTCGGTCCAGATTCCTCTATAAGTATACATATGCCTGCCTTTGTCCTGTCTGACCGGCCCCAGTCTGCCAGCGATCGATATCTGGAAGATTATAACGATTCGTACGAAGATTCCAATTCTGTAGCAAGTTCAAACTCAATTTCTAATTCCAATTCTGACAACATATACCACAGCCAAGTCAACAGCCATGATACCAGTGGCAACAGCTTTGACAGTAGCACCGCCCACAGTCCTCGCTTCATTTCTGACCACAGCTCTCCCCTGGGCTCCCGGAAGATGACCAAGCTTCTGCGAGAACAGCATCTCCACAACTACGACCGTCTTCGAGCCAAACTTCGAGCCAATCTCTCCGAGGCTAACAAGGGTGAAGCCTCGAATATCGTCTTGGATCATCTTAATGATTTGCGGTCGGTCTACACCAATGTTCAACAGGAAAGAAATCGTGACACACGGATCCACTTGACCGACTCAGAAGCGTTCAAAGAAACGGCTGATTTTGCAGCAACCAACGCCCGAAACTTGAAGTTCAATGATGCTGGAATAGCTCTCGAAACGCGTCTGTTCATGTCACGTTTGCGACGTTTTGCTAGCGGAGACGTAGGCTCTCGTAGTTCTGTGGCTGTAGCTGTAGATACAGACTGTGAAACCGAGAATGACATCGATGTAGACGAAAATGACGATGATGAGGACGAAAACATCACTACAGGCGAAGAAATGTTCAATCGCACGAATTGGATCCGTTTGGGTATATTATACCATCAGGTGAGTCGAAGGGCTGTGCTGATAGACTTCTTAAACGGGCCCTTGGCTAGTGAAAGAAAGAAGGCGGTAGCAAGAAACCGCAATATAGATGACACGCAACTGGGAGCGGCTGCTACTACGGCCAAACATGTCCAGAGTAGCGAGCTTGAGACTGACGAAGAGAAAAGTACTGCCCATATTATCAGAAGTATCTTCAGCACTTTGCAGGAAATGGATTTGGATGAAGGAGTGAACTTTGTCAAGTTTTTCATCAATCCCAACTCGTTTGCCCAGTCGGTAGAAAACTTGTTTTTCATCAGCTTTCTTGTACGTGACGGTAAGTTGAAGGTGTATCAGGGCCCTGATCTGGTTCCTATGGTCAAGATTCCTACTGTAGAAGAAATGGAGGAAGTATCTCTTCGAGGAAAGGACGTGGAAACTAACCACCATATCGCTAACCTAGACTATGCTACCTGGGAGGGACTCATCCTGACATTTAATATCACAGAGTCATTCTTGGGCCATCGTGACGAAGAGGAAGACACGATTCCTCAGGAAGACTTGTATGATGAGGAAGAAGAACCTATACAAGAACCGGTGCCCAGTGATTCAGAGTCAAACTACACCAGTGCTCAAGAATAGATTAATTCATGTAACGACTTATAAATACAATATAGAATAGTTCTCTAATGATAATCTAATGCTATCACTAAAGAATTATAGTTAATTCTATAACTTCAGCTAATCCTATTGAAATCTCCAATCTATCACTTATGCTTTTACTGAAACAGTAGAAATGCTGATATAGTACACGATAATCTACAGACTATTTACAATTCTATTTACATACCTCTTTCCTCTATGCTCTATCCGTCAAATATTAGTTTTCAAACTTGCACACTTTGTTGAACTCGGCGTCATCCACCTTTACCCAGCCATCCACATCAAGCAACTGGTTCATGGGCCATCTTCTTATAGGAGTGATGTTCAAGTCCGACTTGACTCTCAATTTCTCAAAGATTTCGATTCCGGCAACTCCGATCATGATGGCATTATCCGTACAAAGCGATAAGTCCGGGAAATGGAACGCTAAATCTTGGTCGGTTCGTAACGCTTCCTTATACTCAAGATTCGAACTCAACTTTTGACGCAAACGCCTGTTTGCTGCTACACCTCCGGAACAGATGAAGTCTTGGATACCTACGAACTTTCCATCGGCGTTTCTATACACGCTTCTGTCCAAGCCGTGTTTCTGGAATGCTACGTTGATACGGTCCACTATATGATCAAATACTGTCTCTTGTGTCTTGTAAGCGATCATCTGCTTCGTTTTATTGTCAAACTGCTCGTTGTTTAAATAATGAATCCGGTACGATTGAATAGCACTCAAAAACTGAGCAAACGAAAACTGGATATTCTTAGGAACTCGTCCAGTTCCTGGTCCTTTGAATGGCATCTTGAGTTTGAACTTGTACTCGTTGTCCCTGGTTTCTATATCAACATTGTCGAACTCTTGTTTGAGTTCCTCAGGGAAATTATTGATATACTTTTCTAGTTCTTGTCCGAGCATATTCCCATAAAGCCCAAGTTCGCGAGCGCATTTGTCAAGAGAATCTCCCACAGCGATGTCATTCACTTCGACAATGATCTCGTGCTCCTGAATCGACTTCAGCAATATCAACATCGTGTGACCTCCGCTACAAAGTAAACTAAGAAAAGGATACTTAGGAGCACCCAACCATGGCTGCTCGGTCTTAGGAAGCTGGGCTATAAGCAAATGCCCTAACATATGGTGAACACCTACAATTGGTACATCCCATGCAACAGATAACCCTTTGGCAAATTGTGTGCTCGAACATAAAGATCCTGTCATTCCAGGACCTCGGGTTACACATATCAAATCTGGTGGATTACGAGCATTCATTCCATGTTTCTTGCAGAGCTCATCTACCAAACCTCCTATGGTAGAGAGATGGAAATCATACGCTGCCGTAGGCATAATTCCACCTATATCAGCAGAATCTAATGTCTTTTTGATCTGGTCAATCACTTTGGGGGGCTCTAGAGGCAGATATCGGTCTAAGAGAGCTACACAAGAATCGTCACATGACGTTTCTATAGCTAGAACCTTGTACGTTCGGCGAAAGGTAGTCGAAATCGGCAGCCGTATAATCCGTGTACTGTTCTTCAATATTCTGTTGCCTATCATATCATATTTTGGAGGTAAATGCAATTACAATCAAATCCTGGAGGAAAAGAAACTTCTGGGGTTTAAAAGTTTTTCAGATATTCTTTTCTAGTTCCGGTTGATCACGTGAATTTCTATAAATTTGAACCCGGATATATTTTGAGATGCCTGAACAAGATCATATTCATCTCCTAGCAAAATATAAGAAGGAGATAAATAACTGGCCTTCAAACATTGCTTCTCATCCGACATTGTAGTTTCTTCTATTTTCTTTTCTTTTTGGGCCAATTTTGGCCCACTCATGGGCTCCTTACCATCTCCGTGAATTCCTCATCTGACCGGAAGTAACATCCGAGACTTGCTCAAGCAACAGAATAAATTCCCATAAATACAACAGAAACTGAGGAAAATAAGTATGGAAATCACTAAACTCGTCTTTTTAGCTTATGTCGACCAATCTTGACTGTTTTTCACAGTCTTCCTTCTACTGTCTGCACTATCTTTCTTTTACGAGCTAAAAGATCAGAAACGGTTCCTATTTGACACAAATGTATTCCTGTATGCAGCCCGGAGAAAACTTCCAGAAAATCGAAAACCAGACATTTCGTTTCCAGGTTGAGGACAGTAATCCTTCTGGTAAAACACCGATAAGCGCCGATAGACTTCTTTGCGGTTCGCTTTTCGACTGGTTCTTTTCTGAAATACACGCTAGTGTCAGCAGCCGTCTCTCTGAAATTCCAGCGGTTTTTCTCCTCGGATATCTCCAATAGCACTGTTTCTTGGTTCCACTACCACTTGTAGCACCAGCTAAGATAACTTACGAATACCATTTTCCAGCCGTTTTTATGCCCCAAGTTGGCCACCTTCAAGTTCATGAACTGAGTAGCCATTTTAGATTTTTTTCAAAAAAAAAGGAGGACCATTTTGCATCCACTTGAATTGTCATAGACTGATTTATGTCACAAGTTTTCACTACTTCAACGATACCGTTGAGCTTTGGTCCCCAGCATGAGCCGGGGCCGAAACACAAACTTCCGGCGGCTGCTGCTCCAGATAAATCGCCAGAAAACGAGCCAGTGGCCGAGCTGGCGCTGCCGATCTGGAATTGTATGTTGGCTGGAGGATTTGGTGGAATGGTAGGAGACACTTCCATGCATTCTTTGGATACCGTAAAAACTAGGCAACAGGGATATCCTCATAATCCCAAGTATAAACATATGGTACCGGCCTACCGGACGATATTGAAGGAGGAAGGCTTCTTCCGGGGATTGTACGGAGGCTATACGCCTGCAATTCTAGGCTCGTTTCCGTCTACAGCAGCATTTTTTGCAACATACGAGTACACCAAGCGTAGACTTATCAACGAGTACGGTATCAACGAGACGATGTCGTACTTCGTTGCGGGAGTTCTTGGGGATTTAGCGTCGTCGATTTTCTACGTTCCCTCAGAAGTCTTGAAGACCCGGTTGCAACTACAGGGAAAGTTCAATAATCCGTTCACGAAAGAATGCGGCTACAACTACAAGGGCTTGATCAATGCTGTCTCGTCGATTGCTAAGAAAGAGGGACCATCTACTTTTGTGTTTGGCTACAAAGAGACGTTGTTTCGGGACTTACCTTTTTCTGCCCTACAATTTGCATTCTACGAGAAGTTCAGACAGCTTGCCATATTCTACAACAAGTCGCCGGACTTACCAGTTTCGCTTGAGCTTTTGACTGGGGCTGCTGCCGGGGGGTTGGCTGGAACCTTGACGACGCCGTTGGACGTGATCAAGACGAGAATTCAAACTGCAACCAACACTGCAGAATTGTCTGAGTTCTCGTCCATCAAGACATCAAATCCGGTTGTCAAATTCGTGTCGAAATCATCGACGTTAAACGCGTTAGCATCCATCTACAAACACGACGGTATAATAGGAGCGTTTTCCGGTGTCGGACCTCGTTTTATCTGGACCGGAATTCAGAGTTCCATCATGTTATTGTTGTACCAGGTATCGTTGAAACAGCTAGACCAGATTCTCGGTAACAACGAGGCTGTCATGGACGCATAGTCCCTTGCATTGTATACTAGAATGATGTCATGTAAATAGAGATAGACATAACTAATATAGGCTGATAGAGAAAGTATAATAGAACGTAACTGTAAATATATGAACTAAGATCTATTCTACAATAGATAGCTAGGACGCCAGAATCGTAAGGACATGATTCTCCACACTTGAATGTTGCCCAGATCAATTGCACATACAAAGCATAGCACACAAGCATATACTGTATTTTCAACAGTAGCCGACAATATACAAATTCTATACAAAGCTACTATATACAATGACGTACAAATGCATTAAGGAGCTAAACAAATTAATAGATTCAATGTGGTTACAGAGACCCAATTGGCCTGCTATTTCCGATACTTTAATTATCATTCCTGGTGGCACCGGAAAAGTCTTAAGATATTATCATAGTCGTTTTGCTCGGAATAATTGCCATGCATCTGAAATTTTTCTAAGCGAGAGTTGATTTGATATCCGATTCTAGAAACACGCCTGCTGAAAAATTGAACCTCAATACGAATAAATCGTCTATTCACACCAGAGTCTTTCTCTGCCATTCTCTCAGATGACGATAGAATTACAGACATGGTATTTCGAGCAGTTGAACATCTTTTCCGCAACTTTAGGTAGTTTCATTAGCCTAGCAGCCTAGTTCCGGTCCCTTAAATTGTTGCATGATATGCAGATCCGAGGAAGGAAAGTCCCTACCAGGGAACGTTTCCTCGGCACCAGATGTATACCCCACAAAAACTGAAATAATTGAAAAACTATATAGAAGGTTTGACATCTGGAATTTATGGAACACTACTTTCTTCTATCTATCTCACGGTTGGTATCTCTGAAAACAACTCTATATTACCACCTTTAGATTACTACTTACCCAGGTTTTTCGTCGCATTGAGAAACTCCTGATCTTGTAGAATTATTGTCTCCATTGAACACTCGAATATCCTTAAAATGAGCACTTTAGATCAATCCTTTGTCACCAACGGTTCCTGGAAGCCCGATCTCTTCAAGGGCAAGGTTGTCTTTGTCACCGGAGGAGCAGGTACCATTTGCAGAGTGCAGACCGAAGCCTTGGTATTACTTGGAGCCAACGCTGTTATTATTGGTAGAAACGTCGAAAAGACTGAGAAGGCTGCCGCAGAAATTCAACAATTGAGAGCCGGTGCTAAAGTCATTGGAATTGGTGGAGTCGATGTCAGATCAGTAGAATCGATCGCAAAGGCTGTGGAAGTCACTGTCAAAGAGCTTGGCCGTATCGATTTCGTCATTGCTGGTGCCGCTGGTAATTTCATTTCAGACTTCAACCACTTGTCTTCCAATGCTTTCAAGTCTGTCGTTTCCATTGACTTGTTGGGTTCGTATAACACAGCAAAGGCCACATTCCAAGAACTCAGAAAGACCAAAGGTGCCTACTTATTTGTTTCGGCCACCTTGCACTATTACGGTATTCCATTCCAGTTGCATGTTGGCGCTGCTAAGGCTGGTGTAGATGCTCTTTCCAATGCCTTGGCTGTTGAATTGGGTCCTTTGGGAATCCGTTCCAATGCCATTGCTCCCGGTTTAATCGAAGGAACAGAAGGCTTTGCTAGATTGGCACCACCTAGTGAGGATGGGGGAAATGGCTTACGTGACAAAATCCCATTACAAAAATTCGGTACGAGTAGAGATATTGCCGAAGCCACTGTCTATTTGTTCTCTCCAGCTGCTTCTTATGTGACCGGTACTATTGAAGTTGTTGACGGTGGGGCATGGCACATCGGGAGTTACATGCAAGATCTCTATCCTTCCGTGGTTATCGCTGCTAACGAAGATCCATCAGCAAAGATCTAAGTGGGTTTATGAAGGGATTATGAAGGGAATAAATATATAAGCTTTTTTGTGAGGATGTAGAGACGAAGAAGGATGTAGAATTCAAGGTTACTATTGACTCATTTTCTTACTTATGCAAGTATGTGATGTGAAATCGTGTGCAAACATTACAAGTTGCCTGTAGTCCTGCTTTTGATTTATCTTGTATTTGTATTAAGAGTATCTGGGGGTTGGGGTACATCGATCCAAATTGGGTATTTTCAGATTTTGCAGCCATTCTCACGATGCTTATCTTCCCCACATTTCTGAACCCAAATTTTGTATTTTATCATTCTGCTAATTTCCTACAGTTCCTCTCAATCAGCCATCTTCGGATATTCTTATCTTTGGCTACTCTGCCGACGCATCTCGTCTCCCAAGTTCCGCCAGTATTCAGATCAAGTCAGACTGCACAATTTGAAGTGAGTACATATGTCGATTGTTGGCTGAGACCATCTTCCACAGAGTAAAGCCCTATAGAACTAGTAACATATCCAACCAGCAATTGAGTTCAACAACAGGTTTATATGTGTTCCATTATGTAGATAATCCGGTTTCCGGATAAATCGAATCAACTGAGAAAAATATAGAGATCAGAATCTGGTGCACAAATTTTATATTTTAGCGTATGCAAATTCTATTCAAAGAATGAAGTTTATTCAATCTAATACATCCCTTTCTTACGGAATTATCAGTATTCAATTGCTCAGAAGCTGTAGTATCACAACGAAACCAGAATACTGAATCAGTGTAGACGATTTCTCGCACGTGTGAAATTGCGCGTGCCCATGCCCGATTCTAGCGTCCCCAGAATCAAGGCTTTCCTGAAATTTGTTACATTTGAGTATCTACGAATTCAACATTTCTTTCGTTCTACAAAGGCAATCGGCTCTCTTTTATTTCTGTTCGCTTCTTCCTTGTACTAAGATAACCGTAGATTACTGCTACCATGTTTCCAGGCTCCGGTCACAACACCTACGGAGGATACCCTCCTCCACAAGGTCCTCCTCCTAACAATAATGGCTACAACTCTGGCCCCAATAATAGCTACAGGCAACAGGGCTATTCTCGTCCACAGGGACCTCCTCCAGGTCAGTATGATCAACAATCCCAGTACTCTCAGCAATCTCAGTACTCTCAACAGCCTCAATACTCTAGACCATCTGCTCCTCCTCAAGGAGGCACTGGCTATGGCGACCAGAGTCAATGGGGACGTCCTACAGGGCCCCCTCCATCTGGATCTCAGTCCTTCGGTCAGAATTCTGGCTACACGTTCCAATATTCGAACTGTAGTGGGCGTAAAAAGGCGCTTTTGGTAGGAGTAAACTACTTTGGCTCACCAAACGAATTGCGGGGCTGCATCAACGACGTCAAGAACATGAGTTCGTTTCTTGTTGACCATTGGGGCTACCAGTGGAACGACATTGTCATTTTGACAGATGACCAGAACGATATATCTCGAGTTCCAACCAAGAACAACATCATCAGGGCGATGCAATGGCTTGTTAAGGATGCACGTCCTAATGACTCGTTGGTATTCCACTATTCTGGTCACGGGGGTACAACAGCGGACACGGATGGAGACGAAGAATCTGGTTACGATGACGTTATCTACCCTGTTGATTTCCAGCAAGCTGGTCATATAGTGGATGATGACATGCATGCAATTATGGTAAGACCTCTTCCTCCTGGTTGTCGTTTGACGGCTTTGTACGACTCTTGCCATTCTGGAACCGCTCTCGACTTACCCTATGTGTACTCCACTAAGGGAGTAGTCAAGGAACCTAATTTGTTGAAGGATGCAGGCTCGGATGCACTTAATGCATTCATTAGTTATGAGCGAGGCAACATTGGAGGTGCCATTTCGTCGCTTACTGGATTGGTTAAGAAAGTAGCCCGCCAAGGCTCTACCAACCAGGACCAGGTAAGACAAGCTAAGTTCTCTGCAGCTGATGTGATCTCGATTTCTGGGTGTAAGGATGACCAGACTTCTGCTGATGCAAAGGAAAACGGCCGAGCCACCGGTGCTATGTCGTGGTCGTTCATCAAAGTGTTGAACGAGCTCCCCAACCAGTCGTACTTGTCTCTTTTGAACAATATGAGAACGATCTTGGCGGCCAAGTACTCGCAAAAGCCGCAATTGAGTTGTTCTCATCCTCAGGATATGAACATTCAATTCATCATGTAATTGTATTTTCGGTGTATATCTTAAGCTGCTTATTAGCAAGCAAAACTGTCAAATGCAAAGTTGATTGTAGATAGTACGTTCACAGCTATGAATACATAACGTGAATTTGTTGTAGAAAACATAGAAATGAAAACCTACCATTGTTATCAGAGAGTTTTCTCTAATAGAACAGAATTTATACTATTTTGTGTTGCCGGACTAAGAAGTGTTCAATAATTGATAAATGGGTGCAAAACAGAATCTGTATTAAACGGCTGCGAAAAATTGCATTACCAGAAAATAATTATCTTAACTTACATTGCTTCTGCTCCATCTATATCATTCCGAAGATATATACGAAGCTGTAATAGGACTCTGTTTCCTATGTTACATGTTCTACGTTTAGTAAATCAGAATCTCACCCTCGTTCATTGCTTAATACGGGCTTAGGCTTAGCAACTGGCACAAAAGTGAATAGGGCTATGGCACCCAACAGCATAATATGAATTTCGTCAAAATTATACAATTTGTCCAGAAAAAACACCAAAACTACATCCTACAATTTCGACGACTTCTTTTCACTTCTACGTTTACTCTTTCTTCAATCCCTCCCTTTGCTTCTTCTCCCATTAACTGCCCGTCAAACTTATGTTTCAACTTACTATTTTTGTCACGTGCTGAATCACGGTTATTCAACGTCTCAGCTCATTTAACTGGTTAGATCACGACCTCTGATATCAGGTACGTAGCGAACTAAATTTACTCCATTTCTACAAAAATAACAATAAACAATTTTATTCATTCTTTTTCTTTCTTTTCTTTGGTGTCCTTCCATTCTTTCTTCAATTGGTCAATTCTCATGTCGGATCAATTCGGAAGACACAAGTCCAACAGGTGGGTCAACGCTTCAGTCCCGAGCTACGGAGACGATTGGGGTGACGAGTACGATTATGATGATGCATACGAGTCTGATCCTGACTCCCGGCAGAAGCAAAAACCACCAACGCCCCAGCGATTTGAATTGCCTGAGGATAGTACTCCCAATAGTGATAGCAGCAATGGCTACAGTCATCCACTTCCAACGGAGCAGCTTCATCAAATCCAGTCCCAGGCTAATTCGGGCAATGTAGATCACAATCCCTACCAAAGTTCAAATGCTGCGAATTCCTATTCCGCCAACTCCTCCAATTCAAACGCAGCAAACGCGACAGCACATGCTGCGAAGTCATCGTCATCATCGTTAGATCCAGGCATCCGTCAGCTGCCCGCGCCCTCGGATTTGGTGTTGTCGATCGACAAGTTCAAAAACGCTCCCACGTCTGATTCCGATGATCTGGACGACGATGACGATTCCGGTTTCCCGGAAGTTGTTGAAGACATACATGATGCAAGTCGTAAAAGCAGTGCAGGCACGGAACTTGGCTACGGCCCTGACGATCCGGTTGTCCATACTGTGACCAAAGTAGCACATATCTACGACAAAAATGGTGATGCCGATTTAGCTCCACCAACACCAACGTACAGTGTTTCACAAGGAGGCTTCGCAGGGCCGGAAACGCCACAATCTGACTCCAGTTTCCGTTCAGATGCCGACTCCATCCAACATGAACCAGAGTCATTAACACTTGCTGATTCTTCGCAATTCTTCTCCAGGTCTCGAGATATTCTCGGAGCTGAAACTTCTACGGAGAAACCGCTGAGAAAGGACACACTTAAGCGCGTCCCTCCTGAATCAGATAATTTGCCTTCTGCTTACGAATCACCTTCTTTAGATGCCAATCACAGCAGATCGAGTCTAGACCCAAAATCGAAATCGCCCGGACCATCTCCAGCTCCATTGGTGTTATCTATTGATACCAAGAACTTCAACGTAGATGACGGATCTTCGGATGAAGATGACTGGGGATACAATAGTCAGCATAGCAGCAATGCTGATCTCGTTCTTGAAGACGCTTCGGAATCCAATAATGACAGCAATAGCAACTTCTCGTTTAAGTACTCTTCCGCTAGAGCAACTCCGCAATTACAACAAAAAGAGATCGGCAAGACGGAAACCATCGATTCCTTAATTAAGGATTTGGAAGTAGCCACCGTAGATAGCAGTTCTAAGAAAGACGAACGTGGATTATTACCCAAACTCGATTCGATTCATGACTTCGATATTCCTGATTTCCAAGACGTTTCCTTCAGCAAATATGATGACTTTGAAGATGAAGTCACAACACCAATTGCTCCATTGTCCATTGACGAAGCCAAAAAGGGCCATGAGGAATATGTAAGTGAACTCAATGTGCGTAAAAAGTCAATTAGAAAACCTCCTGAAACAAGAAAGAATTTGGTTTCAGAGGATTATTCCAATATCGCCGATGCAGTCAGTGGTTATATCAATGGCGACGTAGAAAGTAATAATAACAACATGGAAGTCATTGGAGAACTGACGGTTGCGGAAGAAGATCAGGAGTTTAGTCCTGAACAGCCTTTGAAGTTGACTGAATTGCGTCCTGTTGCGTCTACAGGTTCACTTTCAACTGGTAGAATATCTATAGACAATTCTTCGCAATTAGGTGATGGCAATCCAGTTGCACGAGACGATAACGACAATGAAAAGGAAGACATTTCAAGAAGAATATCGACTATGAGTACAGGCACCTTGAATATGGGTGGATGGAAGCCAAATACCAACAATTTCCGAGATCAATTCATCAATGACAATGATAATGAGTCGTTTAATTTCGACCCTATAAAACAAGATGAAAACTTTAAGAAGTTCACTAAGGTGAGAACTGTTTCTGAAATTTCTACTGGTTCTAATGGAAGCACTACATCTATTCCGGACACAATTGATGCTGAATTGCCGCGCATTGATGAAGATGATGACAATAATGATGACACAACCACTGATGAGCCTGTACAGGCATTAGAAGGAACGAACTCTAATTTCACCACTGATACAGTTTTACTTGAACACCCGCATTCTACTTTATTCAAAGAAGAGACGTTAACGCCAGGTGCTTCTCGCGATAATTTGGGCAAGGCAGAAGACCAGCGCCAGAAGTACAACAGTCTAATAACTCAGGATCCAGAAACTGGCGTCGACAGGAGAATAGCATCAGACGATACGTACATAAACGATAACACCAGCAAAGAGGACGCCAAAAAAAATGAAAGTGAACTCTCTTCCATTGAGCCCAAGAAGACGGTTTCTACGCCTCTGAGTCATCCAGCTGTGCCGCATAATTACCCTGTATTTGACTGGAAGAAGATTATGTCTATTTCACAGCCACAGGACAGAATAGCAGCATTGAAAGATGCACTTCAGAAGGAAAGTGACTACGACACAGGGTTGCAAACTTGGTTACAGGAGGCTTTGAAGCAATCACAGGTCTCTTCCAATATTCATATTGGAAGAATCGCCTCCGAAGCTTATCAGAATGCGACCCATTCCGAAATCAGAAGACACACTTCTATTAGAAGCAGAGTCTCTATTGTCAAGGACAAGGTGGAAGGTACTGGGTTGCTGGCTTCGAGTCTTGGAAAGAAGTTCTTTAGTAAGGGACGGAAGTTGATGAAGTCCAGCGAGTGATCTACATATATTTATTAAAATAGGAATGCAAGTTCGAAGAGCACGTTCATTCTTCTTTGTCTACACTAGTTATAAATGTAAAGGTTGAGCCGGAGATAAAAGGAGAAATGTTGCATGTGCTGTAGAGTGTGAATAAACATTTCATTCAAGTATTTGTGAATAATTGGATATTCATCTAAATCTGGGTAACTCGCTCTACTTTTTTGCAACTAATGTTAAACCTGCACATAATTCAGCATCATCAGAAGCACTCCATCTTTCCCAATAAACGCACGTGATAATATTGAAATGTACGACAGCACATTCACTACAAGATACACTTATGGTTTCTCTCGTAATCATGCCAGTATAGCCGAAACTCATTCATCTGATTGGATTAGTGGCGTTTTTTGGAACAGTTGGATTTTGTTGTTTATTTTCAGAGTTTGGGTTTTGCATCTGTTAGCGTAGTATAAACATCGGGGGATTGATTCTGGATTATTAGTGAAATAACAACATTCGTTGTACAGTTTGAGATTTGGCATTTCAATTTGATATTTATTGATATTTCAAAGGTGGCTGGTTATTCACAGTGATATTTGTTGAATTTCGATTGAATCCTATAGCCCATTTGACGTCTGAAGGTATCACTATTAGTACATTTAAGGAAGCTGGTCTTCAATATTTATTTCGGGTTCTGGTTGTTTTTTTCATAATTTAGCAAGCTTACCTTGTATCCACTGCTGTAATCTATGTTCAGAAGTCTAGCGCAAGTATACGTTCTCCCTGTGGTATCGTTTGTCATCAACCACACTCCGAGCTTCATCTGGGTAATACTTGACTTCTTCATGGATATATGTTTTTTCTGGGTCAAACGGCTCTACTCGTTCTACAACCTGAAAGATCCGCTCAAAGAGTACCTCAAGCACTTGAAGAATGTCAAAAGTTACAATGAATGGAAGCAGACGGTGGCTGAGATCGACAAGCTCACCAACATGGATTTGTGGAGACAGAACTTCATTCTGAAGCACTACGACTATTTGCTTATAAACGACAGAATCAAACTCTTGCAACAGGCGAGACTTAGCGAGGATTCTCTGTTGATAATGTCTCTTTTGCGTTCGGGTCTAATTCGTAATTTTGGTGGCATTTCCCAGAAGCGACTCTATATCAAGTCGTATATGGGTACCAAATTCAAGATTGAGGAGTATATTGCTGAAGTGCTCAATTGCTTGAACTATCTCAACGAGTCCATCAATAGTGAGAGAGACAACGAAGAGTATATCATGAATAGCAAGCAGTTGAAGCTAGACTTCTTCCATGATGTGAGACAGTCATTTGGGTCTACTGCGTTGTTGCTACAGGGTGGTTCTCTCTTTGGGTTATGTCACTTAGGAGTGGTTAAAGCATTGTATTTCAAGGGTTTGTTGCCCCGTATAATTGGTGGCAGCGCTGTGGGAGCTGCTGTGGCTTCGTTGGTCTGTACACTCACAGATCAGGAGTTGATTCCGATCTTGATTTCGATCGCTGATGTCATGAAGAGCATGGATCGTTTGAATCACGATGTAGATGAAAGATACGGTAATGTCATAGAAAATGTAGTAAAAAAGGGCTATTCTGAGGATATCTTGATTTTCCTTAAGTTTGTCAAAGACACCATCGGCGACTTGACGTTTGAAGAAGCGTATCTCAAAACGGAGAAGGTTCTCAACATCGTAGTGCACCCTACTCACCAATTGGTGCCTTCGCTTCTCAACTATATAACTGCTCCCAACGTCATTATCTGGACAGCCATTTATGCCAGTATAGGAACAGGTGTCCTTTCTGACAATGTCCAAATCTATGTGAAAGACTTCAACAACAATATTGTGCCCAGATCGCCAGATCTCAATATCACCTTCTTGAAGCCCCAAGATGTGACATATTCACAGCAGTACTTCAACTTCAAGAAGAGGGATGATAATGGAGGCAGTTTCATGTTTGACAATGGTCAGCTTAAAGAAAATTCTCCCTATACCAGGTTGACAGAGCTTTTCAACGTCAATCATTTCGTTATCAGTTTAGCCCGCCCCTACTTGGCACCTCTCATCAGTAACGATCTCAAACATTACCATGTATATGGCAAAGTCAGATACAACGATACGGGACATTGCAAGACAAAGCTTTTGGACATTCCTGCAACGAATACAGATGTAGAATTGAGCAAGACATATGTTGACGATGTGGAAAAATACACCAAAGATACGACATTCACTTTATTCAAGCATGTCAAAGACATTGTTGGCATGGAAATCCAGCACCGTTTAGTGGTGATGAACAAATTAGGGTTGCTAAATGATGTCATGAAGAGATTCTTCATAGATGAGAAGCCTACGTCGCTACAATCTTTAGCCAGCATCCGTGAGGTAACGATTGTTCCTGAGTTGATGTATCTCGTTAAGGACTTTGGCAGAGTGTTTGATGTTCACAAGACAATGGAGAACATACCCTACTGGGTGTTGGTAGGGGAAAGATCTGTCTGGCCGTTGTTTCCACTCTTGTGGACTAGATGTTCTATTGAGTTTGCATTGGATGATCTATACAACATACATAGAAAGAAAGGTTAGTCTCTATATATATGATAAAAATGCTAGCCTATCTAAGAAACAACCTAACGTTAGAGTCCTTAGTGATGTTGAAGATGTACTCCTTCTCGTTGACGTAGAGGTTGGGTATAAGCGAGTCTACTGGTATAGCTCCCGTGGAGACGGCTAGACTGCCCGTGATGTCATTAGCTCTGCCAGTCAGTAACGGTTGTAGGCTAATGTTGTACTGTGAACGATGGTGAAGTTTTACCAAAAAGTCTGTACACTTAAATACTGGATCTTGCGAAACAGAAGAGTCTAAATTGAATACTGTATTGTAATCTCGTGATGATATCACAAACAACTGACGAGATAGTCTGTTAACCTTGAGCAATAGAGCCAAGAGCTCGTCACTGGATACAGAAGTGGCTTGAAGAAGAATTTCTGGAGCTTCTACAAAAACGACCTTTCTTGAGTTTTCTATTTTTGAAATAGTAGATATTATGTTTCCAAACAAGTTTGCTACTTCAGATGAAGCCTTTTCTGGTGTCTTGATGGTTTCGGTGAATAACTTGGTAAAGCAATCTACGAATGTGAATGAAGGATTTGTAGCAAGATCCAAGCCGTTTTTGCGGCAATTCTTTATGTAATGGTCCTTTGAGTGGAGAAATGATATAAGAATGACCTCAGCACGATTGTCTACTTTTTTGGTCAAGTCATTGTTCACTAAAGCAGCAGTTCCACACAATGCGTTTTCTATCAATGAGTTGGTTAGCCATGCTGGAGATGTGCCTTGAACATGAGTGATAAGAGATAACAAGGAAGCTTTGGAGTTCAAAATTTGTTCCAGTACTAGGGAATTATCTTTGAACAAGATGAGATCCTGGTTCTGTCCGCTAGACATGCTGGATAGTTAGAATGGCGTATACTTAGAAAATCTGAGAGTGATCAAAGTGAAAAATCATAATCATACTAAATATGGAGATGTGCTTCATCCTGCATAAATGTATTTGATGGTAGTTCATGGATTGCAAATTGCAGCTCTAGTGATAAAGTAGCCATTCAATGGGCCAGACGAAAACATTCAGTATTGTAAAGTGAACTTTGGTAGAAGAATACACTAATGAAATCAATTAATAGCCAAAGAATTGTGTTCGTCTTCAAAGAATTTCGTTGCCTTTACTTTCGATGAAATTGAAACAAACGTGAGAATATACGCTTTTTTGAACGAATTCAATTGAACTCGGCTCACGTTAGAAACAACCACGATGACAACTATAACTACAGCTATAACTACAAATCACATGCCATAGGAAATATTGAGTGGTTCAGTTAGCTTATACTGCAAATACTTAATCTCATTTGTTAGCATCCAAATCGATTTTAGATTTTCGCATCCAATTCGCAACCATTATTAACAAACCTGCTCCAAATAGCCTGCTCCAAAAAGAGAAAGAGAAAACTTTAACAAGTAGTACCCTTCAACTAATGGCATAGAACAGAGAGGCAAAAAAGAATGCGCAAACCCGGAATCGAACCGGGGGCCCAACGATGGCAACGTTGGATTTTACCACTAAACCATTTGCGCAAGAAATCTCCGCGACGGGGAATTGAACCCCGGTCTACCACGCGACAAGCGGTAATTCTAGCCACTAAACTATCACGGATGATTTGTTGAAGGGGAATTCAGAAAACGCTTCAGAACATCATTTAATCACGCCATTTTTATCACGTGAATTTTATGATTTTTTACATTAAACCACTAACCATAAGCATTAAATCAACTGGAGAGACATCCAGCGGTTCTATTTGGTTAGACATTTGAAGTGAAGCCTTTTGAGATCCGAAATAACCTAAAATTGATAGAAATGTGTATGCCCATGTCGCAAATATTGATCCGATGGGCCTAGTCCACACATGCCAATGAACACAGCAATTCAGAGACATTCTTCTAGGCAAAACCTTCAAATACTGATGAATAACATGTCCAGTCACGTTAAAATCTCACTGACTGTCTGGTTGTCCGATGCTATATCTTTTATGGCCCACGAAGGATAGTTTAACTTCAAACTAAGACATTTCCAACACGTGACCAACCAAGTACAGGAATCGTAAATGGCTGCAAATGATGATAATGAAATGGACCCTTTGGAGTCTACAGTCAGCTCATCAGATTCACAGGAACAACAAGATCTCTCTTATCCTAACTTGAAAGAATTCAGAAAGATCAAAACAAAATAGCAAACTTATTAAACTTCAAAAAAATATGAAAAATTGGAAAAAGCTGATAAAAGAGGAGTTTATAACCGATTTCTTGATAACCAGAAATTACAAATTTTGGGATCTTTCAGAAATCTTGGCCGTGATCCAACAGTATAATACTAAAGAGGACTACTTTCACAACTCCAGTTTGTTAAATCGGCAAATTCCCATTATCTCAATGAACTGTTAACTGGACTGAACGACATTAACGACTTAAAGCTTGAAGCCCAGTCTTTTAAGACTCCAGTCTTACCACTTTCCACTGCCAACATCTTTCCTCTAAGTATTTCATGAAAAGTCATTTGGAGTACTCTCTTGGCATAGACTTCATACTGATCTAAAGATGTACCAAGTCACGGGAAAGTATATCTGAAGAACGCGAAATCCACCCCAGACGAAAAGGCTTGAGCTTGGTTAGGGGTATGGTTTCAACTTACGATACATAATAGCATTAGTTGGGCTACTGAACAGGTTATTGCTGGTATTATCCTTTGAATAAAGATTTAGTTTTACGAAATATTTTGTTTTTACAAGGAATTTTAAGAAGTGGAAATTGCGATCGCAGTTCAACTTTTTTACCACATTATAAACTATTCCTCTAATCCACACCAAATGTTTGGAAGAACCCAAAGGATACCACCAATTCATATTTCCTAATACTGTTTTGATTTGTTTGACGAATCACCCTTAGAAATTTGAAAAAAAAGCCAGAAATCTGAAAGGGAGAGAATAATATCACCAATACAATTTCCAGTAATCTGCAGCATAGCAATTGGGCGGTTGGTGTAGTGGTTAACATATCTGCCTTCCAAGCAGGTGACATGGGTTCGATTCCCGTACCGCTCATAGAATATTTGCTCTAGTGACATGATTTTTTGCCCCAGTTTTCGACGAAGGTAGTTGCCGGGGAAATGTAAGGCCAGGTTGTTCACGATGTGGTAGCGCCGAGAACTTTTTTGCAATTTTTTTACTCTTGCGATATACAGGATGGTTGCAGAGTTTGAAGGCACAGAACTGGAAAAGGCTGCCAGCTATTAGTAATTATCAACTGTTGCTTGTGTATTCGGACTCTCTCTGATCGATTTCAAGTTTTGCCATCCATGTGAACTAAACCGCTTTGTAGAGAGAGGCTCTCTAATTTCATTCTTTCTTATACTTGCAATCTCGCGGTGCTCACTAATCTCTCGCAATTTTCCCTGGCCATTTTCTTTATTCTCACTAGAGCCTCATAAATTCCTACTTCACTCTCCCTAAACTTCTGTTTTTCTCGCTACTGACTCATTTTTCTCGCTATTTCTTTCTGCATACACAAATTCTCACTAATTGCTGTAGTCACTAAAGGCTCTTCGCACAATAGATTACCTAATTTTTCAGTTCTTTCACAACCAACAATTCCACACACATTCTCCCTTTCATAGTGCAACCAGAGTATATGACAGTGTTGTATGTATAGACGTGTCCTGAAACTACTAGTAACCTGTCTGGCCACTTTCTCCGTCTCAATTCCATTTGCCACCTTTTCCAGACATATCTCCCATCTGATGAAAAGACCGATCCAAACCACCATCACTCTCTCTGAGACAGAGGCCAAAATCCAGAACTTGTTGGTGGATTACTGTCGCCATCACAGCGAGACATATCCCAACAAGTTTCCGCTTGAATTGCGCATCACAGGTGGCTGGGTCAGGGACAAGCTTTTGGGCAATCATAGCAATGACATCGACATCGCTGTAAATCACCAGTCTGGAGAGCAGTTTGCTTCCAATTTGCACGAATACTTGAGGGTGCACAATCCAGAATTGCATCTCAAGGCCATTCACACCATTAAGAAGAACCCCGAGAAATCAAAACACTTGGAGACATGTACTACTAAACTCTTTGGTATGGATATAGACTTTGTCAACTTAAGATCAGAGGAGTATTCTGACGATAGCAGAGTACCGATTATCAAATTTGGTACACCAGAAGAGGATGCCTACAGGAGGGATGCTACGCTCAACTCGCTATTCTTCAACTTGAACAAGAACGAAATTGAAGATTTTACAGGCAAAGGTCTTCAGGATTTACAAGATGGGGTATTGCGTACTCCCTTAGAGCCATTGCAGACATTCTTGGACGACCCATTACGTGTGCTTCGTCTCATTAGATTTGCCAGTAGATTCAATTTCATCGTAGAGCCAAAGACTTTAGAAGCGATGACGAGTCCTGAGATCAGAGAATCCTTGACGACTAAGATCTCCAAAGAGAGAATCGAAGTCGAGTTGCTCAAGATTTTCACCAGTAAGAATCCAAGCTACGGGTTGCGGTTGATCAACTATGCCAATTTGTATAGCAGGATCTTCAGCACTGAAGAGTTGGTATTGGCTACGCCTGACGTAGTGACCAAGTTGAAAGCATCTTGTGACGAAATCAGTGACCATGTTGCCCTAGCAGCCACTTTGCATCCCATCTTTGTAGACGTAGAAAGAACAATTCAAAACCACTTTGGCAGGGAATTCAAGCGGTTGTCGCTGATTTACGAGTATCATAACCCGTTCTGGCTCGCTGTAATTCTATTTCCATATCGTGGTTTGCGGTGCAAGCATCTCCCCAAAGACCGTGTGCCCTCTCCAGTAGCCAAGATCTTGATGAGAAATGGTCTCAAGACTAAGAACTATGACGTCGATATCGTCACCACCATTACTGATGAGTATGTAGAGTCCCGTGAAATCTTGGATCGATACTTTGCCAATCCGAAACTTGTCAAGCGATCTGAGATGGGGATGTACTTGAGAAAGTTCAAGTCGTTCGCTGATTTAAACATCTTTTTCAATTGCTTTATTGATATTATGGAGAATTTAAAGACTTTGGGTGTATCCACCGTGGGACCAGTACCTGTTATTCCTGACGACGTCAGACACCACCCCGAGTTCGTGTACACGATCCAGAAGATCACGAACAAATACCTGGATTTCTTGGAATACATTGATGACGAAGGATTGCTGGATGCTGACAAGATCAAACCTCTTATCGATGGTACTAGATTGACCCAGGAATTGGGAGTGAAACCAGGGCCCTGGGTGACGCTAGTGACAGAAGAGATCTTGGTGTGGCAGCTTGATAACCCGGACAAGGGAGCGGATGAGTGTTTGGAATATATCAGGGATATAGCACAGAGGTATGTAGCTGAGGAACAGGCAAGAGTGGCAGAGTTGAAGGCAAAGAAGGGCAAGAAGAAATAGACAATAGATAGAGCATGGATACATAATACATAATACTAAAACAAGCATATACTACCTATTTGTAGTAGATATACGTAGAATTTTCTACTGATACTAGATGTTATAGGATACTAAATCAACATTGTTATGTGCTAATTGTGCTCATTCAAAGGTGTTACATTGTTAGAATATCAACTGTGAGGTAGAGTTTTTCGCAGCCAACGCACAAAATTCTCATAGTTAAGCAGATGAATAACCACTGAATATGAGAACAAATACACCAAGAATAGTCAACGACGAGTACATACTGTTATACATTTCTATACATAAACTGAAATCAAGGCATGAATACACAGTACACGTACCTAATATGCTCTTGTGTATCTAATGGCATCGTACCACTGGACCACCCGCCGTTATCGCTCGTCATCCTCACGTGACCGATGATTCATTTTTTCGACAGTTGCAACTGGGTATAATAATTTCCATTTTCAAATAATTTCAATCCAATTTTTCATTCATTATCCACATATAATTCTCCATAGCTGGACCATGACGTCTGTCGAGAAGGTATCGATTCTCGGAGCCGAGACCATCCATGTGGGATACGGCATCCAGGACCACATTGTCCAGGAGGTAATTTCACATCTAGCCTCATCTACCTATGTGATTGTCACAGACACCAACATGGCCAGAACTACTCCGTTCACCAAGTTGCGTAACAAATTCGAAAGCAAACTTAAAGAATTACGTCCGGAGTCCCGTTTGCTTTTCTATTCAGTTTCACCAGGTGAAAACAACAAAAACAGAGAAACCAAGGCTGCTGTAGAAGACTTCTTATTGCAACAGGGATGTACCAGAGACACCGTAATTCTAGCTGTAGGAGGCGGAGTGATCGGGGACATGATTGGTTTTGTAGCTGCAACCTTTATGAGAGGGGTCAGAGTCGTTCAGGTTCCCACTAGTTTGTTAGCCATGGTTGACTCTTCTGTAGGTGGTAAGACTGCCATAGATACTCCATTGGGGAAGAACTTTGTAGGAGCATTCCACCAGCCGGAGTACGTCTTCGCAGATGTTTCGTTCTTGGAGACCTTACCAACTAGACAGTTCATCAACGGAATGGCTGAAGTCGTTAAGACGGCTGCGATCTGGAACGAAGAGGAATTCACTCGCTTGGAGAAGTTCTCCAAGAAGTTCCTCGCTGTAGTTTCTGCCAAAACCCCAGATTTAATCTCAATTAAGGAAGAGTTAGTCAAAACGGTACTTGAATCTATTCGTGTAAAGGCTTTTGTCGTTTCGTCCGATGAGAAGGAAACTGGCTTGAGAAACTTGCTTAACTTTGGTCATACAATTGGCCATGCAATTGAAGCCGTGTTGACACCCCAAGCTCTCCACGGTGAATGTGTTTCCATCGGTATGATCAAAGAAGCTGAGTTGGCACGTTATTTGGGTGTTTTGTCACCTGTAGCAGTCGCTAGATTGTCGAAGTGTCTTGTAGCTTATGGTTTACCTGTTTCTATCGACGAGAAAGACTTTTTGAAGAAGGTGGGAAACAAACGTCACAATGTGGAAATTGACATCTTGTTGAAGAAGATGGCTATTGACAAGAAGAATGACGGTAGTAAGATTAGGTGTGTCATCCTCGAAGCCATCGGAAAGTGCTACCAGTTGAAGGCTCACCAAGTCTCCAAACAAGACTTGAGCTTTGTTCTCACAGATGAAGTATTGGTACATCCATTTGATGACAAATTGATTCCTAAGACTAACGTCGTCATTCCTCCAGGCTCCAAGTCCATCTCTAACAGAGCGTTGGTGTTAGCTGCCTTGGGTACTGGTACTGTCAGAATCAAGAACTTGTTGCACTCTGACGATACCAAACACATGTTGGAGGCAGTTGCTTCTTTGAAGGGAGCTTCTATCTCTACCGAAGACAATGGTGAAACCATTGTCGTCACTGGAAATGGTGGAAAGCTCGTATCTTGCGACGAGCAATTGTACTTAGGTAACGCCGGTACAGCCTCCAGATTCTTGACTTCTGTTGCACCTCTCGTAGGTATTAACCCTCAATCTGGTGAACATGTAGTTTTAACAGGTAATGCCAGAATGCAGGAAAGGCCAATTGGACCTTTGGTGGACGCTTTGAGAGCCAATGGCTCGGAAATCGACTACCTCAACAAGGAAGGATCGTTACCATTGAAGGTTAAGGCAGGTAAGGGCTTGAACGGTGGAAGAATAGAGTTAGCTGCTACTATTTCGTCACAATACGTTTCTTCCATCTTGATGTGTGCTCCTTACGCCAATGAGCCGGTTACTTTGTCGCTCGTAGGAGGTAAGCCAATCTCGCAGTTGTACATCAACATGACGATTGCCATGATGAAGACGTTTGGGATTGTCGTGACCAAGTCCGAAACTGAAGAACACACTTACCACATTCCCCGTGGATCTTACGTAAACCCTAAGGAATACGTTATCGAATCAGATGCTTCTTCAGCTACTTACCCATTGGCTTTTGCTGCCTTGACAGGAACATCTTGTACGATTCCAAACATCGGTTCTTCTTCTTTACAGGGAGACGCAAGGTTTGCTGTTGATGTTTTGAGACCTATGGGCTGTGAAGTGGTTCAGACTGCTACTTCCACTACTGTCACTGGTCCATCTGTAGGAAACTTGAAGCCTTTGCCCCATGTAGATATGGAGCCAATGACGGATGCTTTCCTTACTGCTTCTGTAGTCGCCGCTGTAGCCAAGAACGGCACGCAGTCTACCTCTATTACTGGTATCGCCAACCAGAGAGTGAAGGAATGTAATCGTATCGCCGCTATGGTATCTGAATTGGCCAAATTTGGTGTTGTAGCCAACGAGTTGCCAGACGGAATTGAAATCCATGGAATTTCACCAAATGACTTGGTTACCCCATCCACAGAAAAGCGTGGAATCAAAACTTTTGACGATCACAGAGTGGCCATGTCGTTTTCGCTTTTGGCTGGTTTGTGTAAGGATAAGGTACTCATTCAAGAAAGATCTTGTACTGGTAAGACCTGGCCGGGATGGTGGGACATCTTACACACCAAGTTCAAGGTTGCTATCGATGGCTACGAGCTTCCATTACAACACGAAGACAGTACTGCCTTGGTTGAAAAACATGGTAATGGTAAGAGAAGTATCATCGTTATTGGAATGAGAGGCGCTGGGAAGTCCACCTTGTCGAAGTGGATGGCTTCCTTCTTGGGCTTCAAGCTTGTAGACTTGGACGATGTTCTTGAAGAAAAAATTGGCACTGATATCAGGTCGTTTGTACAACAGCAAGGCTGGGAAGAATTCCGTAAGCAAGAAGCAATTGTAGCTAAAGAATCTTTCATTAAGTTCTCTGAAGGCTGTGTATTGTCTACTGGGGGTGGAATTGTAGAAGGCGAAGAGGCTAGAGAATCCTTAAAGAGCTATGTAAAGTCTGGTGGAATTGTCTTACACTTACATCGTGATTTGGACGAGACCGTTGTACTTCTTTCTGCGGACACAACTAGACCAGCCTACGTGGATGAAATCAAACAGGTTTGGTTACGTAGAGAAAATTGGTACCGTGAATGTTCTAACTATCACTTCTATTCAGCACATTGTTCCAGTGATGCCGAATTCAAGCACTTGCGAAACTCCTTCACTACTTACATCAAGACCATCACCGGCTTCCATGTGGCTCAGATTCCTAAGAAGAGGTCCTTCTACACTAGTTTGACGTTCTCTGACTTGACTGAAGTTGCTTCATCCTTGGAAGACATCTCCACAGGTTCTGATGCCATCGAATTAAGAGTTGACCTTTTGAAGGAAACGACTCATACTTTCGTTGCTGACCAAACTGCCATCTTGAGAAAGTCGACTAATCTTCCGATCATCTACACTATCAGAACAGAATCACAAGGAGGAAAGTTCCCCGACAACAAATTCGAAGAGCTCGAAGAGTTGTTGGCTTTGGGTATTAAGTTAGGTGTGCAATACTTGGACCTTCAGTTAGACTTGCCTAATGACTTGCTTGAAAGAATTTTGGAATCGAAGAAGTTCACCAAGATCATTGCTTCCTACGTTGATGTTTCTGGCTCATTAAGATGGGATAACGTCGAATGGAAAAACAGATACAATCAGGGTGTTTCTCTTGGTGCTGACCTTGTCAAGTTGGTTGGAAGAGCCAATCTGTTCCAAGATAACTTGAGCTTGGAAGTATTCAGAGGCACCAGCACATTGAAGCCTTTAATTGCCTACAATGTTGGTGAAAAAGGTAAGTTGTCTAGAGTGTTGAACCCAAGATTGACTCCAGTTACTCACGCAAAGATTCCTGCCGAATCTGGTAACGAAGGAGCATTGGATGTCGCTCAGATCAACAAAGCGTACACTGACATTGGTGGCTTGTCAGAGAAGCACTTCTGGATTGTCGGCAACCCTGTTGGCCATAGTCGTTCTCCCAACTTGCACAATGCTGGCTACAAGAAGTTGAACTTGCCATACGTGTTTGACAGATTTGAGACATCTGATGCTGGAGAAGCATTTCAGAAATTGATCAAAGAAGACAAGAACTTCGGCGGTTTGGCTGTGACCATGCCCTTGAAGGTTGATATCATGAAATACACTGATAAGTTGTCTGATTCAGCTCAAGTTATTGGCGCTGTTAATACTGTGATTGAATTGGAGGGCGAACAAGGAAAGTATTTGGGTGAGAACACCGACTGGGTTGGTATTTCAGAGTCTTTTGTTAGGGATGGAATTCCCAACCTTGAAAACGTCAATGTCAACGGTTTGGTTGTCGGTGGTGGAGGCACTTCTCGTGCTGCTGTCTACGCTTTGCACCAATTAGGTTGCAAAAAGATCTACATGCTCAATCGTACGGTTTCCAAGATTCAAGAGATTCAGAAGAACTTCCCTGCTGAGTATAACATTGAAATTTTGGACAGTGTTGAAGCTGTTGAAGCTGCACAACCTATCTCGTTGATTGTTTCTTGTATTCCAGCAGACAAGCCAATTGACGAGCAATTGTTGAACAAGCTTGAGAGAGTATTGTACGTTGGAGGTGAAGCCAAGATTGGTGGATTCACCCCTTCCTTATTAGAAGCTTCCTACAAGCCCAGAGTTACTCCTATCATGAAGATCGCTCTGGAGAAGTATGAGTGGAACGTGATTCCTGGTGTGGAAATGTTGGTGAACCAAGGCATTACGCAATTTCAGTTGCACACTGGTTTTGTTGCCCCCTACGATGTGGTTCACGATGCTGTTGTGAACCAATGAAGTACTAGTATATACAAAAAGTTGATAAGACCATATACAATTATTCTATGAAAGCAGTAGTGAGGGGAAATAGTTTATACATTTTGCGCAAAGGTAGTCGATTTTTAGATTAAATGTTGAGAAGCTTCAGAGAAGTTAGAGGCCCTAACTGAAGAACTCAATAAGGAACTTGTTGACAAAAGGAATATGGTGATCGGGCTGCTCGGGCTGTGTATCAACTCAACATTGGGGGCATAGCCAAAATGGCTCAATGTCTGGTGGTAGGGATGACTCTCCCCCTCCTTTACGACTCATGGCATTAGGCAGGATTGGCTTCGAGGGGTTTATCCGCTGGCTGGTGGGGTAGAACGATAAAATGTAGAAAATTGTGAAAGGGTGGCACACTGATAGACAGTGTGGTCTGCAGAGGGAATGTGGTGAAATCGGGGAATGGGCTGGGTGCAAAAAGGAGAAAGGCGATTGTGGTGTGGAAAATGTATTTTATACTGTGTGGATGGAGTTCTGAGAGTGGGGTGAGTTAGTGAGAGTCAGAAAGAGTGAGCGAAGTACACTAGTGAGAATTAAGATTTGTGAGACTTGAGGTCGGCCAGTGTTCATAAGGGTACATGAAAGCACGTGTGGCCAATAGTGACAGTGATAGTCAGAGTAATAATGGTGGTGAGAGTTAGAAAGTGAGAGTAGCACTGGTGATAAGCAATGAAAAAAGCGAAAGTTCCAGTCTGAGAGTTGGACAAAGCTCATATAGAATAGAATGCAAGTGAACGCGTGAAAGAGTGAGTCTCCAGTATGTATCACAACGTGCAAACTTCCGCTGGCTAGTGGTGATCTTCCTGCTGCGTTGTGGGCAACGTCCTTTCATTGACCAAAGTAGAAATGGTTCCGTACGGCTGCAAAATGTGGAATGCGATAAGATCTGATCTTCCTGGGTAGCCCAACAAAACTCAAGTCGGTGCAGAAAGGCTGGATTGGAAACGTTTCTATCTGGTGTCCCACATGTGGATGCTGCCAGAAAAGTTATCCATATCAACAGCTGCTGAGGATACTCCGATTCTCTCTGTTCATTCTATGCTCTACGGTCTCTCAGTATTGATCTCGCTATTTTCTCCCTACTGTCCTAATCCCCACTCCCATCTCTCGCTACAGCAGCCAGCTGCACCACTCTGCACCGCTGCCGCGAGATCAAACTCCGAAACCCCTCGCCTGCACGCATCCCAAAAAGAAACGCCTGCCGAAGAGGCAACTATCAAGAGAGCCTTCCGCCTGCAGGTTACGAAAAAAATTATTCTTCATTCCTGCCTGCGTCTCTCCCCAAGTGCTGCCATTTTGTTTTTAGTTTACTGCTTATAATTGGAGCTCTGCTTCTCTTCGTCTCTTTTTTACATTCTCGATTCTTTGCTATCTCTAGAGTTTTATCGTTACTGGTGTGTATCTCAGTGACAAATCACACATCTACCACATCCTCGTTTACCACATCCATCGACATCTCGTATACCACTCCCAACACTTTGATCCCCTCCCTTTCGCATCCCTATAAAAGACCTGTAAGAACCATGTTACGTCCCATCTTCAGACGTCTGGGTCACAACCACATAGCAAGACCAACGTCCTCACTAAAATCTTCGTTGCCATCGCTGACATCTTCATCGCCACCACCAATGTTTGCCTCCTCCCTCGCATCTCGTGCCGTTGCTGCAAAAAGATTCAAGGGCTCATCCTCCCTTTTCCAAGGAGCCAGATCGTACTTCCTTTCCTTCGGCAAGGAGCGAAACCAGGAAATGCTCGTCGACGACATTAACCCCTTCATCCGGTTCCCTGTCGTCACACCAGAACAGATGAGGAAGATCTCCAACGACAAGTTCAAGTTCGACTTTGCGTATACGTCGTTTGCATTTCACAGCTCGAGCTCAGTGCCTCAGATCCACTCGTTGTCGGACTTGACCGATCCCACGCTGTTGAACTCGTTGCTTCCCAAAAGAAGACCCCAGGGTTCGCCTGCGGATACGCTTTCCATCAAAGCTGGTGACGATACCATGTTGGTGTCGCCGACTGTACTTGCTGTGGCCGATGGAGTCTCTGGATGGGAGGACAAGTCCGATGCGGACGCCGGCATCTGGTCCCGTTCGATGTTGGAGACGTTCTCGAGACTTATGACCGAATACAAGATAAGCCATTCTCCTCATCACTTGAACAAGAGAGACATCTCCGAGATTCTCGACGACTCCTTCTTGCACACGTCACATTTGATGGATTTGCAAAGGTTAGAAGGCTCTTCAACCTTGATACTAGGCATGCTAAGTGGAGACTTGCTTCAGATGGTCAGCATTGGAGACTCCAAACTCTACATCATCAGAGACGGCGAGATCATCAAAACAAACGAAGAGCAAATGGTAACAGATTTGTGTCCCCAGCAGATCGGAACTCACACCTTGACTCAGTTGCCATCGGAAGTTGCCTGGGTCGAATCGATTGAATTGAAAGAAAACGATCTTATCGTCGTGTGTTCAGACGGTATTTCCGACAATCTTTATGAATGGGAGATTGTGGATTATCTCGACCAGTTCTTGAACGGCAAAAAAGACAGCTTGAAGCGTGCAGTGAACAAACTTCTCTTGAAAGCCAAGGAAGTGAGTTTTGATGACTACGCTTGCACTCCTTACAACCAGAAGGTGAATTCTATGTCTGGTAAACACGGCAAGCAGAACAGCGTAGGCGGAAAACTCGACGATATGTCGCTCTGTATTGCCAGAGTGGTGCTCAATAAAAGGGGAAAGTTAAATTAAAATGGTTAAAAAAGTAAGAGAAAAATAACAGGTATGGTAATTATAGACAATAGAATGGGATAAAAATTATACTACGGTGTTGAGCATTATAATAATATCAAAACTAATTACACATGGGACTAAGGAATTACATTAGTAGCAACAAGACGGTTAAGCCTAGATTTAGGTATGATAGTAGACGGGCTAGCATTTATACATCTAATATAATTAATTTACATATTTCAGTACTACCGGGACGCTATTGGTAGATTTATATAACTGTAATGAATGATTATTACTAGAACTACAAGTACAACAATACGTTTGATTATAATATCATTCTTCTATTCCATAATCCTAATTTTGTCTATTATGCAATGTTTTGTTTATACAGTAATGTTAAATTGAGGCAACTTCGGTAAAGTATTGTCTCAAGATCAAGGCAAGCATCTCTGGAAGTTCGTTGATGTTTCTGACAACAACGAAGAATTCGAATGGGAATGAGTCCAAGTATTTCACAACCTTCAAGTTCATGGCTCCTGTCTTAGGATCGGCTTCGTATTGTACTTGGCTCATATCCAAAATAGACTCGTTGGAGTTAATGCCATCGATGACGACAAACACCAACATAATTTTCTCTTCTCTGGCTCTTCTAACCAATCTCTCAATGGTGTCGTGGTCTTCACAGACACCGTCCGATATGATGATTTGCAACTGCCACAAGTCAGAGTTGGAAGACGATCTCGCATCTTCAAATATCTTCAACGACTTGTTGCACAACTGTTTAATATCCGTCTTGGTCTGCTGGAAGTCGAACCATTGGAAGATTCTGGCTCCACTCTCTTGGCCATTGAATGGCTTGTCAAATGGATGAACTACCTTGACGTCCTCCCCAAATCTGACAATCGATAAACCACCGCTTTCCAACTGGGTCAATGCCTTAGCAACCAAGGCAATACTGTGGAAAGCCAACTGGGTAGATTTACTCTCACTCATGGACTTGGAGTCGTCGACAGCGATCATTATCTGGTACTGTCTCTTAGAAGGTTTCGTTCTTCTCAACCAGATCTTGTCCTTTCGGAACTCAGAGGCTATGTAGGGAATGATTCTCTTCATGTTCAACCTCTTACCGGTCTTGAAATCACCTCTCAACTTGGTGGCTAGAGTAGGCTCCAAGATCAATCTTAATTGTTCACAGAGACCCGAGGCCAATTCTTGAGTAGCAAGATCACTGTGTTTCCACAATTGACGAGCTTCATCGATTTCAATAGTAGGTATTTCTTCACCATCAATAGCATCAGGCACAAGGTTATTTTCTTCGTCTTCTGACTCCTGATCATCGTCAATATTGATTTCATTGTTGATACTAATCTCTCCGTCTCTATCATTCTTATGATCTCTTTCTCCAATGAAGGCACCCTTTGTCTTTCCTTCGTTATCATCTTCTGCGTTGTTTTTCACTTCATCCAAGTCTTCATCAACGTCCATCATGTCTTCTTCGCCGACTTCTTCCTCGGCCTCTTGTTTGATTTCTGGCTTCTCTTCCCTATCCTCTTCGATATCATCATCAATTGCCATGTCTTCATCCAACGATTGGACTTGGTCCTTATCGGCTGCTCCCAATGCTTGGGTGTCGAAATCAGTATTCTCACCTTGAACATGTTGAAACTCATCTGGTCTTTCGTTGGCTTTTTCTTCTACCTTTTCCTTTTCTTCCTTGGCAGCTTCCTTAATCTCTTGACGACGACGGTGGAATTCCTTCAAGGTATCTCCCAATTGTTTTAAAGATTCCTTGGCCATATCACGAGCATCGTCTTTAACAGAATTATCTTCCTCCTTATCCTGTTGGTTTGGATCTGATGAGGCATTTCCAGTAGAACCAATATTATCATTCTCTTCGGAAACTTGATTATCAGCACCCTCACCCTTATCACCAGCCTCTTGTTTGACAGCTGACTCCGCATCAATGTCTTCGTTGGGAATATCTTGATTCGCTCCATCAACACCTTCAGCATCCTGATCCATTGCATCATTGCCATGTTCATTTTCTTCTTCTTTTTCATCTGTGTTACCAAGAGTCTCTTCGTCAGATTGTTCTCCGTCGTTTTCATTTTCTTCTTGAGGCTCTTCACCAATTTCATTGTTGTCATTTTCTTGTCCATTTTCTTGGTCATGATCTTCTCCTTCTTCGTCTTCTTCTCCTTCTTCGTCGACACCTTCTTCGGTTTCGCCATCTTCCTTAGCATCAGATTGGTTTTCTTCTTCTTTACCTTGGGCTTCTTCTTCTTCTTCATCATCAACATCCATCTTATCGTCAAATTCCTCTTCCTTATCATCACCATCAGCCTCTTCGTCGTCATCTAAATTGATATCGTCAGGAAGATCAAGTGCCTCAGTCTGAGGAACATGGTCTTCCACTTGCTCGTTGTCTTGATGATTGACTTCGTCTTCTTGCTCACCAACATCATTTTCTTCGCCTTCTTCATCTGTGCCATTTTCTTCTTCTTTTTCTTTCTCTTCGCTTTCTTTATCTTCTTCGCCTTGTTCGGATTGCTTTTTTTCTTTGTCTTTACTCTGTTCGCTGTCTTCATCTTCGTTGGCTTCCATATTATCGTCATCCTTATTGGCATTTTCAGGAACTTCATCGCTTTCCTTTTCATTCTTGTCTTCCTTAACTTCTTCGTCCCACATCTTCTCATCAATGGCGTTGGGATCGAGGTCATCAAGGTCGTCAATTTCTTCATCCAAATCTTCTTGGTCATCCTCATCACCGTCATTCTCGTCATCTTCCTGATCAGAAGCATTCTCTAGATTGCCGGCCATATCACCTTCGATATCTACAGCATCATCGTTTTCTTCTTCATTGTCGTCGTCATTATTTTCTTCGTTGGGTTGTTGAGCTTGTTCAGATAAATCTTCATCATCCTCAACATCATTCGAATTGTTGGTCGCACCCTCTCCATCACCTAAACCAGTCCCATCGTGCAAGTTGTTATCTTCCTTTTGTTCCGTAGGTGGTTCTGGAGAGCAGAAACCCTTAGTAGCCAAATTGTATAATGCAACAGTCATCATGAAAGTAGCCCTAGAAGTATTGTAGTAGTTATCTCTGGCTGTTTCAAACACATTTGAACTTAATCGGAAATAATGGTTTATCAAAGGAAGAGTGAAAGAAACCAACGCTGAAGTAACTTTAGAAGTCTCTGTATTCTGTTCCACAGAAGAAATGGTATCAAGACAGACAGCAAGCTCATCATGTATACGCTTGGAATGTAATGATTTAATGTACTTCATGATTCTGGTCTGTGTTAAAACCAACCAATTATCATTCTCCTCAGTGATTTCACCTTCTTGACATTCAGTAACTCTTTGAACAGCAACAATAATAGAGTTGGAGAGCTTTCTAAGAGAAATTTCCACATTTTCCAATGAACCCAAGCTATTCAACGACGTAGAAGACTGAACTAAGCCTGAGAAGTTGACACTATTCATCCAAGACAAAACCACTTCGGCAATGAAGCCAGCATTCTTGTACTGGAGCTTCCAGCTATTGAGCCTCTTTGAGAACCCAATATACTCTTCGGCAAACTTCCGGATGAACATAGAAGTAGCTGATGTACGGACGTATGGATCGATACTATCAAATTCGTTTTTCAAAGACGAAAGTTCGAGTTTAATGTCGTAGAACAACTTTGATTGAGTGCCTGGTTCGAATGTGTCAACTGCTTGAGCAGTGAGTAACGCAAAGTCAATCAATTTTGGTAGCCAATGAAGAACATATTTGATTCCATGCAAGTTCATCTCAATTGAAGAATATTCAGATGCTCTAGCAAGATCTATATTCTCGCTTCTTGATTGGGAAATAATCTCTAACGACTTGTAGACTTTAGCCAACTTAGGAATGTACTCAGAGAAAACTCGTAATGGGTCTCTAGTAGCTACAATAGTGTTCACCAAATTCTCAGCTGCAGCAAGACCCTTGTCAGCATCAACCTGCGGAACATCTTCAGCAACGTTGGAAATGGATGCTCTTAATTTAGGAAGAATATCCAATATTCTGTAGAAGTAGACATCAGACGATTCTAATTCAGTCCCTTCGAAACTTGAACTATTACCGACAATTACATTAACACCACCTTGACCCTTGACTATATCAGCTCTCAAAGCAGTCTTCAATCCAATTCGTCTAAGTTCCTTTAAAGTGTCACTCAATAACTTCTTCTTTTGTGTCTTCAATGCAGTGATCAACTTCTTGTTGGCTTCTTTTAATTCCTTGGGAGTTTCTTTTCTAAGTCTTTCCATTTCTTCAAACAATTCCTTGGCGTAATCCATTAGGTTAGGAAGACTCTCGTCTGTGATTCTGTTTATGTAGACTCCCATATTCCTATTTACAAGGTCCAAGTTTTGCAATCTGGCAGGTCTCTCTTTCCAGGAACTGACTGCTGAACAAATTTCCAAATCATTATCTACGACAATGCCTCCAATTCTCGACAAACTTTTCATGTTAACTTCGGATTTTGTTTCTACAGCGATACCAGCTTCAATTAACGGAGACACCTCAGTAGCAAGAATAGCACGGTATTTTCTCACAACCTTGTAAAGACTGTTGTGAGACTTTCTAGCACTTTGCTTGAGAGCATCAATGTTCACATCCTTCCAACTGGCCAATAAGATAACTTCAGAAATATTCTTTTCGAGTGTCTTTCTAGTTGCCGCAATAGCATCAGCGACCAAAGGAACGAATTGTTCGTAGAACAAGATGAAGTTGGAAAGCGCATGATAGACATTGCTTTCTCCTAACAATTGAGAAACATGGTTCTTAAATGCCTTGAGGAGGTTTAATCTTGGAACGAACTCCCCATAAGTAGTTTTACTCATGAAAACATTTAGGGCTGATAACAACTTCGTTGGCGAGAATTCTGCCTGTTCATTATCAGCAAGAATCGGAACAATGATAGATTCGAAAAGGTGGAACCACCACTTACCAATACCTTTTTCAAGAGCTTTTTCTTCGCTCAAGAATATAGTGTTCCAAGTTGACAACTCCAATCTTCTCCAGTTCACAATCAAGGTGGTCAACTCGTCAAAATTTTCCTTCAATGAAACTTGGCTGGAGGCATACTTCTGCCATTCAGCCATCAATGTATAGATCTGTTCCACCTTCTGCAACAACTTAGCAACTGGTGAGTCCAATGGATGCATCAAAAATTCATCTGAAGCCTTTGTTATGTTTTGCAACGTCGCGTGTTCAGGCCACTGTTCAAGGAACTTGGAAACAGAAGCATGTACTCTGGAAATTATCACAATGGACTTTTTTGCTTCACTTGGGGAGCTGTCGTGGTAGAAATCAAATGGACCGTCGTTGCTGTTGTACTTCTTGTAGATGCTGGCCATAGAAGTAATCAACGAAGACAAGACTGAAGAATTGATTTTATCCTTCATGATTTCAGATCTGTACTGAGACAATGTCTTGTTCAATTCATTGCCTTCGTTCACCAACGAACTCAAGTCATTGGTCTTGTTATGAGTGTAGTAGTCGATGTATGCTTGAGTAATGTCGTAGTACAATGTATCAAAACTGTTATTATTCTTGCTGGTGGTGACATCAGAATCAAACACCTCTTCGTAGTCTGGGAATAACTTTCTGAAATCACCCTCAATATCCGAATCTGGATCAGAGTACTTGTACAAGTTACCTTTTTGCAAATTTTCTTCTTCTTCTTTCATTCGACGTAAAGTCCACCTGTAGTACAACGATTGGAAAGACTGAATGTGAACATCTGACAAGACAGAGTTTGTGTTAGCTGCCTTATGAGAGTAGCACAACTTGATGAAGAAAAGCATCAATTGTTCTGAAGCCTGTGAATCTACGCTAATTTTCTTGTTGAAGTTCTTAGCCTTCTCAAACATCGATATGACACTTGATTCAATAGCAAGTTCAGAAGCATCTACAGACCAAAGATCAACATACTTGAAACCAGCAGTCAGTCTCTTGCCTTCAATCGACAACAATTCGAACCCCAATTTGAGGCCATAAATGTAGCCTTTCAATATATCATTCAAATCGGAGTATACCAAATAATTCAGTCTTAAGCGGAACAAGAACTTAGAAGAGTTTTTTTGAAAAATATCTAACATCTTTTCGCTTGAAGCAGACAAGTTTTCAGCACTTTTCAACAAAGCTTGAACAGGAGCAATGCTGATAGTTGAGTCCATAAAAGAATTCCACTCTTCAAATAATCCGTCAAAGGACTCTGTTGGCCTATACACCATAGGCTTTTGAGGGGCAGCGTCATCCGAAATTGGCAACAAGCAGTCTTCGATGTGAATCTTCTCATCACCACTGACAGCTGCTCTAATAGTGCGCCACGAAGAGATAAGCCTCTCTGAGGCCTGCTTCTGTTCTTCAAATCTGTCATAGATGATGTACTCTCTAATGGCTGGATCATATGGTGAGCTTGGAACGAAAAGTTGAATACAACCACACGAAAAAAGAACCCATGCTTTACCCAACGAGCCCAAGTTAGAAGAATCTCTCGAAACAATCATCGATGGAATAAAGAAATCATTAACAACGGTTACGAAATACTCATCAGTCGATCTCTGAATCAAATTGCAGGCGGCTTCAAAATCAAAAGCATTCATATCACCTAGGTTCAATTTTGCCACAATTTCAGTATATGTGCATTCATCGAATGTCTCCGAATGAGATTCCAAAATTCTGAAGAACCATGACTGTAGCATTGTCCTAAATGATTGTCTTTGATCAATCAAAATCTCAGCGGAGTGTTTAACAATAGCTCTTCCCATCAATTTAAAATCTTCCAAGTCTTGCTGCAAGTACTTACCGGCAACAGATCCAAATGTTCCAGATTTCTTCAACAAGTTACTGGCAAAATCATTAGAGAACAAACCCTCACTCAAAGAGACACTAGAACCTTCAACTTCGTGCCAAAGCAGGTCGAGCACGGCTGGGTAAGGATAAAATTCCTTGCAGTCCGGATTTTGTAACAAAGCAGCAGTACTTCTATTGGCAAGTGAAGCCAAATAAATGCTATCGTTTAAGTTCCAGTTGCTACTGGCAGAAGGTGAATTAACAAAATTATGAAGGTAGGCAAATTCCAACTCCAAGGTGTTCTGGCGTTTGTAAAGGAAACTGGAGGAAGCATCACTTAATTTACTGATACCTAATTCTAGGGTTGACAAAATATGAGCATATTCCTCGGCGTTGAATGAATCAGACAAAAGATAGCTGTACAATTGGATGAAAAGCAATCTTAATTGAACAATGTACTCTGTGACGTCAACAAATTGTTCTCTTGCAATGAGATCAAATTCATTTGCTAACCTTAACAAATTTTGGGCATTATTCCAGCTGTTTTCATCTCGAGGATAAGTGCGTCTAAATTGCTCCCATAGGGCATCCATTGAAAATCCAGAAGTTAACACCAACTTATCTCCAAAGGCTGTTAACGAAGATGATAAATCAGATATAAATGGAGCTATAAATTCGGCTTCGGAGTAATTGTCGATCCATTTGTTAATTAACTCTTGGTAAATTCTGATTTTGGATTCACTTTTTTCTTCCGAAGAACGAGCAATACCATTCACTAAAATCTGCAAATCGTAAAGGCTCTTGTATGTGGAGTCCGAAGAGAAAAGACGAGATTCTATGCTTGAAGTGAAGACATTTCTAACGAACTCTTCTACTTCCACGATAAATTTGAAGATTCTTAAGTTTGGAGGAGACTTGATTTCTCTTCCAAGTTCAAAAGCAGCTGACTTTTCCACGTACGACAAAGTGTTGATTCGGGCATTATTGGCCCTCTCTTCAATTGTCTTTCTCCTTTCAATAGATTCAATGATATTAGAAACAACTTCAAAGAACATAGTTGGTTCAGAAGAGTCAAATTCAGGTGCGATATTCTTGACTAATGCTGTCAAATAATTGTTGAGCTGCGGATGCAAATATTGAGATTCTGAAAAGTTGATATTAATACCAACGATTTGATTGGCAGCAACAGCAGATTTAGAGAATAATGATGCCAACTTTGATACAATGCCTTCTTCCAAAAGGAACTTCCATCTTCTTAGCATAACCTGAGCTATCTCCTTAGTTTTGGAATTAAACTCGCTGGACACTTCTACCAATGAAGCCCAAGATTCCACTTTGTTGGTTAACACAAATGGCAACAAGGTTAAAGAAGCGTTAATGCTTTCGGACGTAATTTTAGAATTTAAATTCATAACGTCATCAATGAGAGCAAATGTTCTGGTCGGTGTATCATTGGCAGGTACAAAACCGACTGTAGGGATAAACGATTCGACTACCTTCAATTCATTTAATCTCTCGGTGATATCCTTGTCATGTTTAGTCTTGGTTAAGCCTAGGATACTTCCATCAAAAGAGGTGATTCTTTCTGACAACGATTCCAAGTAGATTTCAATGCCTCTGTTTCTCATAGCTCTAGACAACTCTCCATATTTAGGGTTTACTGTCAAAAATAATCTGAAGTTTGGATGTGGCTTGAGTGTACGAGGTTGACCGTCGGCATTGCTGCATTCGTTAATTATCAAGGAACCGTTTGTTTCCAACAAGGAATTCAACCTGTCAAGAACAGAAGGACTGCATAAGTTTGCATTATCAAGAACTAACCAGTTACCTTTTTCAACTGCCTTCACCAACAAACCATCAAACCATTCAAATTTGACGCTCCTGTCTTCTTGAATTCTCTTTTCGAGCTTTTCAGAGGCTTCAAGTAACAAAATAAGTGCTTCGTTAGAGAAGAATGACAAAAACGATTTCAAGAATGAGTGGAATTGGCTGTAGTTAGATACAGAGATCTCTTTGTTGGAAATGTAGCTGATTAATTGCAACGATTGAGACAAAGTACTGGATTCTGAATCATTGACATACAAATTAGACAACACTAAGTCAATTAAGGTATCGTAAACCTTAGCCACGACATCAACAATTGCTCTAGTTAAATCAACTTGTTCGTAACCACCAAGTATATCCATGGAGTCAACGTCACTATTCATAGCAAATTCATCCACCTTAGCTCCAACAGCATTGGCAACAAGTCTGACTAATTCAGTCTTTCCCGAATTAGAAGGACCGGTTAAGATTAGGGGAATGTTCCTATTGACACATCTGAGACAGGTCTCGATAAGAGAAAAGTTACATTGCAAGGGAATAGCCTTCGATCCACTAGAGCTCAGGACCGAGCTCGTCTTCTTAATAAGTGCTTCTCCAGATTGCAAGTATGATTCTGTGGCGAAGTAAAAATTGTCACGGTGAAGTGGTTCTCCAAAAATCGACTTGAATAAAGAAACTGCCTTAGCTCGGTCTTCCTCGGTTCTGAATCTTTGGATGACAATCATGTTAAGGAAATCAGCAGGACTGATATCTTCGCAGATGGATTTAGCGTTCAACAATTCTAACCATCTCAAAGTATCACGCAAATTGAATTCCCAAGGACCACCAGATGACCCCCAATTCTTCTTGATCACTACTTGTTCTTCAAGTTTGGACATGAAATCAATTATTTTAGAACAAACATCACTTGGAATTTCAGGATACAAGTGTTGCGAAATCAAATTCAAATCTTCTGATTTTAATGTATCCACATAGACGACAGAAAAACGATTGACAAACGATTTGGGCAAACCCTTTCTGCCACCACCTTGGTACTGTGGATTCTGAGCAGCGAAAACTTTGAAGTCCGGATGGCAACTAAAGGATTTGTCTAATTCTGGAATGTATGCTTCTCCACGGTGATCTAAACATGCATTCAAACCTTCTAAGACAGATTGGGAAGCCAAATTCATTTCATCAAGCAATACCCACTCACCTCTTTGCATTGCTCTGAGGAAAGGAGCGTCACGCCAGACGAATTCACCAGTCTTTCCTCCTTCTGCTGGCGCATCAGAACCAAACAAATCAATCAAATCAGTCTGTTCGGACAAGTTAATTCGAACCAAATAGTTGCCTGTAGCTTTGGCGATAGCTGAAACTAAACTAGTCTTACCGACACCAGGACTACCTTCCAACAAAATTGGCTTATGCACTTGCATTGCTCTAATGACACGCATTGTATTGGCTGACGTAGTTGGAGCATGCAAGTTAAAGGAATCACTAGAAACAGAACCTTCAACTCTGGCAATAGAAAAGGGGCCAGCAGAGACATTGGAGTCGGTCAAAGAAACTTCAAAGCTATTAGAATAAATGCTTAAGAGATCTTTTCCGCTAAACTCGGACAAGGCGCTGACACATTCAACCTTTTGCTCGCGTAACTTGACTTCATTCTCAGCTAAGAAGGCAGTATTATTTGTTCCTAATGCATCGATGAAAACCATAGAAGCACCATGTAATAAAGCCTCTTCGCTGGTTGCTCTATTTCCACACGAGTTGATAAACTGAACCCAGGCAAGGATATCTCTAAGAGAAATCACACCACTGTCAGCATGGCCACCTCCAAACTTCTTTCCGTACCATTCAGAAAATTGGACAATAGCCTCAACGTGAACTTTGTCAACTAATCTGTCAGCTACGATTTCTCTAACGTCATTGAAGTCTTCCATTGAAGGCACCCAGATTTCCGTGAAACGGTTTCTCAAAGCCGGAGAAAGCTCTTTCTTCCCGTAATCCCCACCTGGGTTCATGGTAGCCAAAAACTCAAAACCTTCGGCACCAGTGACAAAGACATCATCAGTACCCTTCTCAGCCAATAACAAACTTCTTTCTGGCTCTAATACTGAATTCAATCTTTCTAAGACAGAATCGTCGGCCAAGGAAATCTCATCCAACAAAAAGAAACTTCCATTCTTCATGGCACGAACCAAAGGACCATCATTCCATTCGAACAAAACAGCGGAGTTTCTTCTACCTTCTTTGATTTTAGAAATCAACTCCGGATCCGCTTCACCATAATCTTGTAATGAATCGAATTTGGCAAGCAAGTGTTCAAGGGTGCTATCTTCCATAGAAATATCAATGTTGAGGATGCCAAAGAGAGCAACAAGATCTGTGAAAAGCATTCTTTGGTTTTCGTACCTATTACGTACTGGTCTTTGTGCACCGAGGATGTCACCGGTTTCTGTGTTCTGATGGGCATTGACAGTGATGAGTTCTTTTCTAAGGTACTGAGCAATGATCTGACAGACAGTAGTTTTTCCACATCCGGTTTCACCTACCAATAAGAGTGGCTCTTTGTACTTCATAGAAGTGAAAACCAATACAGCAAGTCTACGCATAGCCTTAGTCCAAACCACGGAAGTGCCAACCTTCATCAAGGCTTCGACTTCTAAGCTCTTGTAGTAGGCATTCATATCAAGTTTCACTCTCATAACTTTCTCTATGACTTCCTTGACGACTCTCTTTTCGTCTTCCTTTCTGACACGTTCAGCTAACAACATGTACCCATTGGCAGCAAGCTCCTCGTATCCGACAGCATCACGAAGGGCCCATCTGAACAAATCTCTCAATGTAGCAAACGAGTTCTTTTGTTCAAACAACCTTGTAGATTGACGTTGAATAGACAAATTCTTGTACACTTCAACAATCTTTTTACAATAGGTAGGAGCGATCTGACATCTTTCCTTCAAGATCGTCTCCAATTCATCCTGTGGAATATCATCGAAGTGGAGTTCCAAGAATCTATTACGGAAAGCTCGCGACAACACCTTTCTACCACCATAAATACCAGGAGGATTTTGCGTAGCAAAGAGCATGAAGTCGGGGTGTGGGTGGACTACTTCTTGAGTCTCGGGAATAAACAATTCTCTGTTGTCATCAAGCAAACGATTTAAAGCCTCCAACACGTCAGTTGGAGCCAAGTTCAACTCATCCAAGACAATCCAATGACCCTTTCTCAAAGCTTCAACCAAGATACCTTCCCTGAACGACAACTTACCAGTAGAATCAGATACATATGTACCCAAGTATTCTTGCAAATCTGTATGCTCGTGATTGTTAATACGAACGAACTTATGGCCCGTAATGTTAGCAAGATAGTGAATCATGGAAGTTTTACCGGCTGAAGTTGGACCTTGAACCAAGACAGGGAATCTTCTACCAGCTGTAGCACGAACCAAATTAAGCATATTCTTTTCCACGAATGGAGTAATGATATAATGTGGTTGAGGAATGACCTCCTCGGGTCCATGCTTCATCCAGTAGTGACGAAATTGAACAAATTCTTCAGCTTTCGAACTGGGCGCTGGTGGAATTTGACTCATTACAGATTTTGCATTCTTTAATCTTCCGATAGTATGCTTTTCTATTACGGGTCTCAAAATTTCTTCTGACTTTACATCCAACAATGTTAAGAATGCCATACAAAAACCTTCGTAAAGAGACCTTCTCAACCCATAGATTGAAACAATGTCACAAACATAGATTAGAGTCCTGGTTAAAGTACGAATACTGAAGTGAGGTCTCTGGTTGGCACCATCAACGATCTTGTTGGATTCCGAAAGATCTTTGGCCGACAAATACAACTCGGCAATATCATTACCAACCCATTCATCACCAATAGCGTATCTCCCAACGTACTTATCGATGATTGAAAGAAGATCATTGATGTCCCTGTCTGGAGAATGAACATAAATCTCACTGAATCTGGAACGAATACTCAATGGCAAGTCTCGTTTACCCACATCAGTAGAAGGATTCATACAGCCGAAGATTCTGAACTCTGGGTGAGCCTTAATCGATTCAACGTCTCCCTTTTCAGTCAAAAGTACCGATCTTTGATTAAGGCTCTCAGATAACAAGTCGGCGATGCTTTCTAAAGTGTCAGCAGAAGCCAAGTTAATTTCATCAAGTAACAACCATTCACCTTCTCTGACTGCCTTAACCAAAGAGCCTTCTAAAAAGTTAAAGACAAACGAGTTCTCGAGAGAGGCGGTTTGGATTTCAAAGTCTTTGACTTTAATCTCAAATTCCACCCACTTCTCAAGAAGGATGGATTTCTCAAGAGAGCCCAACTTTCTTTTCTTCTTCGGAGCACCGTCTTCGTCTGATTCTGTAGTCTGAGCAAGAATATCCTTCGACATCTTAATGGCTTCACGCCATAATCTGATGACGTTCTTCCATTGGTTTTTGTTGAAACACTTGGACAACACGCGAGAAAACTTCTCGTTCTTCTTGCCTGAAAAAGTGGCTATGAAGAGATTCTCAAATACTTCCTGAATGGGAACAGCTACTGTCTTGGTGTTGACAGGCTTGTAACCACCCAACAAGTCACCAGCTTCCGTTTGTTGAGAAACGTTGATGACTGTAAGTTTCTTATTCATCTGCTTGGCAATTTGTTGAACCACTGTGGTTTTACCAGTACCAGTTTCACCCACTAAAAGAACTGGTTCTGCCATCTGGATAGAAACACCGATCTGTTCCATCAATCTTAAGGAATGATTTGTTCTGGCAAACGAAGTATTGTTACCAGTTTGCTTCAGAGTGTATAAAGCTTTGTCGGTTGCAGACTTGCGTAAAGTAGCTCTGCCTATTTGGAATTTTTCATCATCATTAATAAAGTTAGGGATATGCTTCGTTAAGAATAAGTTGATTCTGGACTCTGGAACTTCCAAGATTTCACCAATTGCATTTACAAGAGGTGTCAAAGCTGTCTGTTCGGTAATGGCACTTCCAAAACAGTCTACAGCTTCTGCAAAGATGTTATCATATATAGTTGATTCAAGCAATTGATTGGGCGTAGACACACCGTAGTTGATCAACATGGAATTGCATCTAGAACAAAATTTCATTAAATCTCTGAAAGAGATCACTCTGGGATGAGAACCCTTGTTCAAAGAGATGAATGAAGTCAACGAGTAGATACGTGTAATTTCCTTGTAGCACTTAATGAAAGGAATGATCAAATTCTGAAGTAATGGGAATCTCGTGATCAAAATGTTCTTTAAGTCTACTTCATTGGGAACTTCAACCTTAATAAGTTCCCATAGTCTCAAACCAATCAAGTCAGGAACGGTGAACTTTGAATCGTCTGAGATTCTAATAGTGGAAATCAATTGAAATCCATTTTTGGCTCTGATAACTTCACCTCTAGATGGGATAGTCAATTCCCTCTTCTCCAATAATGTCAATAAGATGGATAACACCTCTGTAGGTGCTTTGTCAATATCTTCAATCAATACCCACTTGCCTTCTCTAACAGCGGATGTCAAGACACCAGACCTCCATTCAAAAGTGCCTGGCTTTTCACCTGACGAATACGTACCCAACAAGAGCTTAGCATCAGTTTGTTCGCCCAAATGGATCTTGACTATGGAATTGTCATATGACATATAGTTTGCAAGTTGGTTGATAAGGAAAGACTTTCCGGAACCAGCCTTTCCGTAGAGCATAACTGGCTTGTTATTCTGAATGTTGTGAGCCAATTGTCTCAACACATTCACAGAGTTCTCGGTAGCTACAAAAGTAGGGTCTGCAACTGACTTAGGCTCCTTTTCTGAAACAATATTAGGCACCAAGACTCCACAAATGGAAATCACTAACTCGCTGAGATCGCCTGGGGCTATGACTATGTTTTCAGTTTTGGCAACAACGGTGTCCGATGCAGATGGCAAGGAGTTGAAATTGGACAATCTTTTAGCTTCTAAGAGTGACAAGAATGCATAGTCCAAATCTGGGTCTGTTTCATAGCGAGATCGGAGGTTGTCAGCTCGGCCAATGTGGGTATCTATCATTTTGGATTGTGCTTGTTCAGAAGCACTTAGGAACTGTGATAAGATTCTGATAGCTAAGTACTTCGCAACATCATATTCAGGGTTGTCTTGGCGGATAATGGTGTACAACACGTGTGGAAGAATAAAGTTCTTGAATCTGTGGTTGTCGTAGGTAATAAGTCTATAAAAGGAAAGAAGAATATGTTCTAATTCTGCTGCAGTAATAGTGCTGAGATGAGAATCAATACTGGTGAAAAAATCGATTTTGTTGATGAAAAATTCAATTAGATTCAATGATTCATTCGAAATATTGACCAATCTCGATAACGCACGTAATATGGTGGAACCTCGAATCACACCTGCTGGTTCATTATTCCGGTTGGAGTATTCAGCACGGTACTCGGTCTCAAACTCTTCGGGGTGTGAAACCCATCTCGATATCAAGTCGAGGAAAATATCCTTAAACGAGTAGAAAATTGGCAAGGTAGTCGAGCCTTGCAATGCAAAAAGTGCCAAAGAGTTCAAGTTCTCTTTTATGGTCTTCAGAGTATCAAACTGGTAGGCTTTGGGAGTATTCTTGAGCACATTGAATTCCTCATATTGACGGTACAACGTCCGCGAATGCGGCAAGTTTACAACGACATTGTTGTTCATATTTGATATGTCACAGAGGCTACTTTCCAGTTCTAAAGCTATGTGAGGCCAAAACTGGATGATTTTTCGGTATATGGAAAAAGATCTGGAGTCTATTTTGCAAAATTATATTTTCATAGATGAGATGAGAGCACCTGCAGGTAGAGATTGCAACTCGAGATGAGAGACGATCAAAAGTGAGTACTATGGCAAGGGCAGAAGAGGAAGAGAGAAAGTCTCTGTCATAGTTACATCTACTCTTGTCTCCTCTCATACAGATATTGTGTTATTCCACCATTCATTGTAATATTGGAGTTAATTAGTTGTGCGAGACTCCTTGTATTACTATTAGGCTACTCTCTGAACTATGAAATATACTCTTTTTCAAATTACTGTGTGCATCAGTAACAAAATAGCTATGGAAGAGCTGCACTATGTGTATTTATTCACAACCTATAGATTATAACCACCATTAATACGAAAAAGTAGAAGAAACCGGCTTTTTTGACGAAAACGGCTAAAATGACCTTATCACGTGATATGTTTATGATACAATTATATTTATCTGTTCTCATCACATCTTGAGGCAACTTGTCCGAGTGGTTAAGGAGAAAGATTAGAAATCTTTTGGGCTTTGCCCGCGCAGGTTCGAGTCCTGCAGTTGTCGTTATATTTTTTATACATTTTTTGCACCCATAAACCAAAAAACGACCAGTATTCCAAAGAGGTATAATCGTACCTTTGTAGAAATTGGTCTCAGTGTAGTTGTCTGTAGCAATATCTTTTCTTTTTGCGAGTAAAAGGAACATGAGGTTATTGCTTGGCTAATGTATGCCATGTTTCGTTTACAAATTAGACGGCTTTTCGGAATTTATTTGTGTGTAATAATTTCAAATGAAATTGCAAGTATTGCGATTATAGTCTAACTGATTTACTAGCTAGTATGTTGATCTTCTTCAAATCAGTACCGAATGTTGGAATAAACTAAAAACTAAAACGCAGCGTTGAAACTACCTAAAATTAAATTGTATCCATCGAAATATGTGCACTCGTAGCAATAGTTTTCGATAGAATTTAGATAAAACGACTGTCTAATCAATACACAAGATCAATGAATAGAAAAGGTGTAAAGTTCTCTTTCTCCAACTCATTTCAAAAGCTCATTGGTAACATTTTCGCCAAATGTGTCAAAACTTGTACTACTTAGTCTGACTGTGGCTTCATGTGATACAATAGCTGTCGTCTCTGTTTCTGTACTAACTTGATCGGCATTCTCAAGCTCTTCATTTTCCTTGTTGATTTCCTCTACCATGCTATTAAGCCAGTCATTTGCATTGATTTGAGTAGTTAAAGTTGTCGAGTTAATGACTCTATCATTTTCATCGTAAAGGCTGTAAGTTAATGAATAATTATTATTTCCAGGACTAAATTCAAAGTAAGTGTTTCCTACTTCATTTGGGTGAAACCGGCTCATTGCCATGAGACTTTTCTCATCTAATACTTCACTGATATCAGGCATTGAAATGTTGGTGATAATAGAAAACTATGAAATCTTGTATAATTATTAATGACAAGTGTGATAATTCTTACTTTTAACTAAAACTTGTTTTTTCTTCGGTGATCTATCCATAGAGATTTTTTTTACGAATCAGCATGTGTTAAAGTCCAACCTAATCACTACAGAGTATATAAATCTTCTTCTAACCCATAACGCAAGTTTAGAGGAAACCTAAAGGTTAAGAATCCCAGTTAATATTAACTAAACCATAGGTGATATCCTTAAAACACTTAAATTTTGTTTTTTAACGAAATTTTTGCCGGTTTTTTTAGGGTGTTTTTCAACTCGAATGAGGTGGTCTTCAACAGCAGCATTTCAAAACAGTTGCCTTTATGGCCAAGTTGGTAAGGCACCTCACTAGTAATGAGGAGATCGTCAGTTCGAATCTGGCTGAAGGCAATTTTTTGCTCTACCAACCTCAGTACTGTCTTTTTTTATCATCAACAAAGTTGTTACACCTCCAAGAGCTGTTTTTATGCATTTACAATGTACAAATGGACCCTTGCCACAGCTAAGAATGAGGTGTCCAAAAGGTGTACAAATGTGCGCATACAGGAATGAGATTTAGCGACCAGGAGAAGTAGCGAAGACAGTGAGAATAATGAGAGAGGAGCAGGAAAGAAAAGGCTTAACCGGGAGTTGCAAGAAGACATTTGGGAGTAGATGGCTACGTTAACCAACTGGTAGAATATGCTGATATCTGCTTCGTCTTTGGACTTGAAAATCTGAGGAAGAGTCTGAGAATGAACTGAGAGAAGATATAGAAGTTTTAGGGCTAATATAGTACCAACATTCTCTGACCTTATTTCGACTCCTATCTAGTTCTGCACCATTTCCCTACCAGGCAATTCTATTGCAAATTTCTTTGATTCTCACCAAAAATTTTACTTCTGGGAGCACACGAAATTTGTTACTCCGGACACGTTCTGCTACCTTCCTCATGGTGCAAGTATAAAAGGTCTATTTACTGTATTTTGAAGATCTACTCTTTGGGAGTTGTAAACATCAAAAATTTACCTTGATTCATTGGGAAAAGTCATTATATTTTTAGTACAAAATAGGGGTGCAACATTTATACAAGACGGAGCTTGAATGATTGCGAATGAAATTGACAAAATCAACCTCTTCGGTAATTTCCATCAAAAATAGGAGACAAGTTCCGAAATATGCACCAACTCACCATAAGCAGCAGGATGGACAAAAGCTTTGTGCAAGTCTCAAGCAAGTTTGTTGGGTCACTGGTTATCAAATACCAATTGTATTGTTATCTCAAATGCAAAATGCCTTGTTACCGTTTCATCTATCCATGTTTAAATCAACACACTTGTGCAGTACTTATGCAAACAATACTCTGCACTGGCTAAAGATTTGATACTTAAAGAGTAAGATTTGCTATTGATATCGGCTTCAACAACTGCAAAGTCTCGGACAGTAGAAAACGTCACCATGAGCAAACCAGAACCAATTTCAGGTATATCGCCACAAATCAGCGGCATGGATACCTATACCCACCGTCACCGGGGTTCCTCTGTCGGAGAAATAAACGTTGGTGATACAGCTGCTCCAGGTCTTTCCACTATGCGTACCTCCAAAAGGCAGAGAAAAATGTCGGATGCAAGAATTGTAGCTTTGAGCTGCGAATCAAGCTCAGATATTGCAATATTGAAGAAAATTGGCATTGCTTCCAGGGAATTGTGCTATAGACATACTTGGATAGTTCCGCTCCTTGTATTGATTGCATCATATAGTACTTACTGGTTGTCTGGTGTCGATACCCGGCTTCATCGTTTCTTGGAAGCCTTAGTTGTTCCATCTTACAAGATTCCTGGAACAGACCAATATGGAAAGGGTGAAAATGACTTTTATTTCGTTGGTTTCTACGCTATTTTTTTTACTTTCTTAAGGGAATTCGTAGTGGTGTGCGTATTGAGACCTTTGGCAAAAGCTTTGGGCATTAAAAGGGAATCAAAGGTAAAACGATTCATGGAACAGGGCTATGCCATCTTTTATTACGGTTTATCTGGTCCAGCCGGATTATGGATAATGTCAACTTTACCACTTTGGTTCTTTGAGACTACACCGTTCTATGTCAACTATCCGCACAAGACTCATGACTTCTATTTCAAGGTCTATTACTTAGGTCAAGCTGCTTTCTGGGTTCAGCAGTCAGTTGTATTGATTTTACAATTAGAAAAACCTCGTAAGGATTTCAAAGAATTGGTCTTGCATCACATTATCACTATTGCGTTGATTTGGAGTTCGTACAGATTTCATTTCACTTGGATGGGCTTGGAAATATTCATTACTATGGATGTTTCAGATTTCTTCTTAGCTTCATCGAAGACCTTGAACTACTTGGATTACGCAATTTCTGGCCCTTTCATTTTTGTTTTTGCCTTGATTTGGATTTACCTCAGACACTACGTGAACATCCGAATCTTGTGGTCTGTACTAACTGAATTCAGAACTGTCGGAGAATGGGAATTGAACTGGGATACTCAACAATACAAATGCTACATTTCCCAGCCAATCGTCTTTTTCTTGATTGCTGCCTTGCAAATAGTCAATTTGTACTGGCTCTTCTTGATCTTTCGTATTCTTTCGAGATACATTTTTGGAGGAGTCGCCAAGGACGAAAGAAGTGACGACGACTCCGAAACTGAGGAAACTGGCGAGGAGGAAACTGGCGAGGAGGAAGCCAAAAAGTACCAATAATTGACAAGTAGACATTCAATCAGAGCCCAATTGATTGAATAAATAATAACTTAATTGCTTCTATACCTAATAACTTAATTTAATAATTGTTTATGAGAAAATCTGGAGTTACCCTAACCAATGCTGGAGACTACTGCCCAACAAGCTGATTTCTTCAACTAAAGTAGAGAAAAGACGAGTCAACTTCGTCTCGATTTGCAAATCTCTCAAACTAGGCGTTCTCGGTAAAGAAATTTTACCGATAACAAACTGTTGGCCCAATATATTGACACCCTTAAAGTAGTCTTCCACTTCGTTACCAGTCTTTTACTTTCCACTTACTTCCATCTATGAGGGTCGTTGGGAGAAAGGGAGACTACGGTCGAATGACTGGTTTCAAAAAGGTTAAATAGCTTGCTGAATCCGATCTTCATGTTGGCGAGCACATTGAAATGGCCGGTATAGTTGATGTAGAATCCATTGATCACAGCGTCGTCTCTGGACAATCTAAAGAATCTGTGCTGATTCTGAATACGCAATGAACTCATATAAATATTGGGGTTCCATTATCAAAATAACACATGGTAGCGCAGATTTTTCAGTCCAGTTCAGATTTTAAAGATTTTTGGTTGAAAGACTTTATTCTTAAATAGATTCGATACTTTAGAAATGTCAGACAAAGAGGACCAGGAGTTGCAGCAGCTCTGGAAACTATTCCAGGATTCTCCTGAGGAAATTAAACAAAGAAGACAGCAGATTACCAAAATCATCCACGATGACCAGAAGTCTGAGTTTCCTACTCTGATGTCTATAGTGACAGCATTTGATGAGCTTCTAGGATGTTTTTCCTTGGGTGGCCAGCTTAAGAACTATTACAGATATGGTAGTATGGATACGTGTCTGAGACAGCGAGAGAAGTTGTGGTTTGCTATTGGTAATGGAAGCTTTACTGAAGAGAAGAAACCCAAGCCAGTAGAAGAATTGTCACCCAAAGAGCTATCCAGCAGGACGAAAATCCAGGAGTTTTACAAGAAGAGATTATTAGAAGACAAGGCTCGCGGGAGCTCTGAAGATATATGGAATCAGCGTGAAGAACCGTTGGATAACCCGTTTAAGAAGTAGGAGGAAGTAGTTAGAAAGGAGTCTTGTAAATATAGAATAGAGTAATGAAATGTACATGGAATGAAATATGAACATGAAATATGAACATCCATTTGGAAATTAAACGTAAATTGAGTAGAATATCATGTCAATATGATAATGAATGAACACAAGTGGTTGGTAGTGCTATGAAAAATGTAATTCAATTCATATCATCAATTTACTCATATCTTTCATTAGCTTGTATTATGAAGATATATACATAGAATGTACAATAACTTATAAATGGGAAACTAACTATACACGCACTGGTTCTAACAATGTCTACAGTATAGTATGAGATGACGAATTTAGTGTACAATAAGACCACTCTGGTCTTCGGTTTTACATGATGGTACAGCCCTTCTTTTCAGGCTCATTATCGTTGGCACCTTTTGGCCGGGCATTAAGAGCACATCTGGCAGCCTCCGAAAACGCTTCGTTGACACCTCTGTTCTTTTTGGCTGAACACTCCAAGTATCTCAAGGCACCAACCTTTTTTGCTACTGCCAAACCTTCATCGTATGTGATTAATCGCTTGTTCTGTTGGTACTGGTTGTTGGATGCATTCTGCGAGTACGGGTTAAACTCTTCTTCAGTTCCGTTGATGTGGGCATGGCTTTCGTTGTCTTCGTCGCTTCTCAAGTCGCACTTCAAAGCTACCAACACCAACTTGACACCTTCACAATGATCTGCTATTTCTCCCACCCATTTGGATTGGACGTTCTCTAACGAGTCTGGCGAATCAATAGAAAAACACAACATGATACAATGTGTATCAGAATATGAAAGGGATCTCAATCTATCAAATTCTTCTTGTCCAGCCGTGTCCCACAAGGACAACTCTACCGACTGGCCATCTATAAATATATCATGCACATAGTTTTCAAATACCGTGGGTTCGTACACTTGAGGAAAGTAGCCTCGTGTGAAAACGTTCAATAGGGAAGTCTTCCCACAGGCACCGTCGCCTAGAATGACTATCTTACGTTGTACTAGATTGTTAGTATGGAAATATGAGACAGACAGAAAGAGAATATGATAATGACAATGACGGACATATAATGAAACGATAATATCAAAATATGAAAATGAAATGGCAGCATTTTGATAATACGATAAGATACCGTTATACGAGTATGCCAAGTTGAATATGACAAAAAACGGTGTTATCGACGAAGATATATGTGGCTTGGCAGTGGTCATCTGGCAGATCCGTACATATCTATCATAGACTTATCATTGATTCAAGTTGGTTAGTCTTTAACGCTTGAAGTCTTTATCTATGAATATCACGAAATATTGTAGAATATGACAAATTCATTTGTGACTAAAAATCAAACATATTTTCTGCTGAATTATGATCTGTCGATGATGCTGTCACTTATGAATGCTGGAAATACTCATAGGATTCCATATTCTTATTCTCTTATGTCTTTATCTTATCGATGTTATCACCCCTGTCATTATAGCTTAATCTCAGATACGGCAGATTGGCCAGCGATAGCTATTCAGGTTTGTGCCGCACCGTCAATAATGGGCCAAAATACGAATTTTGAGTCGTAAATCAACTGATTTCGCAAAATGACTGTTATTCTGTCATTCTGCGGATACATACTAGTCTTGGGGGCTCCACCACAAAGAGGCATCGTCTGTTAGAATGAATGAACTGGATTTCTGGAAAAAGGACTTAATCCAGAGTGTGTGTGTTTTTCAAAAGTTATCTGTTTTGATTGTTCTGTAGCTCGAGAATAATGTCGCGCGGTGGCAGAAAAATGTCGTCAGGCAAGGCTGTACATCTGACCAGGAATTAGAGAGAAAATGTTGCAGTTTGGGAAGAGAAGAATGGATGTAGCAGAAAGGTAGCAAAATACTAGAAAGTATGGACAATGGTATATTTTGAATAATAGAATAGAATTATTGTAATACTGGCATAGTACTATCAAAAGTATACAAGTTTAGTACAACTGCATAGCAAATTGTTTATATTGATATGATAAATAGAGAAGTGAAATAAATGCAAGGACGCTAGACACCATGTGTCACGGTGATATGAACCGCAAAGGTATCACGATAGAGATATCATGACGCAGTACTACAATAGTAGCAGTAAATTCAGTACAACTTGTGATAGATCCACGTACTCACTACTTGTAGATTTTTACCTATTGCAATAACTCTTCGGCGTCTACATGTCATGAGTAGACTTGTTGTCCATTAAGTCCTCAAGGTACATCGAAGGAATCGTCTTTCTGGGAGCAGAAGGACCTTCAGCAGCAGGCATGCCTGGCGATGACAACAAGGGGCCTGCACGACTATGACCAAGTAGAACCGAATAGTCGCTGTTGTTAGCCTCAGAAATGCCATAGAATGAGTTTCTATTAGTACCCTGACCAGGTACCAAGTTTGTAGTGGAAGCACCAGCAAAAGACAAGTTCGTCACTGAGCCTCCATACAGCGAAGACTTGACTCTCTTGTGTTGCATTACTTCGGCAGTAGGCGAGATGAACATCTTGGTCATGTCATGTTTGGTAGTAGGACCAGCAGCTTCTGATTGGTAGATGGTAGAAGTGTCCCCCAACTGAGAGCCACCAAAGGAATATCCCATTCCTCCTCCTAAGCTACCAAGTACAGATTTACTAGGAGTCAACAATGGTAGCTTAGCTACAGAAGGTTGATATTCCGAGTTGTAGTTGAGGGTAGTACCGGTAGAACCATCAGGACCAAATCCATAAGCGGAGCCATTGTTATTTTGGTAAGTGGCATAAAGTTGTTTCTCTGAAGCCATCGTTTTCTTAGCCAATCTGGATGCTGTGAACGACACGATCAAGTGGTACAAGATAAACCCGAGGAAGATGGCACCTACACAAGCACCTACAGCTATAAACACAGTTCCACTTGGGTTCTCCTGTCTGAGAATATATGGGTTGTTACCACTAGCCGGGACTGTCATAACGGGGGTGGTGAAGGACGACGTAGATGAAGTTAATGAAGGCATTGATGCGGTGGTTGAGGTTATCTTAGGCAACTCATTAGTTATCTTGGGCAATTTGTCAGCTCTTTTGACAGCACCAACCGCTGTAGCAATTATTTGAGCCATAATGATGTTATGTTATGTATGTTATTTTAAATGATACTTTTTTTGGAAATTAAAATGAATATTGAATCCAAACTTTTGATCTTAAACCCTGAAAATTATCTCAGAAATGAAATTCGATGATTACTTTAATTAAACTAACTTTTGTATGATCTTTGGAAGAGTTTTGTTCCGTTATTGTAGAAGAACTTATATGTGAAACGTACTGTTGTCGTGTCACTATGATTGTAGTTTTGTATTGATCTTGATGATCCACTATTGTTCTCTGTATTGATCTCTGAATTGATCTCTGTATTGAACCTATGCTGAATCTCTATATCTTATTCTGAAGTCGGTATATAGAATCAACTTTCACTTTTTATGTTCTTTGTCGATTCTTCAGATCAATTTATCAAAATGAGACTCAAATCAAATGAAATCGTATAAATGCCAAATGAATCGGAAGTCAAAGGTTTGCTAACAAAAAAAACTGCGCAAAACGTCAATCTCTTCAGAATACCTTATATGCTAACTTTCAAACGTTTTACTGTAGCAACACAACTGTAACGAGCTTTTTCCTGATGCTTCATGTCTTCACCGAATTGTATGAGCCTTGCTGTTTGGTACACAAATGGAACGGATTGAGAAAATTTTGATGCTCCTGCATGTGGTTGGCTATTTTAGGAATTGTAAACAAAGGCACATGAGTTGGTCTGGTCACGTGAATAGAACGATTTCATACCAATTGTCTTACAGTGGAACAGTTCTTAACTAGGATTCCCAAAGAATAGACAAATTCTTAATAACAAGGTTAGCCTAGTAAATATTACTTCTCTTAATCTCCTCTTTCCATGCATGTTTTTTTTTCCATCAGAAATAGCGCATTTGCAAAAACTGTCAAACTAGGAGCACCTTTATATACTAAATTCTTGCAATATATATCTTGAATATACAAGATTTAATATCGAATAGCTATATTCCTTACTCGCTTGGGCATCCATAAAGAAATGTCACAATATTCTATCAAAAATTTTATTGTTTTATTCTGTAGTATGTATTGACGATACCTTTTCTATTAGTGTTCTTTTTCGCAGCCATTACCATTCATATTCTACCTCCTCAGGTACAACCCAGTTACCGGCACGAGCACGCTCAAATTCATCACGATACCAGTTCCATATATCCACGCTGTCACAGTCGTCCACCATTCTTGGCTTGTGAATGTCGTCGATCTTGAAGTACTTCACTAGGTCTCCTGCTCTACAGTAGATTCTGAGTGAATTATAAGAAGCCAGGTAGTCGTTCTTCTCCCATGGCTTGGGAATAGGGGAATCTGAGAAATGTACCAACTTCACGTTCTGGAACACATCCAACGCATTCCAGCCGTCGTTGGACTTCTTCTTTGTAAAGGGCAAATACTGTGGTTCTACTACAAACCTACGATGCCATGGTTCTCGGAACTCTCCCGTGAGAACTCCATACACTTTATGGGGCAATATACCAACATGAACATCTCTCCTAGAAAGAAGCTGGTCGTTCAAGTATTTGTTCATGATCTCCATGTCATAGTCATGCTTCTGTCTCAACGAAGAACGACAGAAAATATACCAGTACCAGGGGTTGTACACATATCTCATAAGTTCATTAAACGTCTGTCTAGAGGGCTTGATGACCATTACATGATTAGCAAAGAAGTCGTCGTGGTTATCAAAGAAGTGCTGTTCGTAGATCAATGACGGAAGCAACTGGAAGGCCCTCTCTGGTAAACTTTCTCGCGAAATGTCACTTACAAGTTTCTTCATCCGTAAATTATATCTCTTCTTTTCCGGAATTTCTACTTTTCCTCTGAACTTCGTGTGCTTCTTATCCTCTACAACTTTATTTAACCAGAACGCCTGGGGTAATGCATAGGTGATATGTTTGGGCAACTTGAAGAGTTCGTCCAAGTTGCCGTAGTTGTTGTGTATATGGCTGATTTCAACATCTCCACTGCGGGGAACATTTATAACCATCGAATCCGAATCAAAGTACACAATTCTGTCATACTCGACTTGGTTAAAGACGTGAAGCTTGGTAAATGACAGAGACCACGTAGACTCATCACCGCTAGCTTCAAGCAAAGGTACTGCTTTCAACGTGATATCATGATTGTTAGCAATTATCAAGAGTTTGTTCCAGGTGTCAGAATCAGAATGAGCCAAAATATCGCTGTAAAGTACTACCAAGTCCTTGGCTTTGGTGTCTGATTTACGAATGCTAATAAAGTTAATAATGGCCAAGTTCAAATGTTCGTAGGAAGTAGCGTATTGCATATATGCTAACTTGTCATTTTTCCTGTCGCCTTCATCTAGAAGAGTAGTGCTATCGTAGTAGTTGATAACCTCATTCGGTATCACCCTGAGTTTCTGGCTCAATCCTCGTTCTCGTATACTATGGCTAGTCTCTAATACTACGTAAGAGACGAGATAGTATAAAAGGACAAAAACCGCAGCCTTATACTCCCAGTTTCGACGTAGATACCGCACGGCTTGTCTCTTGAGAGCACCAAAGTTTACCATTGCTTGATGTAGGGGACTCAGTAAAAGATGAAAAACTATCGAAGGATAAGATCTGAAATTTTTGAATGTTCCGGTTGATCTTCTCTACCGGAATTTTTATAATTCGGGGGTGCGACACCTCGGACCTCACGCGTTTCATCCGCAATAAATTACATTACCTAAGGACGAAAAACAAGGAATAAGGGAAAGGTTGATGAGATGATAACCCAGAATCAGGTTAGATTCATCTTTTTAAAGAGAAGGGTAATACTTCAACACTAAGATCAAAAAAGCAAAAAAAATGCGCAAACCCGGAATCGAACCGGGGGCCCAACGATGGCAACGTTGGATTTTACCACTAAACCATTTGCGCTAGAGCAAACTACTCCGCGACGGGGAATTGAACCCCGGTCTACCACGCGACAAGCGGTAATTCTAGCCACTAAACTATCACGGAGGTTTGTCTTTATACACCTTATAAAAGCAAATGGTTAGTTTATTTTATCACGTGGAAAATCTCACGTGAAAATGACTAAAACTTGCATCACGTTAAAAAAAAATACTGTGATGGATATAGACGCCATCAATCAACTGGAAGGGCCTCCTGGAGACTCTTCCCACTTCAACGCTTCAAATAGTGCTTTAAACGAACCGAAACCGCCAGATATTGGCCGAAAACGAAAAACCGACGTCGCACCCGATGACCTGATGGACCTTGATGGCGAGTCCTCAGATGCCGTAGAAAACGGCGAATTGGAGCCATCTTTCGTGACAGCAGGATCAGTTATTGCTGATGACTCTTTTGACGATACCCAAGAAGCCTCAAACGCTTTAAACACCTTGAACGAAGGGCCAGAAATGTCGACTATGGACAGCTTTGAAACCTCAGTTTCGAAAAATTCTTCACGTCACGTGATCGAGGAAGAACACGACCCAGTTTTGGCTGCAAAAGGAGATACTGTTATGATATCTCCAAGTCCTACTTCCAGTAGCGATTTGTCAAAGCCTACATCCACCAGTGACTCAGTTGAAATTACAAATGTTTATATTAAAGAAAAAAACCCAAAATCCCAAAAAAATAACCTTTCAGAAAATGAAGAAATCAAAAAAAATCAGGAAAACAGAAAATCAAAAAAACAAACCTCAGGAGCTCCTCTTACTGATCTGATCTGGAACGGTCAGAACGCCTCGCTCCAACATCACAAAAACAATTCATCAATTAAACTTCTCTCCAAAGACAGGTTAATCAAGGATCTTGAAAAACTCGGATCTGGCTTAAACAAGAATTGGGAAGAAGATAAATTCACTGACGACTTGACCTTTAAGAAGATCAGAAGGTTAGGATTTGCCAAAAACTATGTCACTTCCCACTCACAACAAGAATGGGCAGGCGAACAGGGCAGAATTGACAGATGGAACATCCCGCAAGAATTTGCGCAATCCTCCGGACCTTCAATTGTGGGAAAAGCGGATGGATGACGTCGATTCGACAACCTTTCGACAATGTTCACGGAAACATCAACAGAATGTTGGAATTTGCACCTCCGACAGTATTTCCAAGAAATTCAACTTGTCTACAGAGGACTACCAACAGTTTTGGGAGGTAATTTACAAGATTCAATTACAACACCCCAAGGGAGTTGAGGAGATTCGGAGAGTTCATTTGGGCCATAGGGACTACCATGATACTTCTGAAGTACCAGTCGAATGCAAACTTTGCCTACAACAAATTACAACCACACAATTCTTTCACCATACTTATCAAAATTGTCAAGTGAGTCGTATCGTTAGGACCTTGATTGGACCCCAAGACGACGCTTTTCTTCTCCAAAATTACATTGGAAATTCCCAACATCCAGAGTCAGCCTATTTATCTTTTAACCAATACCTCCATGCGGTGCATTCCTTGCGCCTTCGACGAACGAATGAGGATAGAGTAAGTTATTCTCTGTCCTTTCTCAGTTCATGGGTATCGGTTTTTCAGGCTAGACATTATTAAAGTTTTTTCAATTTCATTACTGTTCACTTTCATTACTTTTCAATTTCTAGACTTTTCCATTTCTAGACTTTTACTTTCTACTTCGCCTATTCTTAGGCTCTTATACCTTTAATTAGGTTTCGGTTTTTATGCGCCTTCTTCAGAGGTTTTCACCCTTTGGGTTTCCTCTTGGTTGGCCCATGCTACATTGGGTGATAATGGCCTTTATCTCTAGTTTATAGCTGTTTATATGGGTTAGTATGTTCAATGTATGCCACTACGTTAAAAAAAATACTGTGATACGAGACAACCCTCCCAAAGCGGGATCGGTAGATTTCTCTTTCTCCCAGATAGGATCATCCATAGACCCTCTCAAATCCACAAATACTACACCTGCCATGATCAGCTCCCCAATCGGATCGTCATTCAGTATCACGGAGGCATCACAACAACAGCTAGCAAACCCCATTCAGTTGAGGTCCGAAGTCCTTCCATCACAGGATACGATTCCTGACTGGTCGACGTTACAGGACACTAGCACCAATGACACGCCTTCTCAATTAAATTAAAAAAAAATGTCGTCCCTTATAGATCACCATATCACCAACCGTCAATTTCCCCGAAGGTTGGTAGATCATAGGAATAATCTTTTAAAGATACGCACAAAAAACATTCAAAATAATACTGCAATTGGCAATTTTTGGAAACTTGCAAAAGATTCAGATATTGTGTTCATGCAAGAAACCAAATTTAAAAAACCATCTCAACGACCAATTAGTTGTCGTTCACATAGATCCAATCATACCGATTGGCTTACCTCTCTAGAAAACACACTAGAAAGACATGACCAAGAACTTATCTATTCCACTCAGCACACTCGTGCGGCCATCATTCTCAACTACACACACCAGCAATTCTCAAAAATACGGTCGAATAACCTTTCCTTGAATGCAGAGATGGCACCCCAAGTTGCGGATGTCATTTTACAAATCAAGGAAACAAATGAATACTTCCTCTTTATCTGCATCTATGGGCCAAGTGGCCAATACAGTCAACAGACTGATTTGTTTGAAGCCCTACAGCAACAGATAGACGCGCAAATTGAAAAATACTACATTGAACACAATGCCACCCTCCACCTCTGTGTAGGGGGGGATTTCAATATGGTCCAAAACCCGATACTTGACTCAGATACTTCGGCATCTCCTACCGCCGAAATTCCAGCTCGTCAAGCATTCAATTCCATCTATCATTCCTTTCACTTACAGGATTGCCTTAGATGTTTAAACCCTACCATCAAACTTTTCACAAACCAAAATCGCCAAAATTGTCGCCGCCTTGACCGAATTTACTTCTCGTGGGAAGTAAAGGATAGGATCTGGCAATACGGACAACACAAACATAAGTTCATAACAAGCACCCATACTACCGTCGATACATCCATAATCATCTTACCAGAGGCCACTCTTAAGATTGGTAAACCAAGGTTTACATTAAGAGACCATTGGATCGACAGTGAAAAATTCCTTGAGGTCATGAAAAGACATGGTTACCAAAACTACACGGAGTACGTGGAACGTATTCCAGAAGTCCTCTCGTACATTGGTAGAAAACCAGGCGCCAAGGCTCCGCAACGCCTTATCACCCCCGAAAAAGCTCTCTTTAATGACCTCTCTGAGAGATTTAAAGGGATAACTCGGCAGTCAAATTTGACTTTAAGACTTACATCAGCAGATGGAAGTCACACCGAAACTACCACCGAAGGCATCCTCAAAATACAAAGAGACTTCTATGCGAATCTTTATCTGGACTCACAACCTCAGGAAGCCAAACGGCTTATCGGGGCCTACGTCCAAAAGTTCCGCAAAAAAATCTCATTGATTGACCAACGAAAACTAGAAGAATCTATAACGCTCGAAGAACTCACTACGGCTCTCAGTCGTACCACTAACCAATCCACACCAGGAAAAGATGGCGTCCCGTATCGCTATCTTAAAAAAGTGTGGCAACAAGTGGGTCCTCTTCTAGTCATCACTGCCAACGAAATAATGGAGACCGGACTATTACCGCACAACTTTGCGCTCGTATTAATCCGAATCATCCCCAAGCACACTGTTGAAAACCCCACTATCAACAATTTCCGTCCTATTTCACTCATTGACACTGGGTTGAGAGTGATCTCACAAGTGCTCAACATGAGACTACAAACGGTCGTCGACTCCCTAGTCGGTTACGACCAATGTGGTTTCATGGCGGAACGCCAGATGGACTTTCAAATCCAACGGTTCCGCACAGTGATCGACAAGATGAAAGTTGATTCTGAACTCCTGAAGGAAGCAAATATAATTCTTGTGGACCTCACCAAAGCCTTCGATCGAATTTCGCACGACTATTTAGCTGCGGTGCTTGATCGAATTGGTTTAGGCACGCGATTCAAAAGGATTCTTATGCTGGTAACGACACAGCAATTTGCAGCCATTTTTACTAATAATACCCAGTCGGACCCTTTCCCGTTGAGACAGGGAACCAGACAAGGGAATCCCGTACTGCCCATTTTATTTAATTTGTGCCTCGAGCCGCTCCTAACCCGTCTTAAGGACAGGCTAGAAGGAATCCCGGTCCATTTCGATAACTTGTCACCAATTCGTACAAAATACGCTGCATTTGCCGATGACTTAACCATCTTCGTCAACAGTAGAAGAGATCAGGAAGTGTTGAAGGAGGAACTTGCTTCGTTTGAGCAAGTTTCTAATTCTTTAGTTAGTGCTTCCAAATCCCGCCTCTGCTATTGGGGAGAACCACCGACAGAAGAGATTCGGAACATTCTTGGTTTTCCAGGCTTGGATCTTAGTGTAACGGAACACAAATACTTAGGAGTCCCGATCAATGGGTTTAATTGGGAGAGCTATATTCAATCTCTCTCTACTCAACTCATGATTCATTCGGTTAAAGAGCTTCCTGTTCATCTTAGATGTACAGGCTTTAATACCTATATTTACTCCAAAATTTATCCACGAGATCTCCACCACCCGATGAAAAACTCGGATTTCAAACTGCTAATAAAAATGATCAAAACCCATCTTCCTCAAATTGGGTCCTCAAACTTACACGGACTTAAAAAACGTGGAGGTTTTGGGCTCATCAACCTTGAAGAACAAGTTCAGGGCAGGAGGGCAAAGGTTGTTTACGAAACGCTAACCAATACTCGTGATTGGAATCTTATTGCATTTCGCGATAAGATTCAAACATTTGTCAATGCATTTATTCCACCCGCCTCCTCTCCTTATCCCAATGAAACTGAGGTGGTGCCTTGGTATCTCTTCCTCGTAGAAATCGGGATCCAGACACAAGGGCCTCGTTTGCTATCCAAGTACCAAGCTTACGCGGGGTTTTCAAATACCGAAAAAGACTGGTTGAAGGCATGGTTTCGTCTCACAAAAGCCAAACAACACTACACCGATGGTCGGCGGCGTTACTATACGTCTGAGTTTAGAATGAGCTTTGATCAAACTGCCTTTGAATTTATGGTGCGCAATCCTCCGGACCTTCAATTATGGGAAAAGCGGATGGATGACGTCGATTCGACGACCTTTCGACAATGTTCACGGAAACATCAACAGAATGTTGGAATTTGCACCTCCGACAGTATTTCCAAGCAATTCAACTTGTCTACAGAGGACTACCAACAGTTTTGGGAGGTAATTTACAAGATTCAATTACAACATCCCAAGGGAGTTGAGGAGATTCGGCGCGTTCATTTAGGCCATAGGGACTACCATGATACTTCTGAAGTACCAGTCGAATGCAAACTTTGCCTACAACAAATTACAAACACACAATTCTTTCACCATACTTATCAAAATTGTCAAGTGAGTCGTATCGTTAGGGCCTTGATTGGACCCCAGGACGAAGATTTTCTTCTCCAGAATTACATGGGAAATTCCCAACATCCAGAGTCAGCCTATTTATCTTTTAACCAATACCTCCATGCGGTGCATTCCTTGCGCCTTCGACGAACGAATGAGGATAGAGTATGTTATTCTCTGTCCTTTCTCAGTTCATGGGTATCGGTTTTTCAGGCTCGACATTATTAAAGTATTTTCAATTTTATTACTGTTCACTTTCATTACTTTTTAATTTCTAGACTTTTCAATTTCTAGACTTTTAATTTCTACTTCGCCTATTCTTAGGCTCTTATACCTTTAATTAGGTTTCGGTTTTTATGCGCCTTCTTCAGAGGTTTTCATCCTTTGGGTTTCCTCTTGGTTGGCCCATGCTACATTGGATGATAATGGCCTTTATCTCTAGTTTATAGCTGTTTATATGGGTTAGTATGTTCAATGTATGCCACTACGTTAAAAAAAAATACTGTGATGGATATAGACGCCATCAATCAACTGGAAGGGCCTCCTGGAGACTCTTCCCACTTCAACGCTTCAAATAGTGCTTTAAACGAACCGAAACCGCCAGATATTGGCCGAAAACGAAAAACCGACGTCGCACCCGATGACCTGATGGACCTTGATGGCGAGTCCTCAGATGCCGTAGAAAACGGCGAATTGGAGCCATCTTTCGTGACAGCAGGATCAGTTATTGCTGATGACTCTTTTGACGATACCCAAGAAGCCTCAAACGCTTTAAACACCTTGAACGAAGGGCCAGAAATGTCGACTATGGACAGCTTTGAAACCTCAGTTTCGAAAAATTCTTCACGTCACGTGATCGAGGAAGAACACGACCCAGTTTTGGCTGCAAAAGGAGATACTGTTATGATATCTCCAAGTCCTACTTCCAGTAGCGATTTGTCAAAGCCTACATCCACCAGTGACTCAGTTGAAATTACAAATGTTTATATTAAAGAAAAAAACCCAAAATCCCAAAAAAATAACCTTTCAGAAAATGAAGAAATCAAAAAAAATCAGGAAAACAGAAAATCAAAAAAACAAACCTCAGGAGCTCCTCTTACTGATCTGATCTGGAACGGTCAGAACGCCTCGCTCCAACATCACAAAAACAATTCATCAATTAAACTTCTCTCCAAAGACAGGTTAATCAAGGATCTTGAAAAACTCGGATCTGGCTTAAACAAGAATTGGGAAGAAGATAAATTCACTGACGACTTGACCTTTAAGAAGATCAGAAGGTTAGGATTTGCCAAAAACTATGTCACTTCCCACTCACAACAAGAATGGGCAGGCGAACAGGGCAGAATTGACAGATGGAACATCCCGCAAGAATTTCTAATTGATTCATTGTCACTCCTTGGAGAACACGAATATCAAAAAAGGGCAATCGAATTGAGGATTGATCGGTTTGAGTACAAGGATACTCAATTAGACCCGTCCAAAGAGTTGTCTTTAAAAGAAAAGCTAGCGGTTATTGAAGACCACTTTTCCCATCTCCCCGAGAAATTTTATGAAACAGCTCTTCAGCTCGAAACCAAATTGAAACAAGTAAGAGCAGCTAAAACAAATTTCCTAGACTTACTTGCCAAGGCGACAGGTGAGGATAAGGAGGCGAGACCACTGTACCTCAGAGCCATACATGAAAACGAGATACAAGAAAGAGATCTCATGGCCCAATTGACAAAGGAAAACACCCTTCGTGCTATTGTTCCCTTGATGATGATCAGACCACTCAGCAACTCTACTGCCTATATGTCCCTAAGTCCCATTGAGGGACCTAAAACCTCAACCCAGGGACCCAGCCTTCTTATGTCTCTTAAAAAATTGTTAAGACAAGGTTATGAAGGATCAACTTCCGATTACTATTTCAAATTGAGCATGATTCCCTCTAAACCTCTCGCAAACATGTTTCTTGTCGGACTTGAACACCCATCAGATCACAAAAACCCAGAGATGGCGATCAGTGAATTATTCAATAGAGGTTCTATGCAAATTACATCGTCCCATAAACCCAATTTTTCAAAATTCCCATCAGACGTCTACTCAGTGGAAGAAAAAGTCAAGTATGAGATTCTCGTTGCCCATTCAGAGCGCATTCGCAATACATACTATTTAGACAAAGACAAAGAAAAGAGTAAACTGTTCTACCTCATTGCAACGGACTCTGGCAAAGTCCCTACTCGAAAGAATGCAAATCTTCCGAACTATAGTCTCGAGATCATTTCGACTTTTAAATTCTGCAGTTACTGTCACGAAAGTGATCACCCAACCTTTAAATGCACCAAAACGAACAAAAACCGCACCACGTACTATCCACCCAGTACACCAATGGTAGCTACTTACACTCTGACCAGAGAAAGTACTACAGACAATGGCAGTAAATTTCGTAAAGTACGGACAGGGGCCTTCACCGAAGTCACCAAGGGCGTAAAACCTCAGAAAATCCAACAAACAATAGTAAACCATGGATCAAATTCATTCATGAACTTGCCTATGGAAGAACCGCCCAGCTCAACCACGGACCCGACCAGCACTACGGCCTTTTCGCGTCAACCAACAAGTACACCAACAACCCCTCGCCAACGCCAGACACAAAGCCAAACACCGGCTACAAAGACGAAGACAACTCAAGATCTTGATTCTGAGGACATCGTGATCCAGGCCACAACGTCGATCCAGACAGAAGCAAACACCATAACTCCCCCCAGCACGCCATTCACAGTCCAAACACATAAAACTATCAACACTCCCCCTTCTATGGGAGCTTCCTCCACAAGAAGAACTCCATACTCAAGACCCATCAACAAGCGTCAAGATGCGACCTCCCCAACCCAGAGATTGGAGCCGTTACGGGCAAGAAAAACACCCTCTCGCCAAAACACGGCACAACTTGCAGACGCAAGACTGTGGCTGGAAAGATACCCCCAGCGACTACGAGACCACCCTCCCAAAACGGGATCGGTAGATATCTCTCTCTCCCAGATAGGATCATCCATAGACCCTCTCAAATCCACAAATACTACACCTGCCATGATCAGCTCCCCAATCGGATCGTCATTCAGTATCACGGAGGCATCACAACAACAGCTAGCAGACCCCATTCAGTTGAGGTCCGAAGTCCTTCCATCACAGGATACGATTCCGGACTGGTCGACGCTACAGGACACTAGCACCAATGACACGCCATCTCAATTAAATTAAAAAAAAAATGTCGTCCCTTATAGATCACCATATCACCAACCGTCAATTTCCCCGAAGGTTGGTAGATCATAGGAGTAATCTTTTAAAGATACGCACAAAAAACATACAAAATAACACTGCAATTGGCAATTTTTGGAAACTTGCAAAAGATTCAGATATTGTGTTCATGCAAGAAACCAAATTTAAAACACCATCTCAACGACCAATTAGTCGTCGTTCACATGGATCCAACCATACCGATTGGCTTACCTCTCTAGAAAACACACTAGAAAGACATGACCAAGAACTTATCTATTCCACTCAGCACACTCGTGCGGCCATCATTCTCAACTACACACACCAGCAATTCTCAAAAATACTGTCGAATAACCTTTCTTTGAATGCAGAGATGGCACCCCAAGTTGCGGATGTCATTTTACAAATCAAGGAAACAAACGAATACTTCCTATTTATCTGCATCTATGGGCCAAGTGGCCAATTCAGTCAACAGACTGCTTTGTTTGAAGCCCTACAGCAACAGATAGACGCGCAAATTGAAAAATACTACATTGAACACAATGCCACCCTCCACCTCTGTGTAGGGGGGGATTTCAATATGGTCCAAAACCCGATACTTGACTCAGATACTTCGGCATCTCCTACCGCCGAAATTCCAGCTCGTCAAGCATTCAATTCCATCTATCATTCCTTTCACTTACAGGATTGCCTTAGATGTTTAAACCCTACCATCAAACTTTTCACAAACCAAAATCGCCAAAATTGTCGCCGCCTTGACCGAATTTACTTCTCGTGGGAAGTAAAGGATAGGATCTGGCAATACGGACAACACAAACATAAGTTCATAACAAGCACCCATACTACCGTCGACACATCCATAATCATCTTACCAGAGGCCACTCTTAAGATTGGTAAACCAAGGTTTACATTAAGAGACCATTGGATCGACAGTGAAAAATTCCTTGAGGTCATGAAAAGACATGGTTACCAAAACTACACGGAGTACGTTGAACGTATTCCAGAAGTCCTCTCGTACATTGGTAGAAAACCCGGCGCCAAGGCTCCGCAACGCCTTATCACCCCCGAAAAAGCTCTCTTTAATGACCTCTCTGAGAGATTTAAAGGGATAACTCGGCAGTCAAATTTGACTTTAAGACTTACATCAGCAGATGGAAGTCACACCGAAACTACCACCGAAGGCATCCTCAAAATACAAAGAGACTTCTATGCGAATCTTTACCTGGACTCACAACCTCAGGAAGCCAAACGGCTTATCGGGGCCTACGTCCAAAAGTTCCGAAAAACAATCTCATTGATTGACCAACGAAAACTAGAAGAATCTATAACGCTCGAAGAACTCACTACGGCTCTCAGTCGTACCACTAACCAATCCACACCAGGAAAAGATGGCGTCCCGTATCGCTATCTTAAAAAAGTGTGGCAACAAGTGGGTCCTCTTCTAGTCATCACTGCCAACGAAATAATGGAGACCGGACTATTACCGCACAACTTTGCGCTCGTATTAATCCGAATCATCCCCAAGCACACTGTTGAAAACCCCACTATCAACAATTTCCGTCCTATTTCACTCATTGACACTGGGTTGAGAGTGATCTCACAAGTGCTCAACATGAGACTACAAACGGTCGTCGACTCCCTAGTCGGTTACGACCAATGTGGTTTCATGGCGGAACGCCAGATGGATTTTCAGATCCAACGGTTCCGCACAGTGATCGACAAGATGAAAGTTGATTCTGAACTCCTGAAGGAAGCAAATATAATTCTTGTGGACCTCACCAAAGCCTTCGATCGAATTTCGCACGACTATTTAGATGCGGTGCTTGATCGAATTGGTTTAGGCACGCGATTCAAAAGGATTCTTATGCTGGTAACGACACAGCAATTTGCAGCCATTTTTACTAATAATACCCAGTCGGACCCTTTCCCGTTGAGACAGGGAACCAGACAAGGGAATCCCGTACTGCCCATTTTATTTAATTTGTGCCTCGAGCCGCTCCTAACCCGTCTTAAGGACAGGCTAGAAGGAATCCCGGTCCATTTCGATAACTTGTCACCAATTCGTACAAAATACGCTGCGTTTGCTGATGACTTAACCATCTTCGTCAACAGTAGAAGAGATCATGAAGTGTTGAAGGAGGAACTTGCTGCGTTTGAGCAAGTTTCAAATTCTTTAGTTAATGCTTCCAAATCCCGCCTCTGCTATTGGGGAGAACCACCGACAGAAGAGCTTCGGAACATTCTTGGTTTTCCAGGCTTGGATCTTAGTGTAACGGATCACAAATACTTAGGAGTCCCGATCAATGGGTTTAATTGGGAGCGCTATATTCAATCTCTCTCTACTCAACTCATGATTCATTCGGTTAAAGAGCTTCCTGTTCATCTTAGATGTACAGGCTTTAATACCTATATTTACTCCAAAATTTATCCACGAGACCTCCACCACCCGATGAAAAACTCGGATTTCAAACAGCTAATAAAAATGATCAAAACCCATCTTCCTCATATTGGGTCCTCAAACTTACACGGACTTAAAAAACGTGGAGGATTTGGGCTCATCAACCTTGAAGAACAAGTTCAGGGCAGGAGGGCCAAGGTTGTTTACGAAACGCTAACCAATACTCGTGATTGGAATCTTATTGCATTTCGCGATAAGATTCAAACATTTGTCAATACATTTATTCCACCCGCCTCCTCTCCTTATCCCAATGAAACTGTGGTGGTACCTTGGTATCTCTTCCTCGTAGAAATCGGGATCCAGACACACGGGCCTCGTTTGCTATCCAAGTACCAAGATTACGCGGGGTTTTCCAATACCGAAAAAGACTGGTTGAAGGCATGGTTTCGTCTCACAAAAGCCAAACAACACTACACCGATGGTCGGCGGCGTTACTATACGTCTGAGTTTAGCTTGAGCTTTGATCAAGCTGCCTTTGAATTTATGGTGCGCAATCCTCCGGACCTTCAATTGTGGGAAAAGCGGATGGATGACGTCGATTCGACAACCTTTCGACAATGTTCACGGAAACATCAACAGAATGTTGGAATTTGCACCTCCGACAGTATTTCCAAGAAATTCAACTTGTCTACAGAGGACTACCAACAGTTTTGGGAGGTAATTTACAAGATTCAATTACAACACCCCAAGGGAGTTGAGGAGATTCGGAGAGTTCATTTGGGCCATAGGGACTACCATGATACTTCTGAAGTACCAGTCGAATGCAAACTTTGCCTACAACAAATTACAACCACACAATTCTTTCACCATACTTATCAAAATTGTCAAGTGAGTCGTATCGTTAGGACCTTGATTGGACCCCAAGACGACGCTTTTCTTCTCCAAAATTACATTGGAAATTCCCAACATCCAGAGTCAGCCTATTTATCTTTTAACCAATACCTCCATGCGGTGCATTCCTTGCGCCTTCGACGAACGAATGAGGATAGAGTAAGTTATTCTCTGTCCTTTCTCAGTTCATGGGTATCGGTTTTTCAGGCTAGACATTATTAAAGTTTTTTCAATTTCATTACTGTTCACTTTCATTACTTTTCAATTTCTAGACTTTTCCATTTCTAGACTTTTACTTTCTACTTCGCCTATTCTTAGGCTCTTATACCTTTAATTAGGTTTCGGTTTTTATGCGCCTTCTTCAGAGGTTTTCACCCTTTGGGTTTCCTCTTGGTTGGCCCATGCTACATTGGGTGATAATGGCCTTTATCTCTAGTTTATAGCTGTTTATATGGGTTAGTATGTTCAATGTATGCCACTACGTTAAAAAAAATAATGTCATCAATTTGATCCCTAGTGGTCAAAATTTGTTCTCATAATGTGGTGGGTATTCACAGTGGACAGAACTTAGGAAAAGAACAAAATTTTTGTTTCCCGAAAATAGGTTAATTGTTTGATATTTTGTAAATATCATACAAATAGTCGTCTAAAATCAATATCTGCTAGATGAAATATCCTACAAACGAAAGATATCTGTATAAGTAATTCAGACACTTGCAACCCAAAATTGGTTACTAATTTACATAAGCATATTCTATATAATCCCTACATTTCCATTATGGACTGGCCAAACATGTATTTTGATTAAATACAATAAAGTGGGATATATGATTTTTCGCAGCTAATGTTCCAGACTTTTACACGTTTCAGCTATACCAATTGCTGAAAGAAGAAATACAAGATAGAAATATTATTTATAAATAGCAAAGAGAAGGGCTTACATATTGTTCCGGGATCCTATCGCTCCTATGTATTCCAATTCATTTCACCAATGCTCCAGCTGCAACATCAAATTATCCAAATCACGTGACAATTTACATTTTTCGTATTTCAACAAGATCCAAGTACAAGCCAATATAATATTGTTATATCTTTTCTCCAGCACTGCTCTCTAAAGAAATTAGCATCTCACAATGAGTGCTATATATACATACTTCACTCATGAAGTCATTTCTGAATTTGAAGGCAATGGCTCCGAATCAGTAATTGAGGTTTTGGACTCAGTCAGTTTTTCAGAAGCAGGATCAGATTCGGTTGAAGAGAGTGAAACCATAGTAGCCACTATTTTCACCGAGCTTTTGTTATCTTTTGAAGACGACAAACTCAGTCTTGATCCGATAATGCAGTTCTTATTTTCCTCAATAAAAAATGATAATGTAGCCCGGATCTTTTGTCAAGTTCTCAGTGTATTTCCAGCTACCGAGAAGATTCTGAATTTGCTCCAGCTTTTATGCCGAAAACAAAACATCATCAAACCAGAAGCTATAGTGTCCTATATAAGTACGGATTTGTTGAAGGAGCTGGATGTTGTGCCCAAGGCTGTTTTGACCAAGACGCTTAACGGACGTATCAGAGATGAGTTCTATACTCAGAAGAAGTACAACCTCTTGCACGAGGAGATAGATGGCTACTCCAAATTTATCGTAGAAATCTATAACATCTTCCGATTTGATGAGACTGAATTTCAAGTCGATTCTGCACTTCAGATCATTGAGAAACTTATTGGTCACTTTAGTTTGGATCCTAATAGGTGTTTGGACATTTTGCTAGAAATCATCGAGAGTTCCTTCGTATGTAATTGCGAGATGGCAATAAGATTGCTCAGGAAGTCGCGTTGGTGGCCAACAAAAGAAAGCGACAACTCCTCTATTGAGACGCTATCGTATGGAGGAAGCGAACCTGGCGCCAAAGTCTTGGGATTGAAGTTATTGAAGAGTCCTTCAGATAAAGATTTGCCCGAAACGTTCAAAATCATGGTCAGCTGTTTGATAAAGGAAGGCTTCATCAGTTTCGGTGATATTTACCAATACCTTAGACCTTCTGACGAAGATATGGAAGTTCTTGAAAAGGAGTACAAGAAGAAACTAGAAGACGATGTGGCGAAAGCTGGAGCAAACGCTCTAGCATTGGCAGCTCCTTTGGCAGACGATGAAGATGAAGGCAAAAAAAAAGAAAAAACAATTAGTAAAAACGTTCCAGAACCACTTTCCTTTGAAAAGAAGTTGCAACTTAACTTCAAATACCAGTTCTTACGTGTTTTGCTAGGAAATGGTCTCTACTGGCCCTCTATTTTCATACTAACAAAGTACCCTTTCCTCGCAAATGTTGATCAGGATATTCCAGAATTATTGAACAGACTATTCAACGCCATGATATCACCACTTTTCAATCAGATATCTCCATTTACCAAGGATGAATTGTCTTCTTTGCAGACTTCAGGAAAACTCGCCTTTTCCAGACCTCACAACATTGTAGAATATGACGATTTCCCTTGTCAAAGCTTGTACACTTTCAAGACGAACATCAAGAGCTACTCTCAAAAGAAGTTTATTTACTTCTATTCGTCTTGGTCTAACGGGTTACCCACAATCGATAGCGTTTTTGAACTCTTCAGAGTTTCAAAGGAATTCTTAAAATTCATCGGTGTCAATTTATCACACGATATCGAGCTTTTTACCAAAATATGTGAGATAGGTATTTGGGACTTGAAAAATAACCCAGAAGACTCCAACAGAAAAGAAGAATGGTTCCATTACTTCAGAAACTTCATTTTCCCTGCCATGGCTGTCATCGAAGAAAACTCAATTGCAATCGACAAGGCATTTGCATTGCTATCATTTTATCCGTTGGAAGACAGATTTAGTGTGTATGGGGAATTGTATCAAGTTCTTGCCAAAAACAACCCACTCGTAAAGATGGCATACGGAAAAGCCGAAAAAGCTACCAAGGCTGTCTTGAAAAGACTTTCCAAAGAAAATGTCCGTCCCATGATGAGAAGACTTGCTAAGATCAGTTTTTCTAATCCTTTACCCTGTTTCTTGACTATCTTACAACAAATTGAAAGTTATGATAACTTGAACACCTTGGTTGTTGAAACTGCCAGATATTTCAATAAATATGGATGGGATAATCTTACTGCTGCTATTTTGATGAGATTGACCCTTGCAGGAAGATCATCAACACAAGATAATGGAATGGCAGAACGTCAATGGCTTCAATCATTAGCTTCTTTTATAGGTAAAATCTGCCAACGATATCCTCAAGAGGTTGATTTGCATACTATTATTAATTTCTTGTTGAAATCGTTTTATGTTGGAGAAAGCATTGGGTTGATAGTCTTGAAGGAAATCTTCATAGCAATGGGAGGGATTCAGACCATTACCAACTTGACATTGCAACAAATCGACTTGATCAACTGTGGATCTTCTTTGGAGAAGTTGGTCTTCAGAACTATCAATGATCTTAGATACGAGAGACAAAAGTCCGGTTCATATTTGGTAAAAGCTTTTATTGACTTGGACGCCATAAACGAATTATTGGCTGTACTTTGTAACTTATCAAATGATCTCGAGTCTACGTTCAACGAAACGCATTTGAAAGTTTTGACTAGTAGAATTGATGACGTCAAAGCCGTGATACGGCTTTTCATTACTTTGGTGAATTTCTTTGGAAGTAAAGAAGATCTTGAAAAATCATTCATGAGTATTGCAGAATTGACAGACACTTATAATGTTCCTCTTCAGTGGTCATTTGAATTGTGGAGACCGCTCTTAGCAGCCAATGTTTCAACTGCAATGATAGATGATAACTCTACATGGTCACCTGCTTTACGTGACGTTATCACGTACATTCCCGATTTAATACCCAAGGAATCTACTGAGGTATTATCAGCAGGTTTTGTTTCAACCTTCTGGCAGTTGGCATTGTATGATCTTAATTACTCGGCTGACTTATATACCAATGAAACTGTCAAGATTGAGTCTAACATAAGAAGTCTCAAGGAATGGATTTCAATCAATCTGCGCGATAAAGATGTAGCAAAGGCAACGATCGAAAAAGCCAGGAAAGATTTGAAACAGAACGAAGAGTTCTTGAAGCTTATTCCACTGGAAAGAGATATACATTCTGAACATAACAACTCTGTAATCGCGAGATTGAACAAAGAGTCTTCACATTGGTTTTTAAAGAATGGAAAGGAAAGTGTAAGATTGCAAATGCAAACATTTCTTCAGTTGTGTATTTTACCAAGAGCTGTTCAGTCGTCATTTGATGCTGTTTTTGCTGCAAGATTAATCTTCAAATTGCACGACTTTCAAACTCCTAAATTTTACTTGATAATCTTGTTAGACGAATTGATTAAGAGCAGGGTCTTGTTTGCTACTTTGTTCACTTCAACTCCTACAGAGGCTGAGAATTTGGGTTTATTCTTTGCTGATATCCTCCGTACCTTGAATACCTGGAGAAATGAAGCGGTTTTTGATAAGATTGTAAGTAATTCTTCTATCTTGGACGAAACAGACGAAGCTTTGTCTTTTAATGATTTCAGAACAAGATTGTACGAATTTCATGAAATAATCTTGAAAGACATAGCATCTGCTTTAGAGGTTACTGAGTACATGTCGCGTCGTAACGGGATTACATTCTTGAAAAATCTCCTTGGTGTTTACCCAAATATCGAAGATCAATGTGAAAAGATAGTTGCTCTTATAGACAATATTGCCCACAAGGAGACAAGAGAGGATTTGATCTTATCATCACGAGCTTTGGTTGGACATATGAAATCTAGAACACAAGAATGGGTCCATCTCTGGGACTTCTTACCTATGGAAGATGAAGAGAAGGAAGCTCATGTGAAGGAAAGAAAGCATATAGAAGATGAAAGATTGAAAGAAAAGAAGAGATTGGAGGAAGAAAAGAGAAAGAAGAAAGAAGCAGAAAGAAAGAAGGAGGACGAAAAGAGAAAGGAAGAACAGAAGGCCTTAGAGCAGGCCGCTAGAGAAGAAGAGATAAAGAAACAACTCAACTATGACTCTCAGAAATCTTCAACTCCACGGCCAAATACTAGGGGCACATCCAGTTCATCCAGAGGTCGATATGACAATTATGCCAACGCTGGACCTTCTACTGCAGACACTAAATGGAAGAATGAAGCAACCAATAAGTCTCAAAGAGGCAGACAGACTCCTGTGGGGCCCAAAGGTAACGAGCCTGAACAAAAGTATGAGATCAAGGAGAACAAATCTAATATTTCCCAACCGAAGGATGTACCTTCACACCCAGCATCGGTTCTCAACCATCAAACAGACAGGAGCGACAAAAATCACGATCGTAGAGAAACGACTCCTTCTAAGATTCTGAACTTGAAAGCAAGATTGTCTTTGGCAAAGAAGGAGCTTCAGGAGTCACGTGGAGATATTACTGAGAATTCAAAAGAGTCAACTCCCAGAGCTCCAACACCCAGGGAGTCTAACAAAGCACCTACTAGAGAGTCTAATAAAGCTCCAGTGCCTCATCAGAACACTTCATCCAACGACAGATCTGTTTCTAATCGTCATAAAGAGGATTCGAGACCAGCAAGAGCACCATTACCTACTCAAAGTAGCGTTGCAGCTCTGAGAGACAGAGGCTATAATAAGGAGCAGTTTTCTCAGGGTAGATTTGCAAACTCGAAGAACACAAATAGACCCTCTCAGGGTGCAACGAATAGAGGTAATCAAGATTCAAAGAATACAAATGGTGAAGGAAAAACGTTGCCTCCACCCCCACCACCACCACCTATAAGTATAAAGGGGAAGGACGAAGGAAGAGCACAAAAATCTTCCGATACTAGTAATGCCAGAGATAGAAACAGGATTAGATCGGAAGAGCAAAGAGGAGGCAGATACGATGACAGAAGTCAAGGTAGATATGATGATACTAGAAGTGGAGGCAGATTTGAAGAGAAGCAATCTAGAAATCGTTCTGATGATTCAGGAAGAGATTCAGGTAGAGGTGGTAGAGATAGAATTGACGGAACAAATTCTACTGTTCCACCTCCTCCTCCTCCCCCTCCAAGAAAGAGTCGTGGTGACAGATTTGAAGAAGGAAGATCTGGGAGGTATGACAATAAGAGAAAATCTGAGACTTCGTACAATAGAGGCTACGAGAAAAGATCAAGATACTGATCTGAAAAGTATAAACAGGATATTTATAAATTTGTATAAAATTGTACATTACAATGCATAATCTATTAATATTAGAAGGAGGAGTCACCAGCTTTGATCAGGCGTAATTCTACATCTATAAGTGCATCTAGGTCGTCGTCATTGTCATTGTCGTTGTCGTTATCATTAGTTAAGGTTTCATACCGAGCTGGAAGTTTTTGTCTTTTCAGTGGTGGTTCCAGAGCAGAGTCATATTCATCATCCTCTATCTTTGAAGGAGAGATTGTCTCTTCCTTCTCTACGGAGTTCAAAAAGTCTTCGATTTTCTTCATGTGTTCTTCGTGCCATTTCAAGTGCCTTGTGAGGTCGTACTCTCTACTGAAAGCTCTCGCACAATTTTTTTTGGGACACTTGATAGTCTTGGATGAGAAGTTGTTCAGAATTAGGCCGATCACCGATATTCTTCTCAACGAGTTCTCAAAACTGTCCATGGATTTAATAGAGTTCGGAGCCTCGAATCGATTCTCGAGAACCAACTCTTGCTCTTCATCCTCTTCTTCATCTAAAAACTCGTACCTTGATCCCGGTAAGCTTTTCAAGTCGGCCAAATTCGTTACATCGTCAGTTTCACTTAGTAACTCTTCCAAACGCATTTTCTCGTTAGGCTTAAGCAAATCTTCGGGTATATTTCCGTCGTGAAGCGAGTTATAATGTTCAACAAGATCAATTTTCTTGGAAAATTTCCCAATATTACAGTAGTTGCAGTTCCAAAGCTTTATCATCTTTTCCTCATCATGACTAATCATATGGGAGCGAAGACCCTTTCTTCCTACGCAGCCTTTTCCACAAACGGGACACTTCAACTTGGGATGTTCTGTTTTGATATGAAGCTGCAACGCTGACCACGTCTTGAAGTTGGAAAAACAGCCCGCATGGTCACATTGGTAAGCTGGAGAATCGCTGTGGTATTTCAAGTTATGCTGGGCTAGTCTATAAGGACGAGAGAAGTTCTTATTGCAAATACTACAACTGAGTGTTCTCTCATGTACAGATAGTATATGATGTCTGAGCGACTGGTGTTTGTAAAATGATTCGCTACAGCCTTCGTGGGTGCAGACGAACGACTTTGTATGGGTGATTTCGTGTCTCTTGAGATGCTGAAGTGAGTTCACACCCTTTCCACACACTGAACAATGGTATGGTTTGGTTCCGTTATCGGCATGTGACAATAAATGAGCATCCAAGTGCGATTGTCTCATGAAGGACTTGCCACAGTCGGGACTGGAACATTTGTAAGGTCTTTCGTTGGTATGTGATCTCTTGTGCTGTTCTAGTAGGGAAGGTTTTGCATAGGCTTTGGTGCATCCTTCAAAGTCACAGAGGTACTTCTTCGGTAGCGCTGACGAGCCCGTAGATGTTACCGACGCAGTGTCGGAGCTCATGTGATAGCAGTGAATATAAATAAGGAATGCTTTTAAGAAGAAAAAAAGATAGCAGGCACTGAAAAAGAAAATGATACGAAAAGTTTAGAAGTTTTCAAAACTTCTGGAAATTAATAATTCATTTCAGACATATAAGCAAAAAAAATTTACGAAGGAGATGCGCGCCAAATCCGCTGGATGGAAATATGGAGAATTCGCTAGAGTATTGGATTACAGAGACTTCTTCTAGATATTCCTATATAAGAAAGTAGAAGATAGTTAAGACAAAAGATAGTGTCTCTTATATAGGCTCTAAGAATGAAGCTGTAAATTCTGCTTATATTGTGACCAAAATCTAGAATACAAATTCTCTAAGAGTTCTCTTTATTACATTATTACCACTATATAGTGAAACCATTACCATTTTGCTTTACCAATCTCATTCAATTACCCTACGTTTGTTTTCCTTACCAAGTCTTCTGTATATAACCATTGTAATTAAATGGCATTTGCTCTAAATGTCATTGCTGCCGTCTTCTACATCTTTCACCGGTCTACTAGCCCCATTAGCACCAACTTCCAGAACATACTTCCAATGTCATCGCTTGGTTTCTTCCCTAAGTCAGACTCAGATCCAATAGATGTATCGATCGAAAAGCTGCTGTTCATGGAATCCTCTGAAAAGTCGTGCTCTAGCTGAGAGTTGTATATCGTTCTTGAGCTGGGTTCACGAAGTACTTCCCACGCTTCGTTGAGTTGCTTGAAGGCATCAGTAGCCTGTGGGTGCGAATTTCTGTCTGGATGAACCTGGGCTGCTAACCTGCGATAACAACTGGAAATATCGTCGGCTGTACTGTAGCGGTCAACCCCAAGCATCTGGTAGTACTCCATAGAGTCATACCCTAGGATACGTAGAACAAGCTGCTGCTGTTCTTCCGTGTATGTGGGGGCCGTTGAAAATCTGTATTTCGCCATAGTAGGACTTTCGGAGTGTGCCATATGCGAATAAGTTATTGAGCTCAACTGTGATGAACTGAGATGAGCCTATCTCTAGGACTACTTAGGATTATATAAGATGAGACTATTCGGTGATCAGAGGATCTAACATTCGCTGAAATGTCTGACGTGGTTTCTAACACTGTCACATTCCAAAACTCAAATTTCAGGATCTGCTTCCCTTATAGTCCCAACCCAACGGTTTAGCAATTAAGAGCGACCGGATAATTGCTTGCATATGTCTAACAATATTCTGGCACATTAGAGTGGGGTCAAGATGAATCTGTGACCAAATTTCGCAGCTGCCCAACCCAGCGAAGCCCAACGGCTACTATGAAGGTACTAAGAGACCGTAATGGCCAGCTCATAGGTGCGGAGTTTTGGACCTGCTACTGTAATAGTGAAGAGCCAGCCAGAGTCTGAAGGTGATGGGCGAAGTGGTTCGACTTTGCTCTGCCAGACTAGCCTCTGTAGGCTATGGTGTTTTGCTTTAGTTATACTTCTAAGCGAATACCAGACATCACCTTAGCACCAAGCCTCAGCAAAGAAATTTTGGGTTGTTTTCTTATTCTTTCTAGACTCTTCTAATAAGACTGAATCACCGGGTGAGATGATGCAAGAGTGGAAATGTTATTTAGATGTCTGTACAACTTGCATAATAAGAAAAAGCATTAATTATAAAACTACCAGTACCGGCTCTCTACTTCACTTACAAATCGGTGTCGTAGAGGTAGAATCACCGTATTCTGCCATTCCATAGTGTAGATTAAGTTCTAATTAAAATAACTTAAAATGTACTATACTCTTGTAACATATATTGAAAAGTTCCTTTAGATTACTATTCTATCAATTTTAGAGGGTTGGCAGAATACTGGCACCACAAAAGGGTGCAAAACTATGAAATCATTACCAGACCCTCTGCCAAAGTCTCTTCCATCTATTCTTAGAGGGCACAACATTTCTTCTCTCTACATTCGGAATAAATACCCAAATGATCACCATCAACCCATACAAAGCAATAAATATCGGTAATACAATATATGTTCCAGTTGTTTGGGAAACCAAACCGACAATAAATGGGAAGATAGCACCCCCAGAAGAACCAAAAGCGGACATAATTGTAAGTGAGATAACTTGAATTTTTCTCGGAACCAACCCGTCATGAGCCATGTAAGCAATGTTTAATGGATAATTGGGTCCTATTAAAACACCAGCAAATGCTATTAAGACCGCCTCAGCAATGACATTGGGAATTCCCCAGACAAGACCAACAACTGCCATTGAGCCAATCGAAACTACTGTGACAGCTCTTCTAGCTCCAAGTGTCTTATGCAATGGTCTGGTTAACAATAGTCTTCCTAGTGTCAAACCTCCCCAATATCCAGAAGCAGAATATCCTACATATTTTGGATTTCCATGACGATAATCAAGGAAGAATGAAACTATCCAACCTCCCATAGATACTTCTGCTCCTTGATAGAAGAAAACAAAGAAGGCAACGAGCCAAGTGGTTGGGTTGCTGAGAGCAATAAGCATCATATTCTGTTGCTGCTGTGGGTATTCCTCTGCTTTATTAAAATCAGTCAATTCAATTTCTTCAGTATTGTTGCCTAGATTTGAGGAATCTGAAATCTTCTGGAGATCAGTTTCGTCGTCATCCCAAGGTTTCATGTCTTCGTCGGCATCCTTAAAGGCATAGTTAATTAAGAACATAGTTGGGAGCATTAGACCGATGAGGACAAGATAAAAATAGTGCCATTTAACTCCCCTAGAAGCTAAGGATGTTGCTATAAGAGGAGATACGGTAGCACCGATTCCATAAGCACCATGTAAGTATGAAAGGTAGGTTGAAACTTTGTCGAGTCGTGAAATAAAGATGTTACATTGTGCAATTTCTAGCGCAGCTCCAGCACCTCCAAAGAAGAAAGCAACGACTATTACAGGATATTTAGTGCCAGAAGCGACAATGGCATACATGACAATACAGAGGGCACATCCAATAGTCACAGACTTTCTCTTTCCAAACCACGGCTGTATCTTATGCGAGATACACGCTATGAAGATAAACCCCAAGGCAGCACCCACCCAAATCAAGGAAGCTATTGAGTAACTGATATCATAATAATCCTCAATGTAAGGTAACAAGGCACCTGGAGTAGCATCATGGAATCCAACACATACCCAAAGAGTAATACATGCTATCAACCTCCATTTGTTTCTAGGAGGGTTTGAAAGTGACATGAACTTCTTCCCAGATGATCCTTGTTCAGGAATCTCTTCAATATTGATGGAGCTTACTCCTGAAGCATATCTGCTGGTTCTCTCTACAGAACTTCTATTATCAAAACCTTGTCGATGAGAACTTTGAACATGAATATAGTCACTATCGTTTCTAGCAACGGCAATATGAGCTTCCTCTTGCTTAGTAATCGACATTGCTCTTCTGTTCAGCCTCGAAAATGATATGATATTCTCCAGTCAGAGGGTATAACAGGATGCTTATAATTGTCAGCAACATACACTAATTTTAGAATGAAGTTCAGGATTAATTATATTTCTAAAGATGATGAACGTAATGATGCTCGGTGAGCCCCCAGATTTTCTTCAGAAGATCTTATGCGGCATGCTCAATTAGGAAATGCTCCCGAATTTGAAAAATACGTTATTTAGGTTTCGAGTTCCCCAGGTTTCAGTCAGAAATGATTCAACATAGGACTCACCCAAGTACTGAGTTGCAAGTGCCAGAGTTTCAACAGCCCTTTCCCGAACTAAATTTGTTGCCAAAGAACTTTTAGTAATTCTCTTTCTAATCCATTTTTTTGGCTGCGAATCTTTTTCCCCTGAGTAATTATCAATTCAGAGCAACTTTGTAAAACTTTCTCTACCAAATTCTTTCCCACAATCTCAATATCGAACTCTTAGACGGAGTAGAATTTCTTCTTTCCAAATTTGGGAGACAAGCCCACATCACAATAACCAAGCAATACAATATGATAAATATAGGCAAAACAACAAATGTTCCAGTCGTTTGAGAAATCAAACCCACAATGAAAGGGAAAATTGCACCCCCAGAAGAGCCAAAAGCTGACATAATAGTAAGAGTGATAACTTGAATTTTTCTAGGAATTAAGCCATCATGTCCAGTGTACACTACAAGCAATGGGTAATTTGGCCCAGTCATCATACCTGCAAATGCTACCAAGACTGCTTCAGCTATGAGGTTGGGGACAGCCCATACAAGGGCTACAAGTATCATAGCTCCGCAAGAGACAACTAGAACAGACCTTCTAGCCCCAAGAGTTTTGTGTAAAGGCTTGGTTAAACATAGCCTTCCAATAGTCAAGCCTCCCCAGTAACCTGAAGCTGTATATCCAACGTACTTCGGGTTTCCATGGCGATAATCAAGGAAGAATGAAACTATCCAACCACCCATAGCGACCTCTGCACCTTGATAGAATAAAACAAAAAAGCAGATGAGCCAAGTAGTAGGAGTTTTAAGTGCAAGGAGCATCAAGTTTTGGTGAGATTGGGGATATTCTTGAGTAGCATTAATGTCCGTCATTTCTATAACATCTTCACCACGCAATCTCTCATCTGCTGTATAAGAGACAGCTAAATCTTTAGGATCTTCGTCCCAGGGTTTCAAATCTTCATCAGAATTTTTAAACGCATAGAAGATTGCAATCATATTAGGGAACATTATACCCATGAGAACAAAATAGTAGTAATGCCATGTCACTCCTCTTGCAACAATCGAAGTAGCTAATAAGGGAGAAATTGTTGCACCAATTCCATATGCACCGTGCAAAAAGGAAAGATAAGTGGAAGCTTTGTCCAATCGTGAAACGAAGATATTAGTTTGGGCTATTTGAAGAGCACTACCAGCCCCTCCGAAGAAAAAAGAGGCCACTATTGCAGGGTATTTGGTACCGGTACCAACAATTAGGTAATTGAGAACACCAAGTGCACATCCCAAAGTTAAAGAATACCTCTTTCCCATCCACGGCTGGATTTTATGAGCAAGACAGGCAACGACTATAAACCCTGTCGCTGAGGCTACCCAAATCAAAGAAGCTACAGAGTAACTTATACCATAATAAACCTCCATATGAGGTAACAAGGCACCTGGGGCAGCATCATTGAAACCCACACAGAGACCTAGAAATATACACGATAAATACCTCCATTTATTTCTAGGAGGATTGTTAATAGTCATATACTTTGGAATAGTGCCTTCTTGTTCTGGAATGGGTTCTACATTAGAAGAATGTCTTCCGTCGTATTCATTGATGTCTTCATCAGAGTTTCGATTTTCGAAGCCTGGACGATGAGATGTATTGTCCCCTACATTCATGGCCTTCATAGTTATGGCTACATGAGCCTTATCTAGCTTAGTAATTGTCATTTTTTAATATCCACTCTACAATACAATCGTTCCAATTTATATTAGTACAAAGAAAAATTAGAGTCCTTATAAGACACCGCCTGCTATATATATAAAAGTGCATCAAAAATTACTCTATGGTCTGCTAAGCAGGACTAGAATTCTGAAGGAAAGGGAACACTATAGAAAAGTTGGAAAGATATTCGGTATCGGTCAAATCCCCGGAACTATTTATTTGCAGACAAGGACTAAATAAAATTTAATTCCAAATACGGAAAGGTTTCCAAACGGATTTATGCCTGTCAAAATCTTATCATACTCTTGCAGACCAATCAGTTGCTTAGATCATCTATCCAATCTACCTGTTTTCAGCCTTTATTCACAGCATGGAATAAGCGACCATCATAGCCTTATTTTCTTACGAAATGGTTTCTTATGAAATGTCTTCCTATTTGCTACAGAAAGAGTATTTATATACTCTTTTTTTTTTTAAGTTTTTTTTACGAATTGGCATTCAATAAAATCAACCTATTTATAACAGAGTACACAAAATTTTTACAAAATGACAAGTATTACTATTAAAATCGAACCCATCCACAACAGTAGTAATAAACACTCTACATCTTCTAACCCATACAGAAAGTTAGGAGGAAACAAAGTGAACAAGTACACAAATAATCCTGCATAAAACGGCGAAAATTGGTAGCGCGACAAATGTCTAGGTATATTCTAAATCGTAGCTATTTGTGTCACAGCTTCGTTCCTCATGGCCCAATGGTCAAGGCGTCTGGCTACGATTACGTAACCACTTCCGGTTGGAACCAGAAGATTCCAGGTTCGACTCCTGGTGGGGAAGCTCTTTTTTGCACCTTAACTTAATCATGGACGAAGTGCTATGAAGAGGTCAATAGCCGTCAGCTATGGGCCTAACCGATGAAAATGTGAATATCTAAGACATTCTTTTTTCGGCAAGATCGAAACTATTTTAATGTGTGTAGCAATTAAAGATCTACTGAGATTGATTTTTCTAATTATCATGATCGTGAACATTTGAAGAAGGATCACGGCAAGGATTATGGAAGGAACACGCAGATGACGTCAGAAAACACTTTTCCATTTTTAATTAGTATTGAGATGATAGAATCACCAGATTTGATTTCCTGATTAACGAGGCAGAGTACGCAGAAATTAGTACGAAGAAATTCTTCACATTTTCTCATCGCTGGGAAAATGCTCTGCTAAGGTTTCTCCGGACCTCTCTGTTTTTTTGCAATGAAGTCTTTCGGTTCTTTGCCGTGTATTATATGAAATCCAGTACCTTCGCTCTCGTAAACCAAATTGTATGCTATTGTAGCTTATCGTGTGCTTTCTTGACATCATTCTTCTGGCAATCTCTCTTCGTCATTATTTCGCAGCTCATCAGCGCACATAGCCCTGCCCATGTCTGGTAGTGCCGCATTTTTCCCACCACGGTACAGTACAAAATTACACGGAAAGAACAGCCTCAATCTAGCATAAAATTTCACTATCTAGACTATATAATGAAATCGTTTCCCTTCCAGAGGCAAAGCAAAAGTCCAGAATCTCTTCCATTCTCACCAATTGATATAATTATAGTTGAAGTGCTCTTGACCATAGTTAATTATAGCCCTAGTTGTGCGTTTCAGGCTATATTTATCGCTATAATTGCTTACATACTGTACTCACTACTCCCAAATTTCATTCCCCAGTTTCCCCCACTAAACTTCTCACTAACGCGTTTCTCATTAGCGTATTCTCACTAATTCTCGCTATTTCACGAATCTCAGTCCTACACAGTTGCCCCTGAGTCTCCATTTTTCCCGAGCAACCCTGTCTATATACCCACATTCTGGACATCATTCTTTTCTTTATCACCGTTTTCTCATAGACCACCATAGAAATCACTTCAGCATGGGTATCAACAATCCTATTCCCAGAAGCTTGAAGAGCGAGTCCAAGTACGTTTCATTTTGAATCTCGTATCATGGAATTCTCAGTAATCCAGAGATCGTATAGATCCAGCTGGATACGACTACTGCGGAGTCTGAACTGTCTTCAACATCTTCCCCTGCGTTTCAATATAGGCACCAAGTTCATTGCAGTGAAACACGCAATGCCATACGTTACTCTTCTCATAATTGAACTCAGAATTCTTCCGTAGCTCACCACCATACTTCCATATCATTTCAGGATCTTTTGAACTGTGCAATTCAGACTATTATCGGATATTTTTCAGTCTGTCCAATTTTTCAGATTTTCACCAGTCTTAACAAAACATTTTACCGAATTGCCAGTTCCTTATGCAGCTGTTATCGAAGACATACCCCCAGAATTCTATCATGACTCCTACTGTTCCCATACTAACCCCTCTAGAAAAGCGGCTAAGGTACTCTCGTCGTTTATAAAGCCTAACCAATTGGCTGGGCCCGAAAATATCATTCCTCCCAATGTATTGAAAAATGCTAAAGGTTTGGCTGTCATCACAGTTTTGAAAGCCGGCTTTTTGTTTTCAGGGAGAGCCGGTTCCGGTGTCATCGTAGCCCGTTTGCCGGACGGATCCTGGTCGCCTCCTTCAGCCATTGTTACTGCCGGTGCCGGTGTTGGTGGCCAGATTGGAGCTGAGTTGACCGATTTCGTCTTCATCTTAAACACCAAGTCAGCTGTGGACTCGTTTGCTCAGTTTGGTTCTGTGACTTTGGGTGGTAACGTTTCTGTTGCTGCTGGTCCTTTAGGTAGAAACGCTGAGGCTGCGGGTACTGCCTCGTTAAAGAGTGCCTCTGCTGTATTCTCATATTCCAAGACCAAGGGTTTGTTTGCTGGTATATCTTTGGAGGGTTCCGCTATCGTTGAAAGAAGAGAAGCCAACAGAAAGTTTTACGGTAGCAATTGTAAGGCCAGAAACATCTTGGCTGGTGAAGTAGAGGCTCCTCCAGCTTGTTCGTCTTTGATGAGAGTGTTAGAGTCACGTGTGTTCAACAACAGACAACCCTACGATGACGACGATTTCTATAACGACGATTACTACGACGACATTCCAGACGACTTTTCCGGCTCAACCTCGCCATCTTCTACCAGAAGAGGCAGTACCAGAACCGGAGGACGTGGCGGAAGCCGTAGAGGTAGCAGATACTCGGAAGACGAAGAAGATTATTCCGACGACGACGATGATGACTACAATTACTCCAATAGACGAAGAACTAACTCGCGTGCTAGTCCCAGCCATACGAGCCATGGTTACAATGGTTCTGGTTCTGGGTCCGGAGCTGGAGCTCGTAGATCAGGATGGGAAGACGATGTCTATGACAAAAATAGTAGCGATAGAAGAAGAAACCAAGGCAGTAGTGATGTAGACAACTTGGGTTCTAGGCTCAACAATACCCGTTTGAATAGCGGCCCTACCAGACCTCCTACTGGCTCCAAGCCCAACTTTGGTGGAACTCCAAAGACAAACACAAACCAAGCCATAGCCTTGTACACTTTCAAGGGAGAACAAAGTGGAGACTTGCCATTCAAGAAGGGCGATGTCATTGACATTATCAGAAAGACCGAAACCGTAGACGACTGGTGGACCGGCAGAAACAACGGGGTCACAGGTATCTTCCCTGCCAACTATGTGGAGTTGATCTAATAACTAGTTAGTGTAGAACTTTGAATTGTACTATATGTTTTAGAATGCTGTAGATGAATCTAGGGAGCTTTATATTCTGTCATACTCGTAGAATTTGACAATGAAGCATATATATTGGTTTGATACTAATAAATATTGATAATAAAGAGTACGTACATAGTCATCACTCTCCTGTCCAGTTCGCTGAAATACAATTTATTCACTTAACTAAATACTGTCTACCGACCTATATCCAAAATATTCCAAAACCCATAGCTCATTCCAACTGGAAAACCTCGTTCACGAGATGGTCTATAACAACTTTGCCTTCATCGAAGTTAGGATCGTGAAATCGAACAATAGCTGCAGCATGGCTATGTTTGCTGTTTCTGATAACAACGGGATACTTGTTCCAACCCAAGGTATTCAACAGGCTGATAATGAATTTCTGGTCGGCATTCAAATTCATAACTGAAACCTGTCCAGACTCTGGATTTTTCTCTTGATCAATGGCTGCATCGTTGTTATTCATCACTGAATATACTGACTCGACAACGGAATATTGCTGTTCCTGAATACGGTCACCCAAGTCTTCAAACTTCTCAAGAAGAGTGGCTCTTTCCAGTTCTTCTTCTTCTTCTGCAGTATTGTGGGTTTCTTCTTCCTTCAATTGGATTGGATCATCGCTCAATTGGTCATACAAATGGTGCAAGTTGTTGGAAGCATCCTGAAGAAAATTGCTGACTCGATTGTTCAATCTAATACGTTGCACAATGGAGTTGGAAATAAAGAAAGCCACCCATAAAGGTGTATACAAGACAATGCTGCCAAACACCTTGACCCAACCGACGGCTCTGGTTAATCGAGATTGAGACTTCCGGTTAGCGGGAACGAATGAATCGGCAATTTTTTCGTACTTCAACGGCTTCTCGATATCTACAACAATGGGTTCATAGCCCTTAATGTAAGTCATCTGGAGATTATCAGCCAGCTGGTTGATCATAGAGTTAACCGGATCTATTGCAGTAATTGCACTTGTAAAAAATGCAGCTCTCTTGTCATTGACAACGTTGGCATAGAGAGATTTGTGTTTGAACAACTTCAATACCTTGTAGAAATAGGAGTTGACATCTGCCATCACTACCAACAACGGCTTCTGAGTTTTGGACACCATATCTTTCAAGAACATCTGACTACCAGAATGGGCCAAAAAGTAGGGAGCAAAGTTATTGAATAATCTAACAGATATACTGTGGTTCATTGGATGAAGAACCCCAACATGCGGTGTACAGAAAGTGATAAAGTTCACTGGATCGATGTCATCGAAATAACCTTGCGAATACAAAATTCCAACAGCATATCTGGAGATCAAACCTCCTAAAGAATAGCCTATTATTGACAACTTTGTAACCTTATTTCCCTCCTGAGAAAGAGCATTCGTTTGCTCCAAGATCTCATCTGAGGTTCTTTTACCGTTGATGTCTACACCGTCATATGTCAAATAGCCACTGTGAGACCCAGTCTTGTAAACCACAAGCTCCTCATCAGCTGGCTGTATTTTATCCAAAACCTGCGACTCGATATAGTCCATATGGGTGGGATTGCCCCAAAGTCTAGTATGTTAGTATATATGAACTAGGGTGCACGTGAATGAAAAGCATACTTACCCATGGACCAAGACAACGAGATGATATTTGACCATTGGAATCTATAGTATATGAAATCAGAATAACGATGTGACTTTGCTGCTCTGAAGAGTAGAAAAAACCAAAAAACAGTCTAGTGCTCTAGGAAGTATTATAGTTGAGTGAAAAGATACGCAAGTATCTGAGATTCTTATTTCTCAGTATCTAGCAGATTTGATAGTGGCCTTTAAATTACAGTGTGGAGAGATCCAATTCTTCTCGAATGAAGCAATTTGTTCCTAGACTTATTTAACAAGAAAGGCTAACCAAACTAGTCTAGTTGTATTTTGAGAAAGAAGCATATGCTAACTTTAGTTTCTCCACCTTGGCTTATCGTATCGTAAACTTATTTTTCCTTTTAGGCGCGCGTGATAATGTAAATTTTCACAGCCATAAGCGAGTTTGACATGGAGCATATAAAACAGAGAAGCTGTAGAAGGCAAATCTACTAAATAATTGAACTGAAGAGAACGTATATGTGGTATACGTCCCATTCCTGAGCTCACCCCTGTATTTTCAAGCGAGCTTTCCTGATTTTTGGTGGAGAAGAAACTACTGTTGCTCGGGATTTCCTAAAACAATCTGTTTCACAATCCTGCGACATATGAAATGGTTGCAACTTAATCCACGTAGACCAACCCTAGCACGTTATAAGGAATAAGGAATAATGAACAATACTTCTAGAAATTGTAATACGACCGTTTGTCGTAGTATAGATTGATATACTTTCAATTCAGACTTTTAGTCCCTATATATACAAGCTACTATACAAGCTATTATACAATGGTATCACTCAAGACATTTGCCGATCAAGATACCTGAAGCAACACTGACATTCAACGAGTCGACGATATGATCCTGTTTTCTGCCCTTGTCGATTCCGACCAAAAAGTCGGACCTCAACTTCATATGTGTTCTGATTCCTTCTCCTTCACTTCCCATGACAAGTAATACAGGAGTCTGGCTGAGAATGTTAGGAAGCTCGTTCATATCGACATACTTGTTCTTCAACTGCTGTTCCACTTTTTCGTGCTTAGACTTCAAGTCATTGATTTCATCTACTGATGGCTTTGCACTAGTTGAAACCACACTCCAGCCATTGGCTCTGATTCTGTCGATGAACTTCAAGCTCTCGTTCGTCTCGTAGATATCAATCAAGTCCATAGCACCCACGGACGCCTTGTTGGCCACGGGTCCAAGCCTGGCAGTGTGACTTCCAGGAACCACGATGAAATCAACTCCAAAGTAGTAGGCAGATCTGATAATGCCTCCCATGTTCTGAGGATCAGTGATGCCATCGAGAAAGATTCCCAAAGGCATCTTGGCTACAGGTTCATCTTCTACAGGGTCTGTTCTGGCCACTGTCTTGACTATCTCTACTTCAGCATCGTCAAGATCATTGTACACCGTAACCTTATACTCGTTATCTTGACAAGCTCCAAGCGAATGAATGGTATTGAGCTCCAAACTCTTGGTTTCCAATACTACTCCGTTATGTACTCCGTTGTTGCACAAGATGTTCAAGTCGTTCTTGCTAGATCTTTCCACAATTTTTACGCCATACTTTGTCTCTGCAATCTTGATTAACTGTCTATCCTGGCAATTATGTACATAAAGTCGACTGTAGGACGACCTCTTACCAGACTCCAAAGCTGATCTAACTGAATGAGTTCCATAGACATATTCAAAAAGTGAATTCTTTCCTATAGGTGTACGATCTCTAGACACACGATACTGTTCAGAGTCGCTGTGGTTTTCCCTGCCTGATTTTGCCATTCTTTCAGCTCTGGCATTTTCCCTTTGTTCTCGTTCATGTTCCTTTCTCATATTTCTAAGTCGTCTCTGTCTAGCGACCTTTTCGGTGAGTTTGTTTCTCTCTTCGGGACTTATATTTCCGTATTTTCTTTGGAAAAACACGTCCTTCGAGATGTTCTGGACCTCCCAAGGTTTCATCTTGGTCTCTGAGTAGGGTAAACTCTTCTCGAAGCTCTTGGTTTTGCCTGGATTCAGATAGTGAGGTTTGAACACAGGCTTTATGGGGGACGAGTCCAAGTTCCTCATCGTTCGACTCCAGACACCGAAATTTCGGCTGAACACTGTTCTAGAAGACATCTACGATATTGCTAATTATGGTTCTGCGAGATTGAAAACTGATAGTAAGACTGTAAAGGTTTAGTTTCTCCACATAAACAATTCGTTACTCAGTTTAAATTTTTCACGATGCTCACAGAAAAAAAATAATTGCACCCAAAAAAAGGATAGAACTAGGCGGAAGAGAATGTGAAAGGAGGATAGAAATATATATATATGTATGTTTCTATATTAATGGGATAGTTTGATTGAAATATAGAAGTCTCTAATGGTTTCAAAAGAAATTACATTTTTGACTGAGAGCCGTATCCTTAGTATTTTCCATACTTGAAGCGATTCTACTGCTATGCTCCAACCATCCAACACAAATAAGCACTCTCGTCTGCCCTCTACATCTTTTCATTATCTTCTTATATTACAGTTTATGGACTTTTAGAACAACACCCCCTTTGTACTAGGAACGTCGTTGGTTCCGTTACTGGAAATAGCCTCTCTGATGGCCACAGCCAAAGCCTTGAAAGCAGACTCAGCTCTGTGGTGATCATTGAAACCTCTCAAACAGTCGACATGCATGGTGATATGGGCACCCTGGGCGAAACTCTCGAGCACATGAGGAATCATTTCACACGACAAATCACCAATCTTTTCCCTCTTCAAACCCAATTCCACTACAGCAAATGGTCTATTGGACAAATCTACGACGGCACGACTCAATGCTTCATCCAAAGGAGCAAATCCAGAACCAAAACGCTTGACTCCCTTGACTTGACCCAAAGCTTGTTTGAATGCTATTCCTAAGGTGATACCTACATCCTCGGCAGTGTGGTGGTCGTCGATGTGCAAATCACCAATGCACTCTACAATAAGGGACCAGCCAGCATGCTTGGCTAAGGCATGGAGCATATGGTCCAAGAAGCCTATGCCACTCTGGACGTTGATCACCTGCGACGAGGTAGCCTGCTTGGCGTGTTCATCATCGTCGTCGATTTTTCTCTTTTTGAAAATCGACTCCTCTACAGCAAGAAACCCTCCATCTAGCGAAAGCGCAATCTGGATCTTGGTTTCATTGGTGTCTCTCTTGATCGTGGCAGTTCTGGCCATTTTCACTATTTGCAGTTTAGTTGAAGTGAGAAATAGTATGCTCTTAAGCTGTAGATATAGCCAGAATAGTGCTATATATCGAAAGAGACTTGCAAGAAGTGGAAGTCTGGAGAAGTCTGGAGAAGTGAAAAACTGAACAAATGAAAAATCTGGTATATGCGATTATGATTACGATGACTCAGTCGGGCCGATCTGGGGTGCGAAAAAAGAGAAAGGTTCTACGGTGACAAGCACTGAAAACTGTGTCTCTGCCAAACTACCTGTAGTCAGCACAACTATTGAAAATATTTATATTGAAAATGCTATATTGGCATGCTACTATATAGTGTCAAATAGTCGTATGTTCCCGTACAACTTTCAAAAGTCTTTCTTCTTTTAGTTTGGGCTTTCACTATTCTCGCTATTCTCTCGCTAGCTCTAATTTTTCTTTACTCTCACTATTTTCACTATTTCTCGTATTCACATTTCTCTACGCGCGCCTTTCCTGCACGCAATTCCCTATTTTCCATTGCCATCTAGACTGTTATGCCAATAAACCATTCACTTCTGTCTTCCTCCACAACATCAATTGCACCGCCAAACACAATACCAGCCCCCCAAAAAAACAGGATAGACGTATTCGCATACTCCCATAGACCATTCCACCGTTTTGAGCGCTGCAAAAATTGTCCTAACACCGAAAATCTGTCTAGTTTACTCATAGCTTCTCATCTCTAAATACCCATATGCCCATAGATGTACACATACATGGAATACCTCCAGAAATGCTTCTACAAGTCCACCAACTGGAATGAAGATAACATATTCTCCAACATAACGGCGTCATCGCTGGCGATTCTCGATTTCCCGATCCCAACTGGCTTTAAACTCGACTCGTCAAATAAATCTACAGAGTATCTGGCCTCTAGCTTTACGCTCTCTAACTACCACTCTATCAATGGCTCACTAGCTTACTTGTACTCCTCGGTCCCACTCCGTAACACCATGGGAACGAAGGAAATCTCGCTCCAAGACGCCCTAGTAGGATTTCGGATCATCGAGCCATCATCAAATAACCACAAACAACTTAGCAGCTCCAAGCGTCACGATCGTAGTTCGTTGCTCTACGGCAGAATGTATTTCCCGGGCTCGGCCCTTGAAGCCATGATAATAAAACGGATCTCAGCCCATACCCAATTGTTGATAAAATGTATCAACAATCCACATATGGACAAGAACGGAACCATGATCGTTTATCTACAAAAGAATGCTCCCAAGTATCTGCGAGAATTCATCTACTCTACCAATGAATCGCTAATAGGATTCAGATGCTTGTACAACTTGGGTAACTCTGATAATTCATTGAACACAGCTTTGATACCAAAGTTCGATAATTCGGTTATCTCTATCGGAACGGAATTATGGTATGCTGCTAGAACTATGAGCCCGGGACTATCCACTGCTTTTAGATACTCTACTAGATCTACTTCAACAGGAAAACCGCTCACCATGACACTAGCTGTAAACCCGATTCTCGGCCACCTTTCATCGACATACACGGTGAAGACGTCTGTAGCATCGACTTTCAGCTCCCGGTACGATTTCAACTTCTTTTCCTACGCCAGCAACTTGTCTTTGGGATTCGAACTCTACAACTACTCCCGTGAGAATCCTGTTCATTCATTTGCTAACAGATCAGTTAATCTTTCTTCGGAGGAAAACCGTTTTTTACTGCACCAGGACCGTAAGGTCCGTGGCCAACACGGTGGGAACACAATTCCAATTCGATCGCATACTTCTATAGCGCAGAAAGATCATAGCAATATGATCATAAACCCAATCCAGAACTTGGACAACTACTACCATATAAACCCGACCCTCTTGCCTGAAAAGAAAAAGCTCTTGGACGAAGTCGAACTCGCAGCCCATCTCTCAAGTGAAAATTCCGAAAGTGTAACGACAGCTTTCCAAAATCTTGTAAATGAGAGCGACTTTGCGAGCGTGGTCAAGTTCTCCACTAGCCTCAACGACAGGATGGTAAAAATTCTCTGGGAGGGCCGAGTCAAAGACTTCTTGGTCAGCACTGGAGTCAAGGTAGGGATGAATCCGGTGACCAACGCGCCGGAGTTCAACCGTTTTGGGGTTAGTTTCTCCTACGCCTGTTAGGTCTGTATCTCTGTTACTTCTAGTACGAATATAATGAATGTAGTACCATGTAAAATTAATAATATATAAAGGTTATACTATTTGCACCCAAAAAACCTACACATAACCACACAAACATTTCACTTTCCGGGTAACATTTGTAAAATCCCTGCATACAATCAATATTGAAAAATTTCAACTGGACAGACTGAATATCTACAGCATTATGTTACAGAAGTTTAGTTAGAGGACTTGTTGCCCAGGTACTGAGAGATATGAACAGCCAGGAACTCTTCAACTTAGTGAGAAACTCCAAGTTGGCCCAGGTGGCCACACCCATTCTGAAAAACATAAGAGGAAAGTCTTCTGTTCCTACGCACCAAATCATCTTTACTCCCAAGTCTTCAGCTGTGAGATCCAACTTTGGAATCAAGACCACTTTGCCAAAACAAATTGGATATTCGCACATTTCATTCAATGACATAGACAACTACAAGAGTATGCCAGATGTCGAGAAGAACTCGGGAAAAATGTATAACAGATTGAAGTTCCAGGAAACTGGATTGGTAGTGAACAACCATTACACTGATTCAAATCCACTTTTCCCTTCTGGAAATAACAAGTCCAATTCCAAACAGAGAGACCACAGTATCGCAAACAGCTTGAATTTGCATGCCAAGGCATCCGCAGAAGAGATACGTAGCATTTTGGAACAAAACCCCAAGTTGCACCAAAAGTTCCAGAAATGGCTTTTAGTACATCATCCACAGGCATTGGTATCGAGCATATCACAAAGCACAGCTTCGGAATTATTGAGAAGATTCTTGAGCACCGACGCAGCTGTGATTAAGAAGGAGTTGCAATTAACGGACTTGGCCAAAGCGAATGGAAAAATTGGAAGCTCTGCCATTTCTACTCATATCCAGGGTACTGGCGGATTCTCGTACAGTCAGAAGGGAAAATTAACCAACACACCTAATGGGGTTAAGTACGGAGTTGTTGCTCCTGGTAGACTTGTAGGAAATAAAGAAGCTGCTATCGGTGGCTTTGTTGTTGGTGTTAACGAAAGAACTACTCTCTTACAACACAACTACGCAAAAAATGCACCAGGTAAACACTCTAGACAGTTTGTCATGCCGTTCAAGATAAACGAAGCCGAGATAACAGAAACCGGTTCGCTCAAGCTCTATGCTGATGGTATCAAAACCGGCTCGTGGATGCAAAGAAGTTCCAGCAACTCTTTCTCTCCTGACAGATCTAGATACACTGCTTCCAATCCTAACTTCGGTAGTGCTTCTGAGAGAAACAAGACGGAAGGTGAAAACTTGCAGAGATTGTTGAATTTGATTATCCACTAAGCTATGGAGTTTCAAAATCGTACCCTATTACATAGCACTCATAACCCTGTAAATACATTAATAAACTACACTATAGTACATTATCTATCTCGTCACTGAGCAGATATTTCAGTAGACACTGCTACAGGTTCTGGATCTGGCGATGAATGCTTTGTCTCTTCTTGTTCCTGCTCTTTATTTTGTTCAATTTCCGTCTTCTGTGATTGAGAATCAATCTGCATTGGCTCTACTGACTCAATTTTATCAGAATTAGTCTCACCGATATCTTCTTTCTTTATTTCTATTGTCAGTTTCAATTTCTTCTGAGTATCGAGATTCTTTTCCTTCAACTTTCTCTTTTTTGGGCCAGTAGTCTCTTTCGTAACTGCCTTTTCCAGCGGAGATGCTGCAGTGATCCCTGGCATTTTCTTTTCTTCTTGATTCAACTGATTTCTGACCTCTTCGGCCAAGGCTTCATCCAACTTGCCATCTACTTGATACCACAAGTAGAAGTTTGTCATTCTGGTTCCAACCTTCAAGATGTGTTCCATATGCTCTTGTACCTCTTTAAGTGGATTTACACTGTTTATCAAGATAGGAACAAATCTCAAAGGAATACCATGAACAATGAAAGACACCGTAGTGAACCGAATTTCAGGTTCTTCTGGTTTTTCCAATTTAACAATAACTTCTTTCTTTTTAGCTTTACCTTTCTTTTGCTTACCTTTAGGAGCTGGCGTTGGTGGCGTTGCTGCAGAAACAGATGCAGCTTTTCTAGCAGGTCTTTTACGAAGATTATGTTCCACTGCTTTATTTACTTGACCATTATCTTCAGTATCGTCTTTTGGCTGAGCTTCTTCTTCTCCTTCTTCCTCCTTTGCCTTTGCTTCAGCCTTTGCCTTCGCTTCTTCTTCTTCCACGCGCTTCTTTTCATCTTCAATCTTCTTTTTTTCTGCTTCGTCTCTTTCTTTCACTTTTCTGTAATACTCTTCAAGCTTTTTCTCATAATCCAGAATTTCATCCTGGTTATGGATCCAGATATAACTGAATAACAAGTCCTTGTTATCAGAATTGTCATCTCCATCAGCGTTCGTCATGGTAGAAGGAGGCAATACCTCTATAATGGCGTTCTTAGGAAGTTGGAATCTCACATTGGTGTTCTCTACGAACTCAAAAAGAAGGGTAGCGTTTTCCAAATACCGCTCTTGGAAAGCTGTTAGTTTTTGATCTTTGGGTAACTTAGGCTTCTTTTCCTTCTTTTCCTTAGGAAACTTTTTCTCCTTGGGTAGCTTTTTCTCTTTAGGCGGCTTCATGATCTTCTTGGGCTTAATATTTGGATATGGAGAGTAGGCTCCAGGTTGGAAAAGATAGGCATGGTGAGGCTGTGGACCCATTTCCCTGGCTCTCTTGATGTACCCTTGGAATGTAACAATTTGTTGGGGCAGGGCGTTTCCCAGAGCTACTATCTTCATCAAACCATTCAACGATTCATCTGTTCTGGCAATCGTGTTAAGATTAGAGATCATGATGGTATTCTCTATTGATTGCATGTTATTTGGATCGCTCCGAGGAGGAGGAGGTCTTGCTGTAGCTGTTGGAGCTCCTGCAGTTGTCGGAACTGAAGCAGATGAAGACGACGACGACGAAGCTACCGTAGTAGAAGGTGGTGCTGGTGCTGCCGAGGAACTTTCTACAGGAGAAGGTGCATCTGCTGATAGAGAAACGGCCGGAGAGACATCTTTTTGTACAGTTGTTTCTGACTTTGATTCGAGAGAAGAATTTAGAGTCGGCTTATTTTGTTCTTCTGTGTCTAATTCCATATCATCAGAATCGGGTTTTTCTTCAATATTAATCTCTTTAGTGCCATCCTTATCTTCCAAAATAGACGTGTTAGTAACGTCCTCCTCTTCAGATTCACTCTCTTCATCTTTCTCGTCTTTCTCATGTTTCTCATGTTTCTCATCTTTCTCATGTTTCTCATCTTTGTCTTCTTCCTTGTCTGCTTCTTTATTTGCTTCCAGATTTTTTATTCCCTCCGATTGAATTGAATTCCCAATCTGTTCTGGCTTGTCGTTTTTGACAGCTTCATCCGTAGGATCTTCTGTTGTTTTATCTACCACACTAACGGGTTCATTAATCTCTGTAGACTTTACTGGTTCATTTACAGAATCTCCATTTGATGGCTCATTTACAACATTATTGCCATCTGGACGTCCATTTTCTATCTCGCTTCTTCTCGCCTCTAATTCCTCTTGTCGTTTTCGCTCCTCCAACTCCTTCATCTCTTTCTTCAGAAGCTTCTCAGGTCTGCCGTCCTTAAGTATGAAAAGACGAATCTCAAACTGGTGAGGCCCCAAACTCAAGCCAGCATCACAGAGCTTAACCATCACATCACGAGCACTTACATCGAGGCCAAGAACCGGAACACGGTCTCCGAGGCTTTCTTCTCGTTGAGATTTCGGCACTGGCTTGTTTTCCTCAGCTAGCTTTTTCGCATACAGACTCTGTTTCACCCAATACAAACAAAACATGGGACAGAGATGGACGTAGTTGTAACGTGACTTCATGAGCGATCGATAGAATACACCCGTGTCCTTAACTGTAAGAGGGTTCTTCAAAACATCGTCATAGTGTCCATTGGGTGGAGCACTGAATGAAACTGGCAATCCTGAAAGAATATCAAATGGTCTGACGATAGTGGAAGATAGCTTTCGTTGCTCCTTCTCGATCTCCTCCCTCTTCGCCGAGGTGATACGACGTCTCGGACGAGGTGGCATTGAGAATGTAATTGTTGTGGAATGAAAAAGATGTATTGATAGAGAAGAAGAAGAGTTGGGTTCTCATAGACAAGTTGAAAAATCGCGAAGTGCGTATAATGAGTCTCGAAGATCAGCATAGTTAAGAATGAGAACTACTACTACAGTAGGACTACGAAGTGGAATACAGTGAAGAAAAGTTAACGCCTTCATGGGGATATATATATATATATATATGTATACATGAATATAAGGAAAACTTCATTGTTTTGAAATGCACTCATCAATACATAAAAGATGTTAGATATATTACTATTTACCATGTATGAATTCCCTCTCTATGAGTACTTTCAAAAGAATATCCACCTGACGTAATACACATCTTTTTTTTAGAGTATCCCAACAGGAGTTGTCTGTATGTGATCCTCCAACGCTTCCAAACCCTGGGTGAATAACTTGATCATGGAATCCAACTCGGTGATCAACTTCTGCTTGGATGAAGAGTCCGAAAAGAACTCGCTATTAATCTGAGGAATCGTAGGAAATTTTCCAGAAGCAGTGGCGGTGACTGGAGTACCAAGACCGCCTGGTGACGAATTGCTAATGGAATTCGTTCTGGGAAAGAATAAGTTCACTCCACCAGCGCCAGTTAAAGCTGGGTTATTGTTGGTGCTAGTGTTGTTTGTAGATACATTAGAAATACTAGAGTTGGCACCAGTAACAGATCCAGAATTGTTGGAACCAGGACCACTGACTTGTCCAGAAACGGAGGCGTTTCCGGAAATGCTGGCCTTTTTCTGTGCCAGCAATCCAGCAAGTCGCTGTGGATTCGTTTCCGCTCTGTCACGAGACAACTGCCTTTGGTGTCCAGATTCAGAAGTTGCCTCACCTTCATTTTCTGAAAATACATGAGGAGGAGCAAATGGTGTATCCTTTTCAGTGACTGGAGTCATGGTTAAAGGTGCTGCCTGTGCTGGATTGATACCAAACTGGTTTACGTTATCTGTATCCTGATTGCTAAAGCCATCGTTAGTTAAGGCCGACAACTGGTTTACCATGTTAGACGGCGTTGGCATTTGAATATGCAAAGGTCTTCCCATTTTGGACTTAGACCCAACTGAACTTATAGAGGTGGCCGCTGTAGAAGTTGTAGATGGTATAGAGCTGCTACTGGACTGTGAATGAATGGGCTGGATACTGGTCAGATTCGTCCGGACCAAGCCTGGAACATTTTCGTTGTTACCAGCCTCATTGGGCAATTTGAAGTTGATAGGTTGTAGAAGAGGATTAGAGTTAGAATGTAAAGCTTTCATGGATTTGGAAGGTGATCCGCTGGACGCAGAAAGTCCAGCAGAACTCATTAGCACAGCAGTAGAAGGCGGCTTTGGGGAAGGTGTCTTCAAGTTGCCATTGCTACTAGAGTATGGGGGAGTATGAGGCGTAGGATGTTGAGTCTGTTGTGGAACTTGTTGTGGATTCTGTTGAGCCTGCGGTTGCTGCTGCTGTGAAGACTGTCCGTGACTCAGAAATGAACCATTCATACTTGACATGCTTGTCATGCTAGACATATTAGAGCCATTTCCAAGGGTGTTAGAAATAGTTTTCTTTCTGGGTCTATTAATCGCAGAGTTCATGGAAGCGAATCGCGACTCTAATGAACCAGAAGCAGATTGTGAATGATATAACGTAGGAGGCTTGTTCAATGGAGGGTGGTTGGATGAAGCTGTAGACAAAGTGGCAGTACTGAAATTTCCCAAATTATCCATATCTGGAATTTCAATAGTTGGCGAATCGACTCTCTGATCAGAAAAAGAAGCTACATTGGGAGTAGGAAGCATAGGAAGGTCTTTTTCTCCATCATCGGCGTCTTCAAAAAGCAGCTGCAACGACTTGGGTATCTCCAAATTATTGCTAGTGTTGTGATTATTGGTGTTTCTTCCATTATTAGTGAGGGTTCCTGTTGGTGGGGTACGGTTCATGGTAGTATTGTTAATGTTAGTGCTACGACCCTGGCCCTGGAGAGTGTTGACTTGCAATGTTGGAAGCGTATAGATGTCCCCACTCTCTTCATCATGGTAGTGGAAGTTGTCTTCTTCCCTTTCGAATTCTATATCGTTTTCTATGATGTACTCCTTGCTGCTCAAGGAATCAAAGTCCCACTTGACCTGTATCTGATTGGAGTTCTGGGTCATGGATTCGTTATTTCTCTGGTTTGCTTCTTCTTCCTCTTGCTGTTCATCTTCTATGTGGACATACACGGTATCTCGCGAAGAGTTGTGATCCCTCCACACTAAGTAGTGAGAAATGAGTTCTTTAAGAATCATCTTGGGATGGTTCTTATACGCTCTGACCAACTTACACTTCAACAAGTCATCGGCCGAGGGCCTCTCGTCGGGATTTTCGTCCAAGCATAATGCAATACATTCTTTCAACGCAACGGAGTACTCTCTGCCCTCCAATCTAGGAGGAGTCAGTTTAGAGATCATTTGCATTGCCCAGTTGGCATCCTTGTCACAGTAAGGAGGATTACCCGTAGCGATTTCGTAGATGGTGATTCCCAACGACCAGATATCGGCCTTACTATTATACGTATCACCCTTTCTGATAACTTCTGGTGCCATCCAGTACGGCGTTCCTGCCATGGTGGTTCTTTTTAAGGCATTGGAAGTGATCTTAGCAGCGACACCAAAGTCACACAACAACACACTTCCTTCTTTGGTGATCAACACGTTGGCTGCCTTCAAGTCCCGGTGGATAACCCCCAACTTGTGAACGGCACTTAGTGCTAGAAGCAACTCTCTTACGATTACACCTATATACTTTTCCTCGAACACTCCTGATTTAAGAATCGTTCGCAAAGATCCTCCTGCGCAGTAATCCATGATGATCCAGAGCTTGGTATCGTTTAAAAACGATCCGTAATATTGAGTAACATTTGGAACATTCTTGAGCTCCGAAAGAAACTTGATTTCCTGTTGGACATCGCTGACTTCATCTTCCTCCGTGTCCAAGTTTAGAACCTTGATGGCAACCACCTGTTTGGTCTGTTTGTTGTAGCCCTTGTAAACGATCCCGAACTTGCCTCGGCCAATCACTTCTGTTCGCTTGTAGACGTCGCTCATTGCAAGGAGATAAATGTGGCAAAGTAATGTAATTAGAAAATGACAAGATGAAAGCTTTGAAAATGAAAGTGATTTGAATACGAATCTGAAGCTGGTGTTAATGATTCACTATGAGTGTACTGTAAGCTCTATACTCTTAGTCTATAATGTACCAGAATGTCAAAATAACAGAGTGATTTTGTAATTTTGTAATTTTGTCTAATAGATGGTCTAGATGACGGAAACTTGTTTGAGACGAATAGCTATGTTGCTATGATGACTTCTGTTTATTGCTTCGGCAGATTAGATTTCTCTTAATTTGAATACAGTTCTTTATTCTCCTCTTGTGTACTCTTTGGTTTCTTGTGGTCTCAAACTAGAAGACACTGGAGATCAGAGTTAACAACAGTAAACGAAAACACGCGAACGAAGACTACACAACGGGAGATGTACAAAACAACTAACACAGTATGCTACTATGCGCTCTCCTACGTAGTGCCTCTTCTACTGCGGAATGGGCTTGGTGGTGGATGTGTTGTACGTTCTTTCAGAAAAGTGGTTCGCCAACTTTTCAATATAGGTTAGAGAGAGACGTACAGGAATAGGGAGACAAAATCTAGAAATGTTCTCTCGCTAGGGAAGGAGCTGAGCCGCACCGCAGTAAACGTTTTTTAGCGAGATATTTGAAAGTGGAGAACCACTAAGCGCATACAAAGAGAATATGGATAAACCAACAAGGAGACAGGTGGATGAAGAAGAGATATACTAGCAAAATTTACTAATAGGTTGTGTGGCGATATATGTAGAAATGTTGTAACTACCCTTTCTCTCCGTTTAGCCTGTGCTCTATATATAATGAAATTCTTTACTCTAGTAATATATGCATTGTCATCTAATCATGTCCTATATCCATCAGCCTTAACAACTGACTCTGCTCATATGATAGAACTCTCCTAGGTGTCGCAGAGCCCATAACAGAAACTTCCACTAAACTAGTATCCTCGGGAGGAGGGGTAGAAGTATCGTTGTTCGTGAGAGTGGCACTCGTGTAATTGGTCGAAGTAGAGTCCACAGTAGAGTAGTTCTTGGCTCGAGCCATTGACAAGTCGTTATCGTCAACCTTGAGCAACGACGTGCACTCATCAGGAATTGTAGATACTTTAGATGCTGTAGTGTAAGGAAACTTCATGTACAAGAGATCTTCATCCTCGATGTTGATAGTTTCTAACTCAGTGGGTGGGGCAGTTCCAAATGCACTATCCCAACTAATGATGACTACCCCACAGAGAACTGCAATCAAGCCTACAACTATCCAGGCAAACTGGGCTATCGACATGCGGTGGTCGATCAAAAGAGAGTTGAAATTCAAGTCGTTGACCAAATTCACCAAGTTGTACACTAGGAAGCACAAGGGATATAAGATTGAAGTCGAAATTTGCTTCAAGCCGAGGTTGAATGCCGTCAACTGACAGCCAATTATGGCCAACATCGTGAGTAAGAGAATATACGGAGTCAAGTTACTGAGTGGGAAGCTGCTCGATGTGTTTTGTAGGATACTTTCAAAAATCACATCGATGATGGATTTGGCAAAGAGAAAAGTATGCGCTGTCAACGTTCCACTGATGATGCCATAATTGATACCTTTTATGAACTGATACTTATTCGGTCCAAGAACCTTTCTAGGCGCAGTGATATTACAATTGGTATTATTGGAGCTGTTTAAGTTGTGCATGCTGTTTATGCTGCTGGAGTGGATGCTATTAGTGTTATTCAAACTGTGGTTGATGCTGTTTGGTTGATTAATTTTCTTTGTCAAGTAGAGCCAGTTGATACCGAGGAGTATGGCAACCATTACGAAAGTGAATATGAACCACAGCATGAATGCTGGCAAAAGAAGATGGGCCATGACGTCGTCGAATCGTTGGGCTATGTCTTTTGGAGGATCTGAGTCGACGAGAGGCGGTACATTCCCGTTGTATGCTATGCTGAATGCCCCTACAGCAATGACTACGGTTCCCACAGCGAGTTTGCGAGTGAATACTTCGCCTGGAAGCATGAGGCAGCTGAGAATGGAGTTGAAAATTAGTCCAATTGATTGGAGAGGAGAAAGAATGATAAGCGGGAGAGTTGTGATTTGGATCAACGAACCGAGAATGTTGGCTACGATGAAGAGCATGAAGCCAAAGAGCCACATGTTGCGCTTATATCGTTGGTGACGATGGTGTAGATGTTGTGGTGCCAGCCTTCGTGTGCTTTTGTTGATGGTGATGTGGAGAAGATGCGATTTGCGCTGGAGTGTAATTCCTAGTGACTGGATTCCCGATGAAATCACAGCCACTGAGCACCCGAGAACGATGGAGAACGCCGAAGTGGTCGGCATGGGTGTGAAGGGAGAAGTTCTTTACTACGGTGGGTTCTTTTCTGGAGGTCTTTGTGGTTCTTAACTATGGAACTGGCAGATAGAACTGGAAATATGTTTGAAGAATTTGTTAACCGGAACAACAATGAATAACCGGCACAAAAGTACTTGACAATAGTGATAACAAGTGCAACAACGAGGATATCTATAATACGTGTAACAAGCAATTGCTTCGACGATTTCTAGCTATAGGATGACGAAAAGAAACCAGTGGTATCTATAGAACAGAATCCAAGCACGAGAACGAAACAACTGGCAAATCCATATTATTATTTTCTCTATTATTATAGACCCAGAAGTGCATACAACACGAAAAGCGCATATAAATGTGTGCGAATGCATAATAGGCAAAAATACTACAGAAACAAATTTATAGGGGAATACATGTCAACCGAGAGTATGGGCTCAGAATCGAATGTACGAATGTATAGAAATTCTGGTACATTTTGCTGGCATCACAGATGAGACCATCAGTAAGTAGGCCTGAGAATTTCCAGCTTAAACTTGTGGCATGACAACCAAAAATTACTGCGACTGAGCGTATCGTCGCATTTATCTGGCGGCAGCTGTAAGGCTGTACCAACAGAATGTGCAGGTCGAAGAAACCAGGAATTGAAGAGGAGAACGACCGGTAAATTGCTATGAATAGAGAAGTTGGCAGCTGTGTAAGGTCGCAAAGAGAAGTTTTGGACTATTACAGAAGTTGAGAAGCATCAGTTTCTATTTAACTTTTTTTGGCGGATTTTTATCCATTTTTCAGACTTTTCAGAGAGCAATCTGTTGTCTTAACTCAGTTCTTCATCTGCAAACATACATATACAGCGAATAGTGTATTTGATTGTCTAGAGTCGTTATTATACAAGACAAGTATTCTTCCAGTTAAACAGTTATACTTGAACATGGGCAAACTTGGGCCCTGGACAGAGGTAGACTCAATGAACATGTATAAGTAGGAAATATCTTGTCACGTGATTTTCTTCAATTCATTTCATAGTATTTTAAAACTTTGTCTTTGAAAGGATAATAAGGAAAATAAGCTGGTGTATATATATGATAACAGTGTAGTAGTAGGCTGTTGTATATGTGAGTCTTTTCGACTATTTTATAGTCTTTGGAATTGTGTTTGCTAATGGACTAGTTTTGGTGCTAAATTCTAAGAAACAAATCCCAAATTTTACACCAAAACAAAAATAGGTCGTTTCAGGGTGAAGCCATTTAAGAGTCGAAACGTTTCAGGTAGCTGGTATTCTATTCATGTTTGCTATTGCAATCTGAATCTCTCTGTAATTGTTTTGAAGTTGAATCTCTGCATGTATTTACCATTCCTGTTCGGGAAAACTCGACGCGCTTCCTTGAGAACTTGCATTATTATTACAAAACTTGATCTTTTTTAGCCATTCAACTTTCTTTACTTCACAGCACAATATTTATTCTTAAGGCTGGCCATATAAGATCTACAGATATGGAAGACATACTATCGGATATAAAAGACCATCTAGACACCGAAGACTTTGGCCGGATAAGCGAAGGTCTCGATCAGCTAGACTTGCTTCTTTCGCGATTGTTGCCTGAGATCGTCAAATTTCAGAATGGCTCCGTTTTATCAGCTTCGAATAAGGGTATTCATACTGGCAACGGCAGCGGAACAAGTCTAAACTCGTTTATAGCATTACAGGATAGCTTTCGATTCAATGTGGCGTCTTCTTTACTCAATTATTATAGCTTGCTAAGCTCGAACAATTCAACAACACAGAATTTGGACGAAGACGAAATCAACAATGCCACGCTCAAATGCAACAGGTTGCTACAAGGGTTACTTTTACTTCATCCGGAATCACGGAGTTTGTTTCATAGACAGAAGAATATGGATGCTATTTTGGGACTATTTGAAAAGAACAATTCTATAGAAATCGCAGTATCAATGATAACCACATTGATCCATATCCTCCTCAAGGACCTTGTAAATTTCCGTAATTTCGAGGAAAATTACGGCTGTTCTATACTTATCAGAAGGTTCAAACTTTCATCGTTTGACATGTCGAAAATAAACAACCACAAGGACTCAAAGAAAATCTACACACAGCAGGATTTGAACTTCAAGATCATTGAGTTCTTGATATTCTACTTAATTGACGAGCACACAGTAGCAAATCCAGGGTCTGAATCAAAGGCACAGATAAAGACAGTAGAGGAGAAATCGAACTTGTTCAGAAAGGATTTCCCCGAAATAGACAGCTTAATCGAGAACTTGAACGAGCTTAAAGATTTGTGATGAACATTCAATATTTAATAGTAATGACATTTATTTATAAGAATTGGAAAAACATACAATATATAAATAGCAAACGCTTCCCGAGCAGCTTGCTATGATTAATAATAAATTATAGTATAGTCTCCCCCATAAAGAAACAATTAACTAAGTTGAACACCGACCCCCCAGTCAGTGGAAGTTTCAACCAGTTGAGTTGAAGTGAATAAATAGATGTAGGACCTGAATTTTAGTGACCACTTCCTCCTTCAAAGCGTCCACCGTACACTGGAAGTAAGAGAGCAGGAGCTGTGAAGTATGCATTCAGCTTCACAGCCACACCTTGGTAAAGCAAGTACCAGCCAAAGATACTACAGACGACACCGAAACCACCCCCAACTTTGAGATACGTCATGTTGCCGGTCATGTAAGCAGCAGCACTAAGGGCGAAATCGAGCAACAAAGTCAAGAACAAACCAACGAAGGACACAGTAGATTTCAAAGTCAAACTAAGAAACATTGCTGTGAGAATCGTCCAGCCAATGAGGTAAAGACCGATGGCTTGGTATGCTTGAGCTGGATCAGCAGCATATGCTTCTAAAATACCAAAGCTTGGTGTCAACAAGGCACCGTAAGAGAGCCAGAAACAGGCATATGACATGAAGGAAGTGGCAGCAAAGGTGTTTCCCATGACCATTTCCCAGAGTCCAGATAAGAATTGACAAAGACCACCGTAGAAGAAACATAAACCAACAATCATATTTGGAATTGTAATGTCTTTGGCTTGCAAATTATACAAGCCCAACACTAAAAGCGGTAAGGCGAATGCTGCTATACCTAGGGCAGAAGCGTTACCAAACTGATGCTTAGGAAAGGGTGCCAAACCAGGATTGAAGGTACCACCGAAGGCAGCCATCAACTCGTGCCTCAAGTATTTTTTGTTGTCAATAATTACATACTCATTGCCTTCTCCGGAGTAGGTGACAGTTTTATAGGGCAAGGACTCGTGGGAAACAGAAGGCTTTCCTCCCGAAGCAGCAAGCGATTCAGAGCTGTTAATAGAAGACATAGCCGATTATTTGCAATATAATTATGCAGCAGATGCAAAAAATAGGGTACAAATATTAGGGTGCAAATGGAAGCTGTCAGTTCGAAATTCATGAGTAGTATCTCCAGATGTGATTAGAACGCATGCTATATATACCCTGGACATTGTACTTGGTGTGTTCGTTACATTGTTGCTCAACCAACTATCTATTTTTTTGATGCAAAATTCTATCGGATTTGAATTGTGGGGAGTGAAAAATTATCAAAATCGCAGTAATAATAATGCAGCAACCAAGAAAATATCTGCCGCCAGAAAAGATAGAGGGGGGTTATTCTATGTAAAAAAGACCTTGTGGTTCCTTTTGACCTTTAATCTCTATTGTTGGGAGGACGTGATGCCAACGGGGCCCAGTGGAATCTCAAATACGAGAAATACGTAAAACAGATTCAGAAATCTAGAGTTGCGCAATTGGTTTCGATTTTGACGGTGGAGAAGAGTCCTCAAATACCACTTTATTTCACCTCCTGGCCCCCAAAATTTGCCTAAGTCGAAGCTATAAAAACAGAACCAGAGAGGCACCCTATGGTAATCCTGGCATTCGCCAAGTTGCTTCCAAAGCCTTTATGCCGCCAACTTTTGTGAGGCGAATATTAGTTCTCGGAGTCCTTTCCGTTGCTCTCGTATCAAATGATCGGAAGAATACCCAATAGAGTAAGAGTGGGGGTATCCCCGAGCAAAGCCCCTTTATATACAAAGTCGATAATATATTTTTTGAAAATCTTGAAAAGAGGCTAGAGTTCTTGTCCTCTCAGGCTATCGGATATTCCCATACCCCTCCAGTTGTCAAAGTTGAAGGTATTTTTAGGGCGGCCGCAAAGAGTGCGAATGGTACTCTAACCAGGAGCGGTTTCGAAAAACCAGCAGAATTCACTGAAGCCAACAGAGTCTTTCTGTATGTTTAATGCACAGCAGGAACGTTAAATCGCAGATATTAACTATTATAAATGTATGGAACGAGTTTGGCTGTGTGTGGCCAATTTTAATTTAGGTTAATCTTGCTGTAGTCACTGAAAAGATCTCGAATACCTTCGGATATACCCCACAAGATTAAGGCTGCAGAGACAGCTCCCGCTGCAGAAGTTCTGGCTGCAGCTACCAAAATTGAACTGCGAATAGAAGATGTCCCTCTTTTTGAAAACTGGTTGCTACCCCACACGACTATCTAAAGTGGCCTGTCTGATTTAAAAGGGCTTTGCCTGCCAGTTTGGGAGTGATCACGTAGTATTAATTCTCGAGTGATTTCCGTTACCACGGTCCATTCTCTGGAGTCAGTGTAGCAGACGAGGGGGTTTTCCAAGAACTTTTAGTTTCGGATTTGCAAGCGAAATGGAGTGTTTCCCCTTTTGGACTAACACCGTCTACTTCCATTCTTAATTCACGTATCTTCTCTACGGGCAGATAGTAATAGCAATAGATTATAGTTGTAATAGTAATGTAGTTGTAATAGTAATGTATGGAAAACAATAAAAAAATAGTAAGAATTAAATCATGAGTTCAATAAATACTAGACAAAATCAATAAACATGAAAGTACCAGACCCCTAGTTTTTAATGTCCCCTTCCTCTCAATTATGACGAAAGCATCCCCTTTCCAGCAAAAATGCAAAGTTATTCGTTATTCATCTATCTCTTGGAGCCAATGATAGGCACCTGCATCACTGGAAGATGGAGGTAGCTGTTGGTAGGAACAGAAACACCCGCATACATAATCCAGAATCCACACGAAGCAGTGATACATGCAAAAATTCCGCCTGCTTTGACGACATGGGCGTTTCCTGTCATGTTACCGGCAGCTAACAAGATAAAGGCAGTATCCAAAGTGACAAATAAGGCAATGAATGGCCAAGTAGCCTTCAACACAAGAGTCAACATCATGAAGGTGAAAAACGCCCAGCCAATAAGATAAATACCTACAGCATTGCCAAATTGGGCTGGGTCATCAGCATAGGCTGATGCAATGCCAAAGGCTTCAATGAATATTACACCGAAAGAAATCCAAAAGGCTCCAAAAGAAACGAATACAGTGCCGGCAAAAGTGTTACCAATGGCCATCTCCCAAACTCCGGCAAGGAGTTCAACAGCACCACCGTAGAAAACACACATACTAACAACGACATTAGGAGTACTGATGCCCATAGCCCCCGAGTAGAACAAACCGAGAACCATAGTGGTAACTGCGAAAGAGGCCAAACCAAGGGCAGCAGCATTACCGAATTGATGCTTAGGGTAGGGTGCCAAACCAGGATTGAAGGTACCACCGAAGGCAGTCATCAATTCATGTCTCAAGTATTTCTTACCGTCGATGATAACATATTCATTGCCTTCTCCGGAGTAGGTGACAGTTTTATAGGGCACTGAGTCGTCGTTGGACAAACTTTCAGCTTTATTGTTGGAAGCATTTGACTCGATGGATGACATTTTAGTAGCAAGTTTTCACTGATTAGTTCGACTACTGTCAACAGAAGAGCAAATCACAATTCACAATTTCAACAAGTCAAGAAAGTTTGAATAGACAAAATTAAGAGAATCATCTCCGTATATAAACCCAGAACCGAAAACTGGGGCCGGCAAATGTATGGGGTAGTCCCCAAAGGGGTTTACTTCCCAAGACGTGAAGCTTTTCGCAGTTAAAAAATGCTGGAACCAGGAGGCCCAAAAGAACTAAAAACCGGTGACGCCATTTGCAATGCGCTTATAGTAAAAATACGGTGGACAAATGGATGAGAACAATAGGTGACAAAAAGTATCACGTTTTCTGGAATGGCATGTTTTATCACCGGAGTGTTTAATTCTTCAAGGAGAATTACAGGCTGTTCTACGGGGGTTTTGAATACGATTTTGATAGCTGGCAAATATACGCGAATTTTCTGGTTTCAAAGAGCTTCACAATAATGAAGATGAAATTGTACTGAAACCAGACTTCGTATTCGTCCACTCGCCGTGATGTCACCAGGTTTCCATGCTGTTTTCTTGCCTATGCTACTGCCTAAGGTGATGTTCTACCAGCTGCATCCCTTAAGTCCCATGCAGGCTGTGGAACCTCTTGGTGGAGAAACCGTTTTAAGTAATGACAGAATTAATTCACAAAACAACTAAATAATTAAGAATAACACTAGACAGAAATTGAATACCAGAAAGCCTGATCTCGATGTCCAAATAGCCCCATAGATACATAAATTGGAAAAAATAAATAGGTTAAAAATAAAGAAAGTGGTAGTTAGAAAACTAAGTAGACAGGGAAGCTGTGTAGTATTAGAGGATCCCCCATAGACCTCCGCAACTCCCAACAACCCAATACCGATTCTCTATTGAGCCTCTTTCTTCTTACTCTGGTAAGCTGGAATAGGAAACACAGGAAGCCGGAAGTAGCTGTTGGTTGGGTTTGCAATGCCCGCATAAAAGTTCCAGAAACCTGAAATAGATGAAATGGTTGCGAAAATTCCACCGGCCTTGAGAAGATTTGGTCTACCAGTCATGAATCCAGCAGCTAAAAAAATGAACGCCAAGTCGAGTGTAAGAAATAAGACTACAAAGCTGACAGTAGCTTTGAAACAATGGGTAATGTTAATAAAGGTGTAGACGGACCAGCCGACAAGATATAATCCTACTGCGTTACCAAATTGTTCTGGATGTTCAGCATATGCCTTTTGTATTCCAAACGAATCAATAAAAATGGTTGCAAACGAGAATGCAAATGTACTGTAACCAGCGAAAACAGTACCAGCAAACGTATTACCAATAACCAATTCCCATATACCAGAGACGAACATGCCCACTCCTCCGTAAAAGAGACACACCGAAACGGCAACATTGGGAATTGTGATTCCCATGGCTCCTGAGTAAAATAGTCCCAAGACGAAGACGGTAACTGCGAAAGAAGACATGGCAAGAGCAGAGGCATTACCGAATTGATGCTTTGGATAGGGCGCTAAACCTGGGTTGAACGTTCCGCCAAAGGCAGACATCAATTCATGTCTCAAATACTTCCTCCCTTCAATAATTACATACTCATTTCCGGCTCCAGCGTACGTAACCAGTGTATGAGGTAAAGAGTCGTTGGAGGTGTTGATCTGTTTATTCGATTGCGAAGACTCCAACGAAGACATATTTGTTTCAGTTGGAGGACAATGCCACGATTGTTCGTATACGACAATGAAGTTTCTATATAAGCTTCATCCAAAACATTAGCACAAGCTTCTAGAACCGGCCCGAAAAAGCATTTAGTACCAGTAGTTGTTCATGGTCCACAGTGCTGAATGAAGCTAACGGTAGTTAATTTTAGAGAAGCCACTGTTTCAGAGCAATTTTTGACAGTTCAAGTCTCCCGAACCGGAGCGCAACCACACAATGGAAACGACAACGCAACTTCCGATAGTCCAGATTTTTCACACTTTTCTTAGATTGTAACCACCATTTGCATCAATTATTACACTGTGACGGAGGTTTGGTTTTTGCAATTTCGTTTTTTTGCAATCGTCGTTCGTCAGACGCACGAAGCCAGTAGCCTAAAAAAAAGGCCAAAAATAAAGGTTTGAACTCCGTCGGACTTTTCACATTTTCTCAACACCGAAGCAATGTTTCTTTCCCACTTTCCTTTATCAGACCGCCTGTTAATGTAGACGTAACTGTCCCATCCCGTTATGAGTCTTAAGTCCCATGCAGTTTTCGATGCTTATGCCGAGCTGTGTGCACACTCCAAGAGATTGTGGGGTAGTTTCAACTCTTTTAATTTTTCAGTGAAGTCTTCTATACCAGCACCGTTTCTTAACACCTAAGGAGATGCTCCTCCTCTTTTGATCCTCATTAGGCGTTTGGCAGCCACTACCTACACCAAACACCAGTATGTAGTTGAAAAAAAAACCTGTACTCGAATTTGTGGCCTGGTAGCAGTTCTAGTGTAGTAGAAAAGAGAGCCATAATAGACAAAGGAGAAATGTTGTCGGTTGTGGCCCACAGTGGTATTTGTCATTTATTAATAATGATGAAATTCGTTCCGGCTGTGACGAAAACCACCTAAACTTGTTCTTGGAAACCAGAAAATGTAGTTTCTCTCCTCAAGACCTCTAGTTTAAAACAACCTTAAACTTAAACATGGTTTTGATCCTGAAGCGGTACCAAAACTGTGGAGTCTCGGCCAAATGGTGTCGGCTCCTGTGATGTAGGTTATCGCCATAAAGTGCCAAAAACCATCAAAAACACTACTAGCAAAGCAAACCGATGCCGACCCGATCACAATTTCGCGTCGAAGTTCCAGAACTGGTATATTTCCGTTAATTCAACATAAACGTGAACCTTAAATCTAATTTGACCTGAAACTCTACTAGTTGTTGTTTGAAATTTACATCAGTATGGCTGCTATCGGTCCGACCAACGAGCCACTGTGGATATCTACAATGAAACAGAAGTTCTATAATGTATTAAATGCTATAACTGAAATCTCTATAACACATTAGGTGTCGTAATTGAAATCTATATCAAAGTTCCTGTGAAACTTGTATGCTTCCTCTTTCATCTTTTCTTCGTCCAACTTGCTGGCTCGATTGAGCGACATGGACAACCGGCTCGAAGGAACCTTGTTGTTGGTCAAAAACTGGGAGCTGGAAGGTTGACTTCCTACAAGCCCAAGGCTATTTCCAGTACCACTTATGTAACCAGCATTAGAAGTATTACTAACATAACGACCAGTACCAACAGCAGCCGAAGCTGCATTTCTAACCAGATACAACGACTGAGAACTCGTAACAGTAGCAACAGCATTAGAATCAATGTTCAGATTAAGATTGTAGGACGTGTAGCCACTCAATTTGTTGTACTTTGGCATTTTCTGGATCTGATCGGTGTTATTGTTTAGTTGATATTTTCTTTGCTTAAGTATGAGCTCAGCATCCTCGTCTTTTCTGTCTTCAGGGTCATCTACACCTCCAAGTAGTTGCAGTCTTGTATCCTGCAAGTTGTTCTTTTCTCTTTCCACACCTATAAGCTCTCTCTGTTTGTCGCTTAACGGCAAATCCTTACACGGGTCCAGACCCTGAACAATTCTCATCAACGATACTATGATGTTAAGTACAAACAAACCTATTATAAGACGGCCAAATATTACCACGTACAAGTTGTCCATGATATCCAAGACGTCCAGAGGCGTATGTTTCTGGTATTGAAGCTGTAATTGATAAGTTATCGAAGATCTTTTTTTCAATTCGTACAACACAAGAAGTTTGTTCACCAGCGACTTGAGCAAGGCAAACGAAATGAGATATATGACATTCTTCAAACACTTCTTGATCTCGTCCTCCTTGTTAATCTGCCTGGAAAGAGCTTGTCTCATGAACGGATTCATCCATTCTCCCTGGGGATTCAAGACCGCTGGATCCAGAGAATTGTCATCCAATTCGTCATCCTCGTACTGAGTCTTGATTTGCTTGTAAACCTGTCTGACATCAACCGAATTTTGTCCCTGCAAATTTGTGCCATTAGGTGGTGGTCTATTTACAAAAAGTGGCACTTTGTTTCGGTTCTTGGCCGATTGCTCTGTCTTGTCTGTGCTGCCTAGAATTACGTTCGGAGGGAGAAAGCTTCGTATCCCATATTGGTTATCTTTTATGTTTGACGTTGAAGGTCTGTAGTAGAGTGGACTGCCATTGTTTCCCAAACTTTTTACCTCCGATTGAACCTCTTTTTCTTTAGAAAGCATGAGCTTGGTTTGATGAATCCTGAAAGAAGCATCTCTGAGCAGGGTCGAATCTACTGCATAGTTGGAAGAATTCACCGGCAAGTTACCAGAACTTCCAGAAAGACTATCCACATCATAAGAAATATCGTTGCTGATATTTACATCATCGTATCGTCTGAAATTGATTGGAAACCTGGAAATAGAACTGCTTTCACTTCCCTTCGCAGACTGATATGGAACAGTAGAAGACGATTCATGCCCCACACCACCCAAATCGCGGTACAAAGCTCCTTGCAGAATGCTATGCGTAAACTGTGAGTTTGATATCGAGTTATTAGGAAGCTTTCTCAACGGAGTATCGTAGATTGTGATGTCGTTGATACCAACCTGACTTCCGGTAGGGTACTTAGAAGTGTACGAAAATGAGTAGTCCACGGCATCCTCAAAGACTGTGTCATTGAACGAGGCGTTAGGTCCTGTCATGCTACTGCAAACACTGTGTAGTTTTGAGCAGCGTGTAATAATTAATTATGGTTCTGGAGAAGATGTTTTGAATTCGTTATTTGATTTATATTTGATATTCAGAAGTTTACTTTCTAGAAGATATCCGGACAGAGCACGTGATCACAAACAGACAAAATCTTCTGAATCGAGCTGATGCCGAGGGCAGGCATGATGAGACGAGCAAACAGAATTTTTCAGAAATGGCTAGGGAAAAAGATGGCTACAAGAATACTGACGTAGATACCATACTTGACTTAGGTTCTAAGTATATGAGCTTACTTACATTACTATTTTTCACTTACTTTAGGAAAGCACCGTGGATAATGGCCCTTGTTCTGCTAGCCCTGAGCTGATATTCTTCTGATAAATGTTACCCGGAACTTTCACTGCGACCAGTTCTCTGTTTCCTCAGTATAGAAAATTTTTCAGTTTTCAATAAACTTTAGGTATCTCTTTTTCTCTTCAGTTCCAACATTGTCGCGCTCTGGAAGCGTAGATATAGCAGGTGCTCGTATCCAAATGGTATGAATGATCTAACACAACCGAAGGGCACTAGTTCTGATTCGGAACTCTCATTGGTTTCCTTGAATTACTTAAAGTAGTTTAGTATGATCCATTTGAAGGTATAATGATGAATAAAATGTTACACAGACCTGTACTGATTCTTCTTGAACGATAAACGCAGTCTCAATACTGATTCATACCTTTAACGAGAGATAGTTTTGCAATAGGGTGATATACTAACAATAACAGGTTTGGATAGGATCAATAAATGAAATCAGATGAATCATACTGTAGACTGTAGACTGTAGAATTAGAGTAATTGGCTAATATGTATGGAGTCTAGCAAGTTAAGAACTTCTTTGTGAAGAATATCACATTCTTCGATTTCCTTAGTTGAAACTAAAACCAAAAAACCCCATTATCCAATAAAGAGAGTTCTAACGGAGAAGTATGCTCTATACTCCTATTATTTAATTGCCTACATTCCATTAATTTACACGTTATATTATTGAAGTAACTAAGAATACTAACCCTTCATCCACCCCTTTCTATTTAAATAATGTAAAAATGTTATATTAATATTTAGACATAGAGAAATGGAGCGGATGATTCTTTTTATTGATGGTACATGTATATGAAGGAAGGTTTATATCTAAGCTGTTTACTTCTTAGCAGTCAATCTTCTCAAGTAGAAGGCCAATTCTTCACCTTCCAAGATGTAACCATCACATCTACCAGATTGACCTGGTCTGGAAGAGATGGCAGCGTACAACTTACCGGAACCGAATTGGGCGTCAACAGCAGATTCAATAGCAGCTTGACCGGCTCTGGAAGCCAACTTTCTTTCGACCTTTCTAGATCTCTTGACTTCTTCTTCGGTAGCAGCAGGTTGGTTCTTCTTCTTACCTAAGGTAGAACCGTAGTGGTTTTCGTACCATTGTCTGAATGGAGTGGCATCGATTTGGACAATAGCAGCCTTAGTCAAGGTGTTGGTTCTGACCAATTCGTTGTTAGATGGGTGGTAGACGACAGTGGCAATTCTGGTCTTTCTGGAAACACCTTCAGAACCCCAGGAGAAGTTACCGGTTTCAACTCTCAAAGCTCTGAACTTTTGGTTACCACCTCTAGTTCTGACGGAGTGAATTCTCTTAGCACCAATCTTGGTGTTGGCAGATTGTCTACCTAATTCGAACTTTCTCTTCTTTCTGAACTGGGCTCTCTTGGCACCAGTAGCAGATCTCTTGTGACGTGAATCTCTAGAAATACCCATTTTTACCTATACGATGTTAGTAAGTGAACATTTGAAAAACATAAAAACAATATGAAAGCCAAAACAAGGTGGACGTATTTAAATCCCTAACACTAATTTGATTTGATTTTGTTTAAGGTACTTGTATATCATTTGTCAAGTATTGGAAAATTTAGTCAATTCGATGATTTGGGTGAAAATTCTTATGGCTGTGGTGATCCAGAATATCTCTCGATTCAGCCAGTCAAAACTCTTCAAACTTGAACAGTATCATAGCTGCTCTCAGCTTGTTCTACACTAATGGTTTGCATTTGATTGGACTTTGGATGGATGTCTTAAACTGGAATACGTGTATGTTCATTTAATGAATTTCGATTCTGCAACGACGACAATGGTATCGACTTGTATGGGAATTCCCTTAGGTTTGGCTTTCGTATTTGCAGCAGCTACATGTGTCTCGACTACCTGCTGTTTATTTGCTATGGTTAACACATACACTTTAGAATATCACTGATGAACAAAAGTATAAGAAGTGAATAAGGAACTGTTTAAAATTTTTTTTACTACCAACTGGAAGGAGCTCCATGAAATTTTTTCACTGTGTCCTACTAGGAAGAGTGCGAGCGCAAGAGCTGTTAACTATGGGACGGCATACAGACACCATGCTCTTAACTATGGGAGTGCGCGTAAGAGAGGTTCCCTGGATATAGAGAAAGGTATGGTACGGCATACAGAGCATCTGCTCCTCTCACAGCAGTAGTCTGAATCCACTGGTGTGCGACTAAGGGTTGTTTTATATCACGTGCTAATGACTAACTTAAGGGCTCCAGCCCTCATCACCTGATAAGCCCGTCAGAATTTCTTTTGTACCAAAAATATCACGATGACTAAGGGCCCATAGAAATTGATTCTTAACTACGTGAGTGTTTTCTAGCTCCTACTTATACATTTTAGTTCTCCTTGCCAGCTGTATTATTAGTTGTACCATATTCAACGACACCTTAGAGACGTGTCCCCTTTCTCTGGCCATTCATCTAATCCAGAAACATTTTCTGGAATTTTTCACTCCGCAATACTAGCACACTACATTAAGAGCATTAAATCCTACGTAAACCCTAGAACTTCACTACAAAAAGCACAGATTCAGTATGGAAACCATATACGACGAGATAGAGATCGAGGACTTCACATTTGATCCCATAACCCAGTTGTTCCAGTACCCATGTCCATGTGGGGACCGTTTCGCAATCAGTTTCGATGATTTAAAAGATGGGGAAGACATAGCAGTTTGTCCCAGTTGTTCGCTTATGGTCAAGGTGATCTACGAGCCCGAGGACTTGGACGAGTACGAGGAGGAGTTGAAGTAGAGGCAGAAACAGAACTAGTCCGGAATGTACGATAAAACATCCCATATCTGAAACAGCTATGCACATATCTACGAAGACGACGTCCCAGACGAGTATCGCTCAATTCAAGATGGAGCCACGTTCTCTGCTGTTACAACATACCCGCAGTTCACGAAGTTCAAGATAAGACACTTGCAGCCTGTTATCCAGACGGCGCAAGCGTTCGCATGCGGAATTTGCCTACTAATGCGAGCATGGAGCCCTCGCTTATTCTGGCAAGACAGAGATCATCCAGATGACTCAAAAACCCGATTCACAATCAGGACGGGTGAGTGCAGACGTTTTCAGAGATCAGACGCACCAATGGCCCCAATTGGCTATGGTTTCCGCTTGCTACATAGTTAAATATTTATTCTAATGCATTTATGAAACATCAACGCTAGTCAACTGTAGAATCAGACGATTGACGACGGTTCGACCGTGAATGTGGTTCTATAAACTTGCAACGGCTGTCTTGTCACCACCTCATCGCATTTGTCATCCTGCGAGCTACCAAGCAGTGACGATTTCATCCAAACACATTTCCTCTGGGTATCAGTTGATGATGATGCGCGAATCGGAAAAGTAAACTGGAAGAATACCCAGTGCATGGTCAGTGCATTGCCCATTGTTCGTACTTTTGTCTACATGGACTAGTCGGATAAAAGTACTATTTTACTATCTCGACTACAATTCTGTGCCGGTAAGAACAGGGATTTACGAGGTGATTCAGCTGGCTATTGTCGTTCGAAAGAGACAAGGTATATGAAGTATAACGGTTTCGATTTCAGACAGACATTTCTTGACCCATTCGGTCGGCCATGTTAGAGATAACATACGCTCTCGAAAAATAATAAACGTTAATGATAACTGAAAAAGAAAACAAAAATGTTGTGAGCCCAAGTACAATGGTGCGCAAAGCGCGGAAAAATACACGATTTATCCGTCTAAAAATTAGCTTGCGTACCATAGAAAACTGCGACATTATGCACGTGACGCTCTAAGGCTTATGGATTTGCAAATTTCTTTTTAGTGTAACATGCAGCTTTTTCCTTCTATTTTCTAGTTTAGATATTTCCGTTGAGATGGTCTTTCTTCGGTGGCGCATGCCCAAGATGTTCTATGACTAGCTAATCGACAGAATTCCAGATGGTATTTCCAGTTTCGTCATAGAATGTCTCAAGGCGGAGACTGTGGTTCGAACAATGAACCATGCTGCAGGAAGGTACAGAGATATCTCGACGTCTGGACGCCTTGAGGCGAGATTGCAACGTTCGCTGGTCAGGTATCAGCAACGTTATATTGTTGGGTGGTCCTTCCCCCACGTCGCTTCATGGAGCTAGCCAGTTCGAAGGTTCCATGAAGGCCTGCCCTCCCGGCAAGCTGTTTTAGTAAGTAGTATCTGTAGCTGCGCGAGTAATATAACTGTAATTACCGCACACCCACATTCACACAAATTTTGTAGACCAACGTCCCAACGGTTTGTTGATGAGATTCGGTCGATTTGGCGATTTCACAATTAACAAACGGCAGAAAATAACGTTGGCGTGGAGGAGATCCTTCGCGGCGCTATTTCTTTAGCTTCAGTTGGGGGCACCGAAACCTTATAGTTTATCTCTACACATATCCTGGGCGCATTTATGTTCCATGGGGAGTCTCGATGTCAAATCCGATACCCTAGTGCAGCAAGAAAACTATCCCGAAGCCTGGAAACCTCCGGAACGGGAAGTTAGACGCACCGCGTTTACTCTTTGTACAACTACTTATTGTACTATTTTAGGGGGTGAGGGCTGTTTGTGTTCTATTAACTAGCCTGATAAATGCGGCATAATATATTAAGAAATGTCTCACGGGAGGAGATTGTTCTTCGAGGCCATAACTTCCCCCTCTACATTATACAAATATGGGCAGCGTTAGTGTGGGAAAATGAAATTGTTGGACCTATTCGGCAAAGTCGACTGTCTTACCGAGAATTCCGATTTAAGCAAAACGGAGGACAAGAACCTATTGGACCTTCCACCCACGATGTGTTGGAATTTTGTTGCTAAAACCATTCGGCAAATTAAAGACTTTTCTTTTGAAACGCTGCAAGAATAAATTCTATTCGAAAATATTACAAGCATTTGAGAAGAGAAAATAATTTTAAGAACTTACCCAAAGCTGCTTGGTAGATGTTGAAGTCAGGGGGATTTACAAATCCCCAGCTTGCCAGAAGAACATGGCACGCCCTCGATGGCGTATTGTGAAAAAGACCAACCGACCGGCTACACATGTCTAGATAATGGACCTTCCTGGCATCTTTTCCATGGAAAAGTACAAAGATTGGTCGATTTAACGTCCTCATTATTAAAACAATTTAGATTATTTTTTTGTACCACCTAGGCACTAGACACACATGCTAGAAACATCCCGGGCTTGAACAAGAAATGCAAGAGTAGAGTATGGCCGTGATAGCGTTTCTCGATCACCAGTTATGAGCTTATTCTATGAGGTCTCCGTCTCCGTGGAAATGACTCCGTGGATAAGTGGAAAGTCACCATATAAGATGGTTTTGGTATGGCTGGTAAGGCTAACAATAGTGAAAACTGCCTGGTAAATAATATGGTGATTTCTGAATGAGCTTTGTACATACCGAGAACACCTATAGAGTAATATTACATAAGAAAATTTGGGGAAACAAAAGCTCCTTTGGGAACAAGTAGTAGCGACAACTTTAATTTGTTGGCAACGACTTTATGGTTTCTTTTACACATAATATTATGATCGAGAGAACACCTTTGAATTAATTACGAAGTGCTCTCGACCTCTTGTAGGCCACAAGCCAACGGGAGCACAATGGAGGAGAGTACCACAGTAACCAAGAGGCTCATTTGTAGAGTAGTGTAATTATAGAAGTAAAACAACTACATTCTGGCCCCTGGTAGGGAGACAGAGAAACTCGCCTCAGTATTTTTTATTTTCCACATCAACTGCTGCAGCTCAGACTACAGCAGCTTAATATATGGTAGTTATTCACCGACGACGGGAAGCGTCGCCAGCAACCACAGGAGCCTGGACAATGGAAAAATTGTCGCGGGCATAACGCAGAAGCTAAGCACTACCGACGGAAAGGGACTCAGACATCCTATTTGTCGCAGAATTGTCGCATGAAGCATGAGTATTTTGTGTCGGTGCAAACCGTTCCTCGATCGAATTGTTTCACGCAAGTCGAGATTCGATATTTGCAAAGTGTCGAGCTTCTTGGGGCGGGTTATGGCAAGTGGTGAAGTCTCTGTCTGTAGGATCAGGCTCTATTTTTGCCGTGACTTTGACACAGATCCGACGATTTACATAATTACAGGGAGGTTTTCACCCAGGGGTGAATATTAAAATCGTAAGAGTTGGTGAACTAACGGCCATGGCATGCGGACAATTGGGTGTGAAAACAGAAGGATAGAGCCAAAAAAACAGTGACTTAATAAAAAAATAGTGAAAAAGAAATTCCGGAAATATTTTGTTGAAGGAAATTTTCTGTCAGGCCAGGCAGCAGAAAAATATTTTCAGACATACACCAAGACAGACGGAAAATGTGCAAGCTAAACAACCGACATTCATTAATCGGATTAAACAGTAGACTAGTTTTATAAATGCAGCGATTTCCGGTAGAAACGTTTTTTCTAAAAAAGAGTTGAAGTTTGGCAAGTCTTTCTGGCACCAATAAGTTATAAGAGCAAGCAACGAGCTGTCCGGCCCGACGCATCTAAAGCACGACATCTCTCGAGGTACGACATTCCCCTCGACGCCCCAAAACCGCAACCCACACCCAAGAGGCCCACATCCACTGGCTAGCTTAACTAGACGTCGCACGACATTGTACCGCGACATCCCACGACACGACAACCCCCACGGCCGCCTATCACTGACCCAGCGTTTCTGTCAGTGACTTGGTCCAGAATCAGATTATTATCTGCTCCATATAGTAATCGTCCTTCCTAGGCTTCAAAAGTCAAGGAGTAAACGACGACATTGGAGGCCCCAGAAAACCCTTCCAAATATAAGGGGCACCAGCACAACAAAGTGGGACCCACCCAGACAAGTTTTAGACTCCACCAAAGGTCTAGCCGTGACAATTTGTAGATCTCCAGTCACTTTACGACATTACTTTGACTAGGCTCTAGCACCAACTCTTTCTCGTCCCCACATTGCCACCAATCTCATTGATAGCCACTAGCATATTCAGTCATCTGGTTTGAAAATTTCTCCACTACGTCAAATTTTCCAGCGAAGCAGACTAAAGTCACCCTATCCAGAAGTCTAGCAGGGAAAATATATAAGGAGCCCTCTTTATATTATCGAGACATCCGTAATTTCCATACCCCGTTCTTGACACTATAGGAGAGTTTGTTCTTGATCCTTTTGACATTTATTGATAAATCTTACTTTTCCTTGATCTTCCAGATCTTTATCCATACTTGGTAGTCTCATTTATATAGTAGTCCATTTGGCTCGCATACCGTTTTACGCTACCTTTCCTCATACAAAATTAATCCCTGTTTTGGACCCAAAAATTAACTAAAAAGCATCTGCCATTCCACCATTTAGCAAGTAGCTAATCCAAATTACCCCCTACAGCGATATCCTTCAGTGATATCTGCAGAGCCCCCACAAGAGCCCCCCATCATTCAGTCCCAGATATATATTCGCACACCGGTGCTCACCATGAATTACCATAACTCAAACCCCGGCGGGCCCGACGCTACGTCGGCTTCCTCAGCACCAGCATCCACAGCGTCGTCAGCATCGGCAGCCGCTTCTGCATCCTATTACTACGCTCCGGTACAACAGTACCAGCCGCAACCGCTCCACCACACCATCCAGCCTAATGGCCCGAACTCGGTTCCAACCACCCCAGGAGCCCCCACAAGAAGAGGTCCATGGTCTCCTATGGAAGACAAGAAGCTTCTTGATCTCATCAACATCTTTGGTCCTACCAATTGGGTGCGCATCTCTAATAGCATTGGAACGAGAACGCCGAAGCAATGCCGCGAGCGCTACCACCAGAACTTGAAGCCGCTGCTAAACCGTCTGCCAATTACAGTAGAAGAAGGCGAGTTGATCGAGCTGTTGGTAGCAAAATACGGTAAGAAATGGGCCGAAATTTCTCGTCACTTAAATGGCCGTTCCGACAACGCCATCAAGAATTGGTGGAACGGAGGAGCCAACCGTAGAAGAAGAGCCTCGTTGGTGCACGAACCGAATGTGGCTGGTAACAGCAACAGCAATAATAATAACAACTCGATGAGCAGCTCTAACGGTAGTAACGTCAATGCCAATGGCCTCAATAGTAGCACTAGCATCTCGACGATGTCGGCATCCACTTCTGCATCCACCAACTCCACACGCTCGCAAAACGGGTCGCTCTCCAGTCCTTCAGGACTTCCCACGCTTACCCAGAACAAGAGTTCTGCTAGCTTGCCTGAAGCAGTGTTGTCTGTCAGCTCGGCACAGGTCCACCAGTCAAATTCGCTGCGCTCATCACTCAACGAGCCTTCGCTCTCGGCAAACTCATCTGCACTCAACTTATCTGCTGCAAACCCGAACAGTCTTTCATCCTACGCCATCACCAATAACCATAACACCAACATCAACAATACCAGTAACAACTCCACAATATTACCACCTCCTATCGGAGCTTCGCAGCCTTCGACTTTCCCCCAGATTCCTCAGCTTCCCCAGATTTCATTTAACACATCCATGTTTGGTAAGCCTGATGCGCTGTTCAAAGCCCATACACCTCCTCCTGGGTCTATGGCTGCAGCCGTCCCTCATACCATGACTTCACCTGTAAAAGCGACTTCACTTAGATCTGCTAGTTTTGACGTAACCTCGGCTACTGGAGCCACGAACGCATCCACTTCAACTCTTACATCCACCACTCTTCCTCCAATTTCTTCATCTAACAAGAGAAGACTCTTGGACGACCCCATCAGTAGAAGACATTCCACTGCAAACTACCACTATGCCCATCCCAACGGAAACACAAATAACAATAATAATAATAATAATAATTTCGCAGTTCCGACTTCTTCGGCTCCTGGTTCGGCATCTGCTGCTACAGGTTCAATTATCGGAGGTGCTGGCACCGTTTCTCCCTCGTACTATGGCTCGCCACTACTTCTCAGTACTCAAGTATCGAGAAACAACTCGATCTCACACTTTGAGTTTCTGACGTTGAACTCAACCTCGCATTCTCTGAGAAGATCGAGTTCGATAGCACCAGACTTCTTTCCAAATCCATTAAAGGAGCTACAGGCAGCCGCATCTTCCTTGAACAAGGAGGGAAACGTGAACCACAAACGTAACATGTCGCAGAACTCGTCGTTCAACTCTCCTTCTTTGACTCCTTCTACCCGTTTCTCCATCTCATCAACTACCTCCCTTTTAAATAACACTTCTACCAACTTGACAATGCCATCAGCCACAACCCTGCCTTCCAGCAATTACAACGGTCTCAAGAACGATCATTCTTCTAGCAGTGGGTCCATTCCAGCACTCAAAGAAGAAGTCGAGTTGAAGTTGAAGCACAAGAACGACTTGGACGATGTAGACATGGACGACTCCCATAACCACTTGCAAAATCCCAGGACAACCATGGTGAAAACCAAGATCTCGGTTCTGAGCCTCATTGATTGAATGAGCGGTGGATCCGTTCTCTCGGACTGTTTTCGTACTTCCATCTGTAACAATACTTGTTTTCCTTATAGACCTCCAAAAACAGTTTCTTCAATTCTTGGTTATCTATTTTTCAATTCTCGGGAGTTTACTCTGTAACTAATAATTTGACTATTACTTCAAGAAAATGAAATACATATTTAAGAATACATGCATCGTTCTACAATTGTACTGTAGGGTACTGCTATTCATAAGCAGATTCGTAAGCTCAATTCATTGGATATCTAGTAGTACAAATCTACATTCTTATTATATCTTATAAATATACTGGGTCTATCTGGCTCAGAGCCTCATAAATTGAACCATTTTGCTGCGCGCGCTGGCGCACTGGTAGCGCCGCAAATATCCATTTACAATCTGACTCCAGAAGTCTAGCCTCTTTCTTGGGGTGTTCATCATCGATTGGGCTCATTGGCACTCGATACGTGATTGATTGCTTTCAGAAAGACTAGAGTCATCAAGTATCCTTCCTGGGAATATAAGGATTCACTTAAGAGATATCCGAGGAAGTTTTGATCTTGGAATAGAAAAAGATATCAGAAGACAGAAGATATCTTGTATCAGGATTGAAGGAACTTGAAACCTAAATCAACACAACTTTAACATCAGATATTGTCAATTGCAATCCATTAAGTCCAATATCAAATTGTAAGTTGCTGTTGAGTATAGAAAGATTTCAACGGAATCGGTAGCATCGTCTGGTATCATATCATATATTCGTCTAAATATTATTAACCCAGGCTCAATCAAACCATCCCTTTCATCTTATCCTCATCATTAATTCAAGGAACATGGTTGTCTCTATCACAGAGCAGAAACAGATTCTCCAGAGCTGTCTCTCGGCGATTAAGCACCAGTCTAATCTAATGAAACAATGCCTCAACGAGAACAACATTCTTCAGGCTCTCAAGCATTGCTCCAACTTCCTCAACGAGCTACGGACCAATCAGTTAACACCAAAACAATACTACGAGTTGTATATCGCTGTTTTTGACTCTCTTGAAACCCTCCTGAACCATTTACTCAACTCGCACAATCTCAAACAGCACAAGCTTGAGAAGAGACAAGCTGCTTTGGATAGCACCTCAACTTCAGACAAAAATGCCGATGATAAAAGCACTACTCATAAAAATGTTAAAAATGGTGATGAAATTTCAAAAAATGCTGTTGGAAAAAGTGCTACGACTCCATTCCTTGCAGATTTGTACGAGCTTGTTCAATACTCCGGCAACATCGTACCCCGTCTCTATATGATGATCGTCATTGGCACAACATATATGTCGACGAAAGGAGCTCCTGGCAAAGAGATCATGAAAGATATGATCGAGATGTGTCGTGGAGTACAGCATCCTATTCGAGGCTTGTTTTTGCGTTACTACTTGTCGCAGAGAACGAAGCATTTGCTTCCGTTTCTGAACGCCAATGACTTCAACGACACTGTAGAGTTTCTCATTTCCAACTTCATCGAGATGAACAAGTTGTGGGTGCGTTTGCAACACCAGGGTCATTCGTCGGAACGTGAGTTGAGATACAGAGAGAGAAAGGAATTGAAGATCTTGGTAGGTTCCAACTTGGTCAGATTATCGCAAGTCATTGACGATTACAACGGCGACGAAACCTACTCCAGCATCAAGTATTACCAGGATAAAGTATTTCCTACCATCACAGAACAGATTATTCAGTGTCGTGATCATCTTGCCCAGAGCTATTTGATTGACGTTTTGATCCAGATCTTTCCTGATGACTTTCACTTTGCCACGTTGGACAGCTTGCTTAGTGATGTTTTCCTCAATTTGCATCCGTTGTTGAAGAAGAGCGAGTTGGTAGCCACGTTGATCGAGAGATTCATCACCTATCACAAATTTGAGTCCGATATGTCTACAAGTGAGATCAAGGAGCTTTCTTTGGAAAGCGATGAGAAACAGAAAAAGATTAAAACGACTATTGATTCCACGCAATTGTTCAATTCTTTCTGGAAATTCTACTTGAAATTGTATGAATTAGATCCACAATTACCTTCAGAAGAGCATTCTGAGTTGCTACAATCGTTTATTAGATTGTCGTTAACGTACGATCCTAACAACTACCAAAACTTGGATGTAGTCTACAAATTTGCTACTGAGAAAGAGGGCCAAATCAAGGCTAATGCCGAGAATGATGATATTTGGTTGCAATTGTTGATTGTTCCTATTCGTCACTTTGATTCCATCAAGACCTTGTTCAAGTTGCCCTTCTTCCACGAGTTCTATTTGAAGTTGTCCAACAAACAGCACCAGAAACAGATATCGTTAGAAATCATCAACAAATTGCTAGGAATAACTACCTATGGAGATGAAGATGGTAATACCGTCCAAGAGATTCACGAGCCGGAGACTTTCACCACCACTGAAGAGGTAGACGGGATTTTCAAGTACTTATTGGTCTTGATCAAAGATTCTGACAAGCAAAACAGTACCTCCAAGAACTTGGGGGTCACAAAGAGCATAACCATCAACAAAGGAGAAAATGTGATTTCGCATGAGTTCTTGAGCAACCAGGAGAAGATCTGTAAAGTTATTCATTTAATTGAAAACCCCAGTGATCCTTTTAAGAACTTGTCCAATTTAATGTACGCCAGAAAGAAGTACTTGAACAAGAACTTTGATAACATCATATACACCTATCCAACTTTGATCTCACGGATCTTGTACAAATTGAAGATTGTTGGTTATGCTAATTTGAGACAGCAGAAGAAGAAGAAGAACACTGAGGCCAGCCAAGACTTGATGATCACTTCCAACTTTAAAAATTTATCTATAATAATTGATGAGTTGTACCAATACCATGCTGAATTCAACTCAGAATTGATTCTCAAGATTTATCTTAATGCTGCTTCAGTTGCTGACCAGTTGAAACAAGAATCAATTTGCTACGAATTGTACACGCAGTGTTTCATTGTATATGAAGAAAACTTGATTCTTGGATCCAGTCTGTACCAACAACATATCAATCCTCACGACTCGCTTGCTGGAGGTTCGTTGCAATATCAATCCATTATACATGTAGCCAACAAACTAGTTTCTGCTCGTTATTTCAACAAGGAGAACTACGAGAACTTGATAACAAAGTTGACGTTGTATGGATCGAAATTATTGAAAAAACAGGACCAATGCAGAGCTGTCTATTCTTGCTCCCATTTGTGGTGGTGGTGCGAATTGCTCATTGAGCATGGAGAAAAGTCGCCTACTGTCCAACCAGAGGCTGCAAAAGAGAAACTGGCAAAGGAAAATATACAAAAAGATGAGGACCAGTCATCCAGAGATCGCGAAGAGGCTGATGATGAAGAAGATGAAATTGAGTTGTATCGTGACGCGAAGAGAGTCTTGGAGTGTTTACAGAAGTCTCTCAGAGTGGCAGATTCGTGTATGGATCCCTATTTGCTGTTGAAGCTCTTCGTTGAGATCTTGAACCAATGTCTAATTTTCAATATTTACGGAAATGCATTGGCTGATTCACGCTACATAAATGGACTCATCGACTTGATTAGAACAAACATCGATAATCTTCGTGATGACGACAACAATGCAAAGACAGATGCTGCAGACGAGGAGGATGACAAAGAGGCTCGTTTGTTTAAACAGAGTGTAGGCTATTTTGAACGCACCTTGTCTTACATAAGAGACCAACAGGAAGTGGAAAATCGATTTGAGGGGATTGTCGTGTGAATTTATGAAACGGCTTTGCAAGACCAAGCACTGCTATGTCTTTGATAGAGGTATGAGATTACAACTATACTACACTTTACTATACTATATAGCAAATACAGGAACTATTGGCCTTTTATTTCTCTTAAAGCTTTACAACTTTGTGAAAAAGCAGGATATCTAGGGGACGGTAAGAACACATCACTGTATTGGCTCTATAGTTTTCTACATTTGAATGTCTACCAGACCTTGCTTTATGCTCTGGAAAGTAACAGCAATAAAGCGCCTTTTCAAGATTTCGCAGCCCCTAATATTCCTGACTAATATGCACGCTGCAATTCGTAGAAAAATCCGTACCGCTGATCAAATGGGGCTCCGGAAAAGTGCAACCCAAAGCATCGGAGTAGAGTTCACTGGCCGGATATTTGCCAGAAAGTTGTGAAACGCCTAAAAAGGTTCAAAAGGCTCAAAGGAATTCGAAGACTTCAAGACTATCCGACGATAGCAGCTTTCAGTTCCACCGCCGAAACCGCTGGGAGAACTACAAGACAAAATTACAGGAAGATAGGAGCATTGGGAGTCTCAGATTTGTAATTCCGAAACTTACAAGATTCGTACCACACAAATTACGTATACAAAGTTGACTAAGCATTTTTTTACGAAGCTTGGTGATGTACGAATCTTGGTGAAGTGTTGAGCTCATCTCCACTTCATTATCTACAAATGTTCACCAAAGAGGGCCCAATGGAAGCACCCTTAGAACCGAGAAGCCAGTAACTGTTCCTCGGAATTTCCTCAATTCGGTATTTCTCCTTTCATCGGTTGTGCCGAAGTGGGGCATCTTCGGATTCCGACTTCTTCTATGGAAATGCGCCAAACTGTTTACTGGTTGGATCACGTGATTGATTCAACCGGTTTTGCTTCCCCACATTTGGGAGTCAGTTCTCGGTAAGGTGGTGGCCCGAAGATTGAACAGTCGCTTCAGATATTCTATTCCCGTTGGTGAGTGCAAGCTGAGGTTGTGCAGTTGATATAAAGTCAAGGATTTCTTCCGCGAAAGTCAATTTTTATTGAAAATCCGTAGATCCCTTCAGAAGAGTATCCGGGGAAATACACGTAGATTTTAGGTGAGAAATTTCATCGCATCAATTCCATAAAAACTCGCCAACCACCTTTCGTATTTGATCCAGCTCAAAAGTTGTTAGTGATTGTTCAACCATGTCTTTACCATCGGTATATAGCGCAGACAAACGTAACATTTTTGCTCCAGATGACTCTATTTTCGTCTTAAAAGACGTTCCTCAAGGGACAGAGCCGTTCGACTTGTTCAATCGAGTCTTACCAATAGCCGGAGAATACACCAAGGAGTCAGTAGCCGTTCCCGGAACCCAAGAGCCTGGTTACTCTGCCATCTACAGAAACAGGGCTTTTCCTAATGGAATCAAGCATTCGATTGTTCCTAGTCTAAAGACCTACCATGACTACTTTGAAGCCTCTGCTAGATACCATGCTGATCTTCCTTGTTTCGGGTACCGTAAGCACGACTACGTCAACAATGTTTCCGAGTTGGAATACACGACATTTTCGTTCTCTGAAGTTAACCAGATGAAGAAAGAGCTTGGATCGGGGTTGTTGTACTTGTTGAACACGAATCCGTACAAGGATAGCTCCAAGTATACCTCCCATGCTAAGATAGACTCTCACCGTGACAATTTCAGACTGTTCGACCACGCCAACCACTCGTTTGTGTTGACAATCTTTTCATCCAATAGATGGGAATGGGTTCTTACCGATATCATGTGTTCTTCCTTTTCTATCACTAGTACTGCTTTGTATGATACTTTGGGTCCTAAAGCCTCGGAGTACATTTTGGAATTGACCGAATCTCCAGTAATTGTAGCTACTAAGAACCACATTAAAGCATTGATTGACTTGAAGAAACTGTACCCAGACAAATTGGGGCAGATTATTTCAATCATTTCTATTGATCCTTTGTTGCCCAGCGAAGGTAACTTGCGCAAATTGGCTCGGGAGAACAATATCACTTTGTTTGACTTTGATCAGGTACTCAGCCTAGGTAAAATATTCCCTCACGAGCAACTACCCCCAAGCCCAGAGACCTTGTATACCATTAGTTTCACCTCGGGAACTACTGGTGCCAACCCTAAGGGTGTGATGTTGTTGCAGAGAACAGCCACAGCAGGAATCACCTTCATGTTGGTACAACTTCCGCATTTCACAAGTGGTAGATCTTTCTGTTTCTTGCCTTTGGCTCACATTTTTGAAAGACAAGCCTCCGCTTTCTGTTTGACATTTGGTTGCTGTATAGGTTTCCCTCGTTATGGTGGAAATCCTTTGACTCTCATCGAAGATTTGAAGATTTGGAAGCCCAATATCATGTCGAATGTGCCTCGTATCTACACCAAGTTGGAAGCTAGTTTGAAGAATGCCACTCTTGAGTCAGACTCCGCTATCACAAGAGCTATCTTCAACAAGATCTTCGACTACAAGATGAAAATTCATGAAGAAAAAGACGATGACAAGGGTAACCACATAGTCTACGATCTCTTTATCTCTAAATTGCGTAGCTCGTTGGGTTTCGACAACATGGATATGGTGATTACTGGTTCTGCTCCTATCGCTGTTCACACCGTTAAGTTCTTGAAAGCTGCCCTCAACACCGGAGTAGCCCAAGGATATGGGTTAACCGAATCGTTTGCTGGTTTTGCCATTGGCAATGGATTCGACAAAAAGCCGGGATCCTGTGGTCCAACTGGTGTAACTACGGAAATGAGGGTTCGAGAATTGCCAGAAATGGGATATCATGCCAACGACAGAGGCGGTCCTCGTGGTGAATTGTTATTGAGAGGCCCACAAATAACTCCCGGTTACTTCAAGAACGACGAAGAAACAGCCAAATCCTTTGATGAGGATGGTTGGTTCAAGACAGGCGATGTAGCTCAGATCTCTACGGATGGTAAATTGACTCTAATCGATCGTGTCAAGAACTTTTTCAAGTTAGCACAAGGTGAATATGTCACACCAGAAAAGATCGAGAACTTGTACTTATCTCAAAACCCTATCTTGACACAATGTTATACACACGGAGATTCTTTGAGACACTACTTGGTAGGTGTCGTTGGTCTTGACCAGCAGTTGGCTGCGCAATTCTTGGTGGAAAAGTGTAACATCAAGCCTGAGCAATTGCAAACACCACAAGACATCTTGGACCAGTGCAACAAGGTCGAGGTCAAGACTCAAATCTTGAAGTACTTGAACTCCAGCATCGACAGCAAGCTCCAAGGATTTGAAAAATTACATAACATCTATATCGAATTTGAGCCTTTGAGGTTAGATAGAGACGTTGTCACTCCTACCTTGAAGTTGAAGAGACCTGTTGCCCAGAAGTTCTTTGCTGAGCAAATCAACAATATGTATGGCGAAGGCTCGTTGATCAAGGCAGGCGTTGGAAAGTTGTGATACTTCAAGTTATTTATATATATTTGTCTGAACGTGATATTTAAAATTGCATGATTTGTTCGTATGGCTGCGAAATTTTTGAAAAACACAAAATCTAAAGTTATTGAAAAAATTGAAATTTGATAAGTTAAATGCTTCGGAAAAATTTTCTACTTCATCGAAATTCCCCAGATGTTGTTTAAAGAGTTGCTTATACTAGATAGACCTTTTCCGAAACTTGCCAGAGTTTTCAACCACTCGCACTTAGTATCTCCGAATCTCTCTTATCTTTGAAACTCTTAAACCGTGTATGTCCGCTACTTTACAATCTCGTATTGCAATCGAACACGGCACTTCAGAATGTACACAAAATTATACGTGTTTAAGACTCAATCTCAATTTCTAAGAATAACATTTGAATGAGGCTTTAAGCCATGGGACGCCTGTTCGGGCAACCCCAGTACTAAACCAGGTTAGCTGATTTTGAACGGGACACACTTTCCTAATAACCAGAGACCATAGCCCAGTCCTGTGGCTTAAGAAAATGAAATAGTGGTACACGACCTGGATTTCTCGCTAGAATAGTCAATATAAGGGGCTAGACGATGCTTCTATAAAAACAGTGGCATAGTCTAGAAATTTCTGAAAAACGCTGGTCGTCATGAGTCACATAGCTAGAGACTTTTCAGTTTGGAATATGTTGATGTTCGGCACAGCCCGGGCACCGGCAGACGAAGAGCAACACCTAGTAGATGCTAACAACAGCCAGAATGATAATGAGAAAGAAAATGACATTGTAAATGAAAACGACTACGAAATCGTAAAGGGATATGAAATTTTAGATGAAAAGACCCAACTTCCTGAATACGAAGACAAGAATGAATGCCCTGAAGAAAAGAAGGAATATCATTATGTCATGAACAATTACGACTTAGAGAAGGATATCGGTTTTGTTGAAACTGTGAAGTTTCTGAATGACCAAGACGATGGTGATTCAGAAGAAATGCCTCCCAAGCCCAAGAAGAAGAGTTTTCTGATGTTGTTGGTCTTGTTTGCACTTGTTGCACTTATGTTCCACTTCCACCTTATCTTTGACTATCAACACAACATCAACTTCAAGAATACGCCTTCCCACGAAGTACCCTTCAAACATATCTCCAGTAATTTGTTCATTATTGACGATTTGCAAACACAAGATGACGAATCCACGGAAGGACACAAGTCTAAGCCAAAGCCTCACGAAATCATTGCAGTAGGCTTTCCTAAGCGTAACTACACGCGTGAGCCTGTCTATCTGACCGTCTTGGTTGACCACAAATTTGGAAACTCCTGGGGGGAGCCAGCAGTTGTAGACTATACTCCACCAGTAGATATCGAATACGACGCTGTCTTCTTGAAGTTGAAGACTTCTGTAGATGGAGTTCAGTACGACAGATTAGCCAATGTATTCCTTAATGGAGTCCAGATCTGGAGAACATCTACCATTGAACCAGGTGGACGCCCAGTGTACTCTCAATATACAAAGGACGTTTCCACGTACTTGTCCTTATTCCGGAAGAGTGGCAAGTTCATCTTCCAGTTGGACAACATCTTGACTGATAGATTAACCGGTGAGTTTAAGGTGGAATTGACCGTAGAGTACTTCAATTTCAACAAACGCCACTACAGCAAGATTAACCCGGAGAATGCCCATGAGAACTTTAACGGTGACTATTCTGTTCTTTCTACGGCAAAGCCAGCTGATGCAGTCCATCCTTTGGTTGTTGCTGAGAACAAGCATGATCTTCCTTTATCTCATCTTTCTACAAAAAAGCTTCAGCTTGAATTGCCTATTGTTCCCGTAAACACCACCAGATTGAGACTTGCCATCTTCACATCTGGTAATGCCGCAGAGGAATTCTGGTACACCAACGTCTTAGACAAGTACGCGGATAAGTTCATTGACAAACACATTTTTGATCGTCATGGTCCAGTTAGGATCGTCAATGTCTTTTTCAACGGAGAAAAGATCGCTGCCCAAACTCCTGAACCCGTCATCTTCACTGGAGGAATCTCTCCAGCCTTGTGGAATGGCGTTGTTTCCAACTCAGCCTTCGATGTTCCTGCTATTGAAGTAGATGTCTCGGGATTATTGCCTTTCTTGTGGACATCCCAGAAACTTGAAGACAGAAGATTGGAGATTGAGATCAGTAACGGTCTCGGCGAAACGGGACATGCTGACTCTAATGAAGTTGGAAGAGACTGGATTACTTCTGCCAGTTTATTGACCTATGAAAACAGTGAGGTTGTAGCTGCTACTGGTGAAGTTCTTTCTATTGACCACAACAACAGAGGAAGTGTAGTTGCTTTTGCTCCACCATTTACAGGCTCAATTCTGCAAATTGTCAACGGTATCTTCAGTGGACAGTTGATTAGTAAATTTTCTCTCACTTTGGGTAATGGCAAGATCTTGAACACTACGATTGCTTCCTACACTAAGGGTGAGGTTTCTAATGTTCAGCACTACTCTAACTTTGGAAGTGGGCAATCAGTGGTCCATGTGGGCCACAGCGTTAAGTCGTTGATTATAACTGATGATGACATTCCTTCAGAGACTAAACCAGATGTAGAAAGTGATGACCATAGAGATTACGAGGTGCGCAGAGGACATAGTCTATACGGCGGAAAAATGGCACACGAAGAATTTGAGCTTCCTGCCAATACAATCCACTCCGTTAATGTTTCCTTGAGCTATCCATTGGTTCTTCGCTTGACAGAGAGCAACTGGTCGATTGGCCCAGGTGAATTCGAGACCAAATATAACGTCAAGTTGGTTACCAGCAGACATGCTGATATCCTGTTTAATGGAAACCATTCGTTGAGTTTCCTGTACGACCAGAATGGTACCTCTGAGTACTTCATAAACAAGAAGGGTAACCATGGATTTGGAGCGTTGACTTCGAAATTCGGTTTCAAGTACAAGAACGACGACGGCAAGTTCAAGATCTCAAGAAGAGTTGAAGCCGTGAACGGCACAGTTGTTCTGGATGAATCTAAGAAACATGGGTTTGATGATGAACGCTTAAGTATTTCCCAAGGAGGAGGTCGTGATGGTGTTGATCGCGGCGTACACCGTGGTGTTGTACGTGGCAGATACCGTGGCGTTGGAATGTTCAACTTGGTGGAAAAATATCTAGACCATGTTTTCCCAGTTTCAAGTACTCAGAAGGATATTGAACAGAACTTGGATTTTATATTTGCTTTACTCTTTGTAAAGGTCCGTGATGATGATGGATCAGGCAATGCGAGACATCGTCTCCGTCCAGGCTGTGGTTCTTCAAAGCATACGAGTAACAGATTTCATGGACTGAATCGTCTCAGATTAAAGTTGAGCAAAATGGTCCATAAAGTGGGTCTGAAAGTGAATGCTGAGCACAGACTCAAAACGGCTATCTACTACAAGAAATCTGAGAATAAAAAGAACGAAGCTAAACATATGGATCATAAAAATCAGAAAGGCAGACACAACAAAGACCATGAACACAAAAATCATGATCAACATGACCATCACAGTTTTGTTTCTAGATTAATTTTCAGATTACGTCACACTCTCTTCCGCAAGTTGAGAAAGGTCAATCGTTACCTTTCTGGAAAGAATTGCAACTCAATGGATCAGTCTCGTAGAAGGGTACTTGCGATGAAAATGGATCAATCTCGTAAAAGAGTACATGCGATCAAAGAGAAGAATAGAATGCATCGTGCAGGCAAGGTTTATGCAAAGATGAATATGGACCTTCCAAGGAACAAGTAGTGAACGAGGAAGTACAAGTTTGTCGAGCTTTTCATTTAGTGTTTGTTTGATTTTAAGGCCAATAGTTAATTTCAAGATTAAAATGGTTAATCTTTAGTGAATGTTTAGTGAATTTTTAGTAACTGTTTAGTGAATGCTATTTAAATGCTATGTATTGATATTTAAGTGTATCTCAACCGAAGCCAGCCCATTCAATGGAAAATGCTACTTTTTGGGGAGGTCGATTGAGACAAGCTTCTATATTGTCATTAAGATCGTTTGAAGAATTCTCCTCATCACCCAAAATGATAATATTCTTCTTCACACTAGTTGCCAATCTTCCTCCTACGACCAAATCTTGAAGATCCACCATGTTAAATTTAACAATGGAATATGAATGGAATCTTAGAGGATCTCCCGGATAAATCACCAAGTCTCCACCAAATTTAAGCCCTGGATTCATAAAAAAGCCCATTTCCTTCAAGTACTTGAAATTGTGGTAACGAGAAAGGATATCCTCAATTTTTAGCGATGAACTTTTTATATACGCATTCAAATAGTCTCTCAAGGGTATTTCATATTCTGCAATAAAATCTTCACATTTTTTTGAAGTATCCGTATTTTTAGTGACAACAAAATTTGGCTCCCTATTCTCCTGAGTATTCTTCAGATTGTCATGTTTTTCGTTCTTGGATAAGAGAACCCTGTTGTCGTTTTCAATTCTGCCTCCTTCCGCCAATCGTCTAGCTTTCTCTATTCTGTATCTAGCTTGATCTACAAGTCTGGCTTTTCCAGATTCCACCAACCATATCACTTCCCAAATGAACAACTTTAAAGGCACGGAAAGAAAGAAGTTTTGCTGAGGATATTGGGCCAAAGTTCCTGTCAATACTCCCAAAATCCCATACTTCTCTCTGAGAATTCGGATATTTCTCACATCGAAGATGAGAACATCTGGATTCTGAGCTAAAGAAACCACAGGAAGATCTACGATTCCAGAATCTGGCTGTGCGGCTTTTTCTTCAAGTTCTTCAGACAGAGCATACTGCTCTATATACTGAAAGACGGCCTCTTCATTCATGAGTAGACAATTTATAGAATAAGAAGTTTTCAGGTAATTATTTCTTAAATTTACAATGAGATCCCGATTACATAAGCAAATTTGCACCCAACTCCTTGGTCCTTTTAAGTATGAGTAATAATATTGAAAAATATAAATAGACAGACATTTCTTAGTTTTGAAAGGGAAGAAACGGGGTCGCAGATATCAATAGTGAGTTCTAAATTAGACGAAGTCAAGGTGTAGAATATTTCCATTTCTAGGACTGTGGTCAAGAGGTAAGATTTCTGCAATGAAAATGATGATATTTTAGCACTATAGACCAGGATTGACAATTCTGTCTCATCGATTGACGGAGTTTTCAATCTCTTTCAGAGGTAAGTAGAATTACCAAAGACTCATGTCTGCCCGTATTTGGATGACTCATTCTACAATTGAATATGTACGAAGTAATTAGTATCTATTAGGATAAGCAAACTCTAACGAAGAAGATTCACAAATTTTAAACCAAACTTGGCCGACATGAAACAATTATGACAGGACACAATTGAATCTAGATGTGCACACATGAATCAACCAAACAAGGCCAGAATGTTAGCCCGAGCTTCAATTCAAGTGGAACTGATTCAAATCGTGCATGACCATACCTGCAAGAGCAGCAGACAATGTGGTAGCGATGGCACCACAGACCAAGGCTGACATGATAGAGGCTGAAATGTCCTTGGCTCTGGAATTGTTGGACAAAGTGTTTAAGACACCCAAAGTAATACCTACGGAACCAAAGTTGGCAAAGCCACAACAAGCGTAAGTAGCAATTAAAGTACCTCTTCTGGACATTTCGTTGTATGGAGCCTCGGTCATCAACATGTTATAAGCAACAAATTCATTTTCGATGAACTTGTGGGAAAGTAATTTGGCAACGTGCATGATTTCATTACGTGGAACACCCAACAAGAACGACACTGGGTACATGATGTAGGAAAGAATCAATTGCAACGACAAGTGGTCGATGTTCCAGAAGTTTCCGAACCAAGTCAAGACACCGTTGATTAATGAAACAAGCCCAATGATACACAAACACTGGATCAACATTGTACCAGCGATTCTCAAACCCAAAGTGGCTCCTTCGGAGAAAGCTTGCAAGACGTTTTGAGGCTTTTCAACGCTTTCATTCTTTGGGAAAATAACTCTTCCTCTCGAAATTGGTTCTTCGGTTTCTGGGTATCTCAACTTCGACACAGCTAAAGAGGCTGGAATAGACATGACACATGAAGACACCAAGGCTTGAGGGTTCAAACCCAAACCAATATATCCAACCAATACAGCACCGGAGATAGTCGAGAAACCAGAGGTCATGATCTGGTGCAATTCAGCTTTGGTCAAATATGGCATCAAGTCCTTAACCAAGATAGCGGACTCACCAATTCCAATGAAAGGAGAAGCAGCGGCAGTAATGGCTTCAGCACCAGACACTCTCAAGGTCCAGAAGAAGAAGTAAGCAAACTTACCGATAGCCCATTGAATGACTCCAAAGTAGTACCATATGTGCACAAAGGAAACGAAGAAAGCAACTGATGGTAAAACTGTGAAGAAAAACATACCCAAGTTAGAGATATTGGCATTAGTTAAGAAAGCAACACCATCCTTGGCGAAACCTAACAATTCACGGGCTAAAGTTGAGATGAAGTTGAACACATCGTAACCACATTTGGTTCTCAACACAAAGATGGCGACGATGAATTGCATCAACATACCACCAATAACAGTGTTCCATTGGATAGCAGAACGGTTTCTGGAGGTAACGTACAAGAGGAAAACGGCGACAATACAGCCAAAGAAAGAAATTGCACGGTCTTCTCTCTTGGAGTATTCGGTTTCCGAAGGAACAAAAGTACCAAGCAAAATGGAACCAACGGTGACAACAGTACCTGCAATCAATCGTTGCCATCTTTGAGTAAAGATCTTTGTGTAGATGATGTCAGTGAAATAGTCCCAAACCAACTTCACCTTACTCAACAAATAAGGCAAGATGTTGCAATGCCATGAGATCAATCTAACCATGGCCATACCCCAAAAAACGGTAGGAATCAACCACTTACTTCTGTGCTTGTCCTGAATGATTATGGACAACCACCATGAGGTAAAAAAACAGCCAAGGAAGATGTGGATGGCCAACCTGTAGTAGGGGAACTTATTTTTCAACTTGTGAATAAGGCTAGAAGAAGGAGCATCCTTTTGAGAGTCCGAGTCCGAGATTTCTTTGGACTCCTGCATTTCATCAGAAGACACTTCCTTTTCCTTGTTGCTTTCAAGGTCTTTGCTGAGATCATTTTGATCATACTGAGCAATTGAGTTGGTCGTCGATTTGACGGGTGCAATATTGTTAGACATTGCGAAAAAGTTTAATACAGTATTTTTTGGAACGGATAAATTAGCGTTCCGGTTAATGAACGGCCTGGAGGTATGATTTGTATCCGTGAGTCAACAAGTAGTAGGACATGGGAATACCAAGTATTAACAAAAGGTAATTCAAATCTGATGAAGTAAAAAAAATACGTTCCTGGGGTCAGACAGACTTTCCTATCTATATATATAAGGAGATGCAATTTTGGTTTCCGCGAAGGGATATTGGAGCCGTTTCTATGCCCCTCTACAACTGCGTCTGCTGCAGTAGCGCCAGACATTTAGGCAGTACAAAAAAAAAGCCATTCGATGAGAACAATTTCAAGCCGCTATCGCCAAGACTAGTAATTATACTTCGCTGATATGGGACCATGGATTTGTCCCTTTCCAGTCATTAATTCTTCGATGGCTTCAGCAGAGATAAGGAATATTAAACACCCCTTAGCAAATCTTTTCTTTACTTTGTACACGTTTAATGGGGTCCAAGTAACAAAACACACACCACCATCGTAGTTGTGTCTTGAAGGGAGCTGCCAGAAAATATGGATGAAGTCCGCTTGATATTTCCAGCCAAGATTTGCTAATGGCTTTTTAAAAACGCCTAGTAGAGTTCACGCGATGCCTACAAAATTTCCCCAAAAAGTTTTCTGCGCAGAAAATAATTTTACAGATTGTGTCAATCGGAAAAAGTGCGAAAAAGAAATTCGGCATCTTATCAAATTGCCCTATGGAATAATGCCCGACACTTCTCTGACGGAGAAATACAACGTGGATTCCAACCAGATTAGACAGACCATAATACCCTTGTTGAGTGACCCATCATTGCATGGCAAGAAGAGTTAACACTTCATATATGCTACAAATTCATCATCAACATCTTCTTCCACTGCCGTCTCCTTCCCTTTTGGGATCCTCCAAATTGTCCATGGAAATTGTGAAGTTTTTTTCAGCATAATTAACTTGGGGTTTCATCTCTTCGGGAAGTAGAGTCTGCGGAAAAAAAAATTGAGATGCCATCTCACTACAAGACTACTAGTTATCCTTTCTACTTCTTCCTGACTTCGCTTCAGTAGATATTGCATTGCGAACAATAGAAGCCAGATCTTTTCACATATATGCGACATGTCCCTTTTCAATTGCCTCTTACTCGTACATATGTCAATGGTCTGGGGCGTCTGTAGTAATCTTTCTTTTCTGAAGCTGTCCCCGACTTCATATTTTGAATTTCGGCAAATTTGAGGTTGTCGCCAGCTTCCCCTCAGACAATGGTTTGTAGCTGGCACTCCCAATGTGCAAATTCTTTGTGTATGGCCCTGCAGCAATTTATTGCCTTACGTCTGGTGACAGCCCTTCCAAGGCTTGCTGCCGGGCTTAGTTCCCCATAAAAATTTCAGAGCCTTTTACCCCAGGTTCATCTCTACATGTGCAAACACAATCATAATGTGCATTATATCTATTTTAAAATCGAACTAGTAAAAGATATAGTTCGTAACCATGCATATTTTATGCCGCGTATAGTATCACAAGACATCTTCATCCTTGGCTCGTTTGATGTATCTATACTTATCCCGAGACTCTACTATCCGTTTCGAGTCTATTTCGTTACCCAATCCCATCAATGCCTTGGATAATGCCTCCGTGCTTCCTATGATTGGCCGAATGAATATTATGGGCGACGATTTGAGAATCGACTTCAACGAGTCTTGTATGTTCTCTGACTCGTTCAATTCGTTCTTCAAGTTGATCAATTGCCTCTTGGTGATCTTCAAATTGTTGCCAAATGACTTGTATGCCAATTTCATGCCTTCTTGTATGTTTTCGGGCTGATTCGAGTATAAACTAATCAATTTCTCTCCTTCTTCATCTGCACTGCTATCATCAGCTTCGTCCTCCTCGCCTTCTTTCTTGCTGTTGTCATCTCTTGGTAACAAGAAAATGGATTTACTAAGTAGTTCTTTATCGATACCGGTGACAAGTTCATCGTCATCCTCGTCAATATCAATGTACGAGTAGAACTTTTTGTTGGCATACTGGTCTCTGTCTACGCGAACACTTTGATTCAATACTTGCGAATTTGCAAGTAGTTTGTTGAAATCGACCTTAGCAGCTTGTTCTCTCTCTACATCACCGTAATCAGAGAATTCACCATCGCTACCTACTTTATAGGACAGACGCTTGTTCACATTACATTTCTGGGAATTACTTCCTCTTGACGCTGGTAGTCTGGCACCAGAGCCCTCTCCTCCTAAGAGTTGTTCACCTTGTTCTAATATAACCTGCGTTCCAGAAGCTAGCTTTACACCCAAATTCAAGATTTCATAGCCTGTAGTTTTCGCAAACTTCTGAGTGCCCTTCTGAATACTTCTAAAGAGTCTTCCATCCTTCTTGTACTCACTTATAGGAATTGCAATAAGGTCTTTGACCCCACCTCCTATATTAACTATCGATCTAATTGGAGCCAAACCAGCTAAAATACCAGCAATTTGTGTTTGCTGAATTTGAGGACCCCAAACTTCACCTAAGGCTTTGCCTAAACTAGGCATTCCTAATAAGCCATATACTGTGGCTTCAGCAAGATTGATAGTGGAGCCATCCAAAATGAAGAAATTCATAAACTCAGCGGAGTTACCAGATCTGATTCCAACATAATCAACTCGTTTGGGTTTATAATCCAACTTCAACATGACTGGGCTGATTTGAAATTTTTGGATGTAAACAATTTCATCCAAGGGCAAGGAGAAGCGAGAGTCTTTAAATTCAAGGAATCTCATTAGAAAATCCAAAGTATCCTGATCAATATGAAGTCTTACAGGCAATACTTGCACTTTCATTATAGCTTCGCTGGATACCAACTTGGGAGATGGCCTGACGTTAGTTATAGCCAATTTCAACATACTTTTTCCAATTTCTCCTTCGCCAGAAGTGTTCATATAGGTGAGAAGTTTGTTCCATGTCGAAGTAGCTACGTTATCATAAACATCAGCTGTCCCAAGTCTAACTTCTACATCGTTCAACAATTCGTATGGTAGATTTTCATCAGTGGGATCTTTTCTTGGATCTCTTGTAGAGTACACCAGCACATTAACTTCAATGTTGGTGAAATCAGCCATTATCTTGTGAACTCTAGATCTACGCAACTTCAAATTTTTGTAGTTTTTACCCAATTCGACATTAATCTGAGCCTTCTGAGCTTCTTCAGGTGTCATATCTGTTTCCTGAAGACTACTCTGTACTCGCTTATTGATCCTATCTGTCAAATTAGCGTCTGTAGCATCTCTAGGAATTCCAACATGAATCGAGGAAAATAGAGTCTCTTCAATGAATTCATCCTCTTCATCGTAATCGCTATCTTCTTCGTTGCCTTGGTCGCTTTCTTCGAACTCAGCTTCTTCAACAGGAGAATTTGGTTTATCGATTTTTTGATCGCTTCTGTTCAATTCAGACTCTTTATCAGTCTGTTTCTTTAACTTCTTGAGCCTCTCTTTCATGGCCTGCGCTTCAACTCTTTTCACAGCTCCTCGAACTGCTTTCCTCGTATCTTTCCAGTCATATCCATCATACAAATAGATCTTTGTCTTTGAGAGATTGATATTCAACTTGAAAGGGTCAACTTTAGAACCTTTAGGAATTTTGTTTCTTGCTTTGGAAAAATGGTCCTCGTCAAATGCAATAGTCTCTAAATCTGAGTTCACAATAGACGTAGCATCTGAAGTTTGAGAAGCAGTCTGCCCAGAACTTGACGAAACCTGTGCATCATCATAATAGGCATCCACAATTTCTAAATCATTGTAACTTTCGTTTTCTGAACCGGCCGACAGAGAAGAAGTTTCAACTCCAGGAGCAACGGAAATATTTCTCTTCTTGAGTTGAAACTGATTCTCGTCAAGATCGTCCATTAGATTAATCAGACTATCCACAGTTACTTTCATTTTCTCGTCGTCCTTGAAATTCAAAGGTAGTTTCAAATCGTTAATCAATTGCAATAAAACATGTGTTGAATCAGCGCACAATTCCAAATGGTGTTCATCGGAATTTATCTTGAGATCAATCAACGATAAGTTATCACTGATTCCTAACTTTTCATTCCTCTTCATAACCTCCTCAATATTAGTGTTGAATGTAATTCCGATGTGAACAACATTAAGACCTCCTATCATAATATAACCTAGATTCAGAAAAAAAGTCAACGGGGATGTGTAGCTACTCGTTGGAAGAGACTTCCTTGATCTAGAAGTTGAGTTATCCTTCAATGGCATCTTTTCCTTGTTCTTGACATCATCAATCAAGAGAGCGGAAACATCTCTGAAAGAACTTTTGATGTAGAATTGGTTCACTCCAAATGTGAAATCAGAGGTTCCTCTACCGACAACAAGATAACTCTTGCAAGGCAATCTTCCTGGATTCAAGCCAATAATACAGTCAAATACAGAAAAACGAATATCAAATCGATTCTGGGATGAAGATGGATTTACTGGTTTGACTTTCTCGACTACCAATTCTGCCAATTTCTCTTCGTTTGCTTCAAAATCATCGAGCAACAATAACCATTGTGTATAATACTCGACTAGAACATTGCGAATAACCACATCCACAGTACTTATTTTTTCAGTATTCTTGCAATGAATCATTATTAGTGGTAAGCGAATTGATTCCAAGGGCAATTCCTGGAACTCATAGACAAACTTTTGTAACTGTCCGTCATCCACTCTCACAATATCAAAAGAGAGAATAGAGCCGTTGATATCGTTCTTTTGTTCGTATAACAAAATATCCTTTAATCTTAGCGTAAGTCCTCCAAACTTAGGCAACACCTGAACGAGATTCAACTCCACTTCTTTGATTGAACAGCGGAAAGAAGCAATATTGTTCCGGCTAATGTTTACGAATGTAGGATTACTGAGATGTGGACTGGCAAAACCAGGTCCAATTCTTCTTCTGCTTTGACCAGGAGGTTGAAGTATCAGCGAAATCTCTAATTTATGGCTTCTGTCTCTTACAAAGTCAAGAACCGAGTTTTCCAAGGAATTTGATTGTTTTGCTGAAAGTGAAGCAAATGAATCATAAAATGATACTATATTTGATATCACAAATTTCAATTCTTTCAAAGCTATATTAACCATGATCTTTGATATAAATAGGTTAGACGAAGCTGTTACTTGTACTTCACGAGGTATAGGATTGGCATTGCTTGGATTAGCAATTCTCTTAATAAACGACTTGAACTCGTGCAATTTTGTTAATAGTACTATGTTCGATATTGTTATAGTAGTGGATTCCCTTTCATTTCTGATAGTTGTATTGATCAAAATCTTGGAAATACTTAGCTGATTCTGTTGTAAATTATATGAGATGGGAAAAATGATAGCTTTGACTAACAAATCTTGTGTGAATTTAACGCTCATGATAATTGGAGATGTTTGTAATATAAATTGAGTTTTTGTTGTCATTGCTTCTGCAGCGTTTGTATGTGTCTTTTGCTTCTTTGGAGATTGCTGCTTGCTGAGATTTTCTATCGTTGCCATCAATACTTTGAAATTAGAATGGATTGAATTCATAGCCGTAATGAAATTGGAAAGAATCAAAGAGCTGTTCAAGTCCAAAGTCAACAAAGCAGTCTTAGAGAGTAACGCTGTTGTCTCTATGGTGACTACATTCTCCTCAAGCTTCTTAAATATCTCAAAACGAAGATCGGCTTTTAGAGTTGAACTTTTAGAACCAGAAGAAGACATAGACAGAATACTCAGAGGAGACATTGGACGTATTGGAGGAGGTGGAGACCCATGAGCAAAAGATACTCCTTCAGAATCTGGTTGTGATTGAGATTGTTCTGCATGAGTAGCTGCCGTTGGTGACTCAAAGGTAAATATATCGGTGGTTACTCCTTCCTTCACTTGTTCTATTCTGAAAGTCTCAACTCCCCCATAAATGAGCATGTCATTTTTCTGCTTGATGTTCAGATTGTGTAATACAAAATTGATAGAATTGTCGGGGGAAGCAAAGACTCCATCACGACTCAACGCTGAAGTGGTACTAATAATAATATCTCTTATATGAAGCTTATTAAAGAAAGGATCAGTATTTTCTCCATCTTTAGACAGAGCTTCGTCATCTGTCAACTCATCAGTTGTCTCAGCATATTGAGGAAACCTCGAGTTCTGTTGGCGTTTGAGAGCTTGTTGGGTCCATTTCTGATGATTTTTTATCTTCAAGCTTCTGGTAATGCCATTGAGTATGGAAATGATGGTTGGAGCCAATGGAGTTGTCGCTACTTTGATAGTTCCTATATCGATCTTCAAATTGGAAACATTACTGAGGCCATCAAACTCAACATCACAATAGTCCATATGGAAGATTGCTGGAGGATCTGAAGATACAGACTCATTTCCAACATGAACTTCTCCTTCATCTACATTATAGCTAGTCGGTCGTGGAAAAGACTGAGAGGTAGCGCTCAAATAGATGGAACTTGCCTCTTCATGCGTGAAAACCATACTATCCATGAGCGATTCGTCGCCGTAATCATTGTTATCGTCTTCATAGTTACTGTCATCTTCTTCATTATCACTAGTATCATCTTTCTGAGGACTTTGAACTACTTTCTCAACCAATTCACCCGGGTTTACATTTGGCTTCAAAGTCATCAGCCTTACGCCAGTGATCTTCACTACTCTCGTTCCATTCACGGTGTTGATTAGAACCTCGTCAACTTCAAAAAGCAAGTCCGTCATCTCAGAAACCAATTTGATCTTCATGTTGGTGATCTTGATTTGTAAACGCAGAAGCGCCATTTCCACAGCGCGAGACATGACAGCACTTAAAGCAGATGGTTTAGAAGTAGAGCCAGAGAAAGAAGAGGAACTGCTCGAACGCGACTTCTTGGGTTCAACGACGATCTCTTCGTCAGTATCATCGGATTCATCTTCAGCAGCGCTGTCGCTATCTTTTATAATCGTTTTGGCCAAATCAGCAGTACTTTGTGCTAACAGAAATTGCACTTCTTTTCGCACTTCTTCGTTGATATCGAAATCAGGAGATATCACTACTTCTACATCACGAGCGTCGACATTAACACCCCCGCCACCACCAATAATGGTTCCTCCTGTAACTGTGTTTAACTCCAATGTACCTACCTGGCCAAAACGAAGATTACAGCCTGGTAGCTTGCCTACTTTCTCCGGATCTATAGAGATATCTCTTAGCACTATATTGTTGAGAGAGACTTCTTCTAGGTTGGGAAGGTCGATTTCCGAAAAGAGCGAAAGCTGCTGGAGAACATAGAGTAGAAGACGCTTTTGGATATTTTGAGGCATCCACTGTGGACTCATTCTCAAATTGTGATACTATTGCTCTTACTGATTCTAGTTAGATGAATCTGTGGGTGGTGTCAGAATTGAAGGAAGACCCAGATATCGCGAACAAATTGATTATAGATGCAATATGCGTATCCGGCTCGGATAACTATGATGTTTTTGTAGCTTTTGTTTTGTAGTTTTTGCCACTTTCTATGTGGCGCTGGTGATGTTTGAACCGTATTGTACAATTAAATAAAATGAAAAATGATGCTGTAGTTCACGTGTTTCTTCTGCGGAACTGGTATTTTTCCAGCCTATAGTTACAGTCGAAGACCGTATCCAGTAGCAAATATGAACTACTTTATAATACAGAAAAGGTGTGAAGTACAGATATTTTTCGTTTCTAAGAGAAAGAACCAACTCACCTAACATTTACATCTGTATTCTGATTAGATAACGCAGTGCGGAGCAGATGCCACGGGACGGCATATAAGAAAAGTAATAGCCAGCCGTTTTGCACCCAAATGAAGGCAATGGTATATAGTAAAGAAGTTGTAGAATAGTTGTGTTGAAGAAATACAAAATTACTGTAGCAGATAGAAATTAGGAAGCATTTACAATATTCTAGTACGATATTTGTTCATTCTCTTGTACTCTATACTACTACCTCCATTCCCAATATCTTAGGAATGCGCTGTATATTCTATTATGTTCTATTGTACAAGTTATACAAATGTGCCAAAAGGTGTAGGTTCCCAGTCGCTATGAGGTTCAAGAATGTAAATCTTGGGGGGTTTATCTGTAACTGGCTCTTCAGAAACCTTTGCTCTTTTGGCTACAGGAAGCTCTGCCTCTGGTAGTTTATGCTTGACAGTTCCGAGAATGTCATCAACAGTTGGAAGTGCAGCCAACAGCTTAGCACTCTTGCATAGGGATTCTGCGTAATCAACAAGGGAATCAAACCTTGACTTATTTTCGCTATTATAGACATTATTCAATTTGTTGTTGTTTTTAATGAGATCTCGCACCTTACAGTAGACCACATTTTGATGTTCAAACAGATCCAAATTGTCTACTTTAGTTTGGCCCAAGATTTCGTCTGCCTTGATAAGCAAGTATGCAAGAAGTTCGTTTCTTGAAGACAATCTTTTGTGTATGTCTTCATTTTCCGTAGCCAATTCTGGCGAAACAACAAATTCAAAGTCTTTAGAGAATTCAGCAGAAACAATCATTTCAAACAAAACACCTATCCATTCTATAAGTTGAATATACTCAAAATCGTGTTTCAACTTCAACTCCAATCTTGGATACAAATCACATCTTATGCCTAAGCCGTCATCGTTTCTTAAAGCACTCGCTATGACTAGCCATAAGTATATCTGAAAATTTAAACCAAGCTCCTGTATCAACGGCTTAAAGAGTTTCACAAGAAGGGGATTGAACTTGAGCTTTCCTTCTTTGCTTGATATCTTATCATTGTTGTATATCAAGTTGTTCTTGAAAACAAGTTGAGTCGCAAGCACCTCGTCTCCACTAAAATGGTCTGACAGTTTATGTGGAATGTCCGATATCGATTTGATATACCGCACAGCCTTGTTGTACTTAATGGCAGATTCACTTGAGCTATCCCCATACTTATAAATATGGTCCAAATCAGATTTCCGGATCTTCTTGTACGTTTTCAAGTTGTTTAACAACTGAGTACTTGTTATTATAGACTCCAAATCAGTTTGTATTTCTGCCAAATGCTTAAGCATCTTTTCTGATAACTCTGAAATATCTTCCTCATCACCATCGTCAAATTCATCATCCTCTATATGGCACCAATAGTTGTCATAGAGCCAGTTCAAAGCCCTGGTACAGGCTATTCTCAACATGACAAGGGAAGGAAGACTCTCATGTGTTCCCATGTGTCGCAATTCGACAAAAAATCCTGGTAAACCGAGATTCTTCGCCAACTGATGTAGGGGAATTGCGAAATTGGCCTTTTGAAACGGATCCAAGAGTCCATTCACAAACCTGATAATAGCCATAGTGTAAGACATCTGAAGTATATTAGAGTCCTTGGCTCCACGATCATCTTCTAAACATATTGAAGTCAAGAATGAGGTTGCTTCGATGCCGTGTGGTAACCTACCACGTGATCCCAAGGCTCTTACTCTCTGAATGGCTCGAAATCGAAAATCTCGTCCAGCCTCAACATCAAAGTTGTAGAACCAATCCTTGAGAATCTTTAAGTCCTCAACTGTCTTATAGGAGACAACCACAGGGTTCCCTTTCTTGGACTTCCGAGGAGCCATTATGAGACATAAGGTTTAAGGGAGATATTGGTAGCTTTGACGGTGAAAAGTTGAATCAATGAGATTTCTAGTTCTTGCTTGCGATGGTCAAGAGTGATCACATGATCAAAAATCATGTGCAACTTTTGATAGCTCGGGTATTTTCCATACATTTGAGAGCATGGAAGAAATCACCGAAGCCCAAGAGGGCGTCTTTGTGTTGTAGAAGCTGAGAGAATTTGGTTGGGGAAATCACAACATTTATACCCACATATTGGAAATATTGGAAAGAAAGAACTGCAAATTCCTGTTGATACTTTTTCAATCTTGTGTAGATCTCTTGATCTAAGAGACGTGCTTCTTCACTAGTACGGTCGTGTAACCTTCCATCTTAGCTTTAACTCTCACGTGAAGTCGAAAAGTACCATGATAATGCCGATGTTCCTGTACTGATAATTATACGACAAATTATCATGTGCTTTAAGAACAATATTAGTGGACAGGAAAGTTGGAGATACGAAAGACTAGCAGGGCAGAAGAGACACGTGAAAATACAATCACAAGCCAAGTCCACATTCTTGGAGGAGAAAACCAGTAGCTATACGTTTTTGTATATCTCCATATATGAAATTATATTGCCGTCTTTGTGCCACACCACGACACTTAACGAGCTAGCCATATCCTTCACGAATCAGAGTGGAGTGCAGCCGAGTACACTTTGCCCCGCAGAATATCTCAGATTATGAAAGAGGAATTTCACTACTTAATGAAATAAAAATCCGTCTTCACTATATATCCACCTACAACAATTTGAAAAGTGTAGAGTATTTCCGGGAGATCCCATAATAACTGTTGCTTCCAACCCTCTACATTTGCATATTTATTCATTTGAACAGTTCGCTTGAAGGCTATTCTAAACATTGTCACAACTTCATTCTCTTATAAAGCAGGTTCGTTTTTCAGAGAATTTGATACATTTTTGTCATATTTGTCACTAAACACGTTACACCATGGACCAACTCGAAGAGAAGTACAACCGTGGATTTCGCCATATTGAGGATTTCGAGGAAGCCTTCAGAGTGGTCAGGGTTGAAGAAGATCGCTACGTAGGCGCCCATCGCTTGGAATTACCTATGATAGGAGCCAGAGGTGTCTATGGTGGGCACACGGCTGCTCAGTCGCTCTTGGTGGGTATTCGATGCGTTCGGGATGATCCTTCCAGAGCGGACTTTCTTCCGGAGCTGTTTCATATGTACTTTATTGCTGCGGGGGATCCGAGGGTTCCTATGAGCTACGAGGTTGCAAAGCTATACGACGACGAGAACATGTCGAAACGGTCTATTAAGGTTATTCAGAAAGGTAGAGTGAGAAGCAATGTGCTTGTCACCATGGTAAAGCCTGGATACAAGACGCAGAAGGCAGTAGATATCGCCATGCCTGTGCCTCCGCTCCAGCTCAAATACCCGGATCCAAACAAATTGTACCAGGTTCACCACACCGGATATGTGAGAAATGCCTATAGCGACGAATTTGTAGACTACTCATTGTGTCCCGAGGAAGATGCGTTGTATCCAGCAGAAAGGTGGATTACGGTTTTCAGCGGTATTCGGAATCAGCCTGAACCAGGAAAGGAGAACGAATTCGATGAGTTAGAAGAGGTAATAGTCGACTCTAAAGGCAAAGAGATGAAGTCTACAAAGAAAATCATGAGACCTCACAACCAGCAATCTTTCAAAGACCCTACGAATAACTACGTAGCTCTAGCAGATCTTTCCGACTCAGCTTTGTTAACCACAATGGCCAGAGTCTTACACTTGCCTTGGAATCCTACAGAGGACCATCCTTTTGAAGAGATTGACCACTCCAAGAATGCTATGTCGATCATGCCAATTACGCTTAATGCCCTTCATTTATTCCACTACAACGCCATGTCTCTCGACCACCATATCTACTTCCACAACGATAACATCGGCGAAGACATCAAGTCGTACGACGCGGTCAAGGATTGGCTTTGTTTAACCTACCAGATGACTAGACACCGTAACAGCAGAACTCTTGTGCGCGGTTTCATGTACAACAAGAAACACCAATGTGTGGCTACCATTATCCAGGAGGGATTGACCATCATGCACGATAGTGTCCCGGAGAAGGTAAAGTTGTGAAGGGACAAGTGAGACTCAATAAGTAGACTTCTTCTAATATAGCTTATATATGGTTCTGGTCACGTGAATATCTACAATTTGGCGATATCCGACCTCATCAGAACGAGTCCAGGAGAATCTGGCTTTAGCACTGTTTATTGACGAAACGCATTAATACAAAGATTCAGAACAGTCGCAGCAAGCGTGTAGTATATGGTGCAATACGATTTACGAGGCTAGAGACTTCATCAAGGAATATCTCGTCATTTCAGACAATGACTGGTATAGCCCCAGCTGACGATAATTCACTGGGTGCTTGAGAGCACGTGACTCGTATGTACGGAAGTGGCGAGAGCAATTGTGCTCTCACTTTCGGCACATCTCCGCACACCCAGATGTTTCTATGGAGGAATCATACGAGCAGAGAACCTCGGATCTTCGGGGCTATTTCTTTTGTTTCGATTTAAATCCACGGCAGGGTTTGTATGCTCTCAATATATAAAGAAGCGAATATAACGATAAGAGAAAATGGGGTTTTTCTTCTGATTTTATATAGTTGACTGATAGACAAAAGTATTGATAGTTCACTTCGATACAGAGTACATTGTGAGGATCAATTGAAAAATAGATACTGAATTTGAGAGCTTGGTTATCAGTTCTACACTCAGATAAGGCTTTGAATTTTGATAAACAACCATCATAAATTTTTCAGCCTAAGCTTTCGTTAGAAAATTTCGTCGAGATTTTTTCGATAAGAATACAAACACTTCAATCGTAATTCCAAAGCCTTCACATTTTTCACAGTTCAAGATGGCAGAAGTTTCCGCCAGGACTGAAGCAACCCACAGATTGAAGAAGAATTTTTCTGTTCGTCAAGTCTCTGGGCCAGACAGCAGTGTTTTAGAGTATGAAGGGCTAGTTCCATTGCTGAAACCAGCTCCTACTTCCAGAGGTGTATACGGAGGAAACTTGTGTGCACAAGCTTTGGTTGTGGCTATGGAATCTGTTTCAGCCTCCGAGGACTTCGTTCCTCATTCGTTGCATTCGTACTTTGTCAAGGCTGGTGTCGACTCTGTTCCCTGTTCCTTCCAAGTCGAAAAGTTGAACGACGGTAAGAATTTTGCTAATAGACTTATCAGAGTATTACAGAATGGAGAGTTGAAGTATATTGTCATGGTCAGTTTAACCAAGAGGAACTCTATCGACAAAGCTAGAAAGGAATACGTCAACAACAACAAGAAGCCATTTCCGTTTGAATTCCAGACATCCGTTTCACCTACGTTCTACAAGTATAAGGCTAGCGAACTTGAGGTTAACCGAGGCTTTGATCACAGCGGCTTGTTAGAACATAAGTTCCCACCCAATTTTGTGGATCACGAGTTGAGCGCTGACGAGCACTTGAAGTCACCTGGTGAACGTGACATCTCCTTCTATATCAGGTTAAGGGAAGAAGAGAAATTGGAGAGCAAATACAGATATGCTGGTTTCGGCATGCTAAGTGACTCAGTCTATTTGACGGCTTTGTCACGGGTCTTGCATTTGCCCAAGTTACCCAGTGGATTGCCCATTAGTCCTACTGGAGGAAAAGAACCCTACTTTTTCTCTGTATCATTGGACCATTCTATCTACTTCCACGATGACAACTTCGATCCCACAGAGTGGTCGTTTGTCAACTTCAGGGCTCCTAGATTCAGCAACAATAGAGTGTTGTTGCAGGCTGGTTACTACGACAAAAAGGGCAAGTTGTACGCCTCGATTGTTCAAGAGGGATTGGTATTTTTCAAGGAGGGTGTGGAGCACAAGGCCAAGTTATAGAGTAGGGTATTTATCCAGAATATTTATTAGTATGCGAAGAAAATGGCGGAACGTAGAATAGAGAGATTGAAGAGTAGATAATTTTTGGAATAAAAAGCATAGTCAATAGAGAATAAAGTAGAGAATTGGAAGGGTAATACAGAATTCTCCAATGGGCACCCATATATGTACATCAATTCTAGAAGCAGAAGCAGAAGCAGGAGCTGAAGCAGAAACAGAAGCTGAAAAAAACGGTATTTGGCTTTTAATTGCGTTCCTGTGAATTGAGTATTTCTGGCTTAATCAGCAATCCGTCAAGTGATGTGGCCAGTAGGGGCAACTTCATATGCTTTTCTATACGATTCTGTATGCGATGAGATGATCCATGTGAAAGTGCAGACTAAGGCGCGATAACTAATTATCACCTTTTGGGTGCGAAAGTGAGAGCACGAGCCGTCAAATGATCCCGCCAGCTTGCCATCAGCTGTTAGACTAGAGAATGCCGAATACTCTGTTAGACACACAAGCTGTAGCTAGGAATGGTTCAGATTGTGAAGAGCTCGGGAAAAAAGACAATTTTTGGGAGCTGTCGGAGCTTCAGAACTCCGAGAAGACCCCATCTTAACTTCAGCTCACACCAGCATTGTAGATCTGACTTTGTAGATACCTCCAGGCTCCTCCATGTTAGTCTCCTACGCCATGGCCATACGCAACTGTTCCTCCGTGGCTAGCTCCTACGCTCCGTGCATTTCTCCACTATAACTCTTCGGTGCATCTTAGTGTACAAAGCCATTTGTGATAAGCCCGTCCTCTTTAACCGAGGTTATCAACTGTGGTGCAGGTTTACGGTGGCAGGGTGTGAACCTCTGGCACTATATAATCTGGCCCAGAGTCGTCTTTGAATTAAGCTTCCTATGTGCTGCTACTTATCAGATACTTGCCAGATTCTCATCTCATAATTGTGGACGTTTATTGTTCTTCGAATTTTTCATTGCTCATCGCTCCATTTTCTAGTTTGAATCGTGCAGATCATCCTCGGCTTATAATTTGTCGTACCTCTTAGAAATCCACCAGATTCCAGTAGAAGTGATCCAAACTTATTGATAAGACCAATTTTCCTTACATATACCAATATCCATATATCCGTCAAGCAGCAAAGCTCTGACACCATTCCAAGACTTAATTACAACATACATACACAATGGTTACCTTAGAAGAGCTTCAGAGAAACGTCTACGATAAGGACAACATTTCCAAACTTGAAGCCAAGTTCGAGTTGATTGAACAAACCAGCGATTCCCGAGTTTCAATCTACAACGGTAGATACCCATTACAGCCTTTCAGGGACGACCAAAGAGGAGTATACGGAGGTGAGTTCGTGAGTCAGGGTGTCTTAGCTGCCTGGAAGACATTGTCAGACCCCGAACTCACTCCACATTCGTTACATGGCTACTTCGTCAAAGCCGGGTCGAATAACTCTGTCGTCAGATGGGAAGTTGAAAATGTCAGTGACGGAAGAAACTTTGCTAACCGTTTGCTCAGGGCATTTCAAACACATACAGATGTTTTAGTATTCACCCTTCAAGTGTCTTTTACCAAGAATAACGACGGTGTCAAGAGAAGGGAGGTGTATGAAGAACAGCTTGCTAAAGGTGTAGAAAACATCAGGTCCATTCCATTTCTGTTTCAGAAGGTTCCCAACCCTCTTTTCTACCAGTTCAAGGACAATATTGATTCTTTGCCATCCATCGAACATACCCATGAATTCATGACTCATGCATTTACTCCAGATGCTTTCCGTCTGCCAAAAGTTTTGAACCATGAAACTATCGGGAGCAGGCAATTAGGGTTATTTGCCAAGATCAACGAGGACCCTTCTCTCGCTACAGACAAGATCAAGAGCAAGTACACTGCTGCACTCTATTTGAGTGATTCCTTGTTTATCACCTTGGTTATGTCAGCAGTTGGTGTGGCCATATCTGAGGAAGAAAAGAATTTTTTCAGAGTGAGTCTTGACCACGCTGTGTATTTCCACGATCTGAATTTCGATGCGAGGGATTGGTTGTTCATCGACTTCAAGTTTCCATCCATGGGCAACGACAGAGCGTTGGTGTTGTGTAACTTTTATACCTTGGATGGGCGTTTGGTTTTCAGTGTTAACCAGGAGTTCTTGTGTTTCTTCCCCAAGAAGATCATCGACAAGTCCAACTCATTGCATGAGAAATATCTTGCTGCCCAGAATAGCCAGGAGTCAGCCAAGTTGTAAGACTGGTGGAATTTGTCAGACTGCAAGTCGTCGATATAGAATTTATTTACATATTTATTTGCTGCTCGATATAACGTATAGATGAATGATCCATGTGTAGCAACTGTAGAAATAGGAATATTTGTCATAAATAATGGTGTAGAGTCAAAGCCGTGCAACTTCTGGAGGAGTCCTAGAAAGCTTATCCACTTTTTGCACCCAATGCGACAAGAAAATATTGCTTAACGGAACAATGTACCAGAAAGAAAGGATACAGCCGGACAGACACCGGACATAATCAAGATTCCGCTCAAGAACTCTCGGCCGATGACATCAACACGGCTGTAAATATGTTCTTCAGAAGTGGGTATAGTCCTCACGACACTATATTAATTCTCCACTTGAGCCGAAGAGTCCAGCATTTCTGCCTTGGGCCGAGCCCCTCGGTCCACAAGATCAAACCGAACCCCACGCTTGAGGAGTACAAAATTAAGGACGGCTTAAACCCACTACTCTGTCGTATATGGGAACACGAAATAAGAAAATAACTACGAATATGTGGATGAGATGTAAGTGAAAGTACGAACATCACAAAATATGGAAGAAAGGTTACACCGAGAGAGTGCTACAAATTTCCTTTTTCCGTTACTGTGAGGAGGTTTCTTTTCGGAATCCTCCAGCGTAGGACCAACGGAATAAACGTCTCCTTCCAAAGACTAGAATACTGATCTTAGACACATACTGTACTGAGCTCTATAAAAAGTAGCTCTCTGTCTCTGGCAATCCAGATATTAACATTGTTCGAACTCGAATCACAGCTCCTCAGTGAGTGACAACTTAAATCTGGATTGTGGAGACCGTCTTGTGAATTTCCATTTCCCCATGCCGGAATTTCTGGGGTCAATATATAAGCTGTCGTCGGCATCTTGGATAAGAAAATAGATGCAAGGGTCGAATTTCCGTTGGGGTATTAGTAAATATCGAAACACTGATATATAATTGCTCATTTCGTATCTATCGATTTCTGAGATATCGTTTATTGCTGGTACTATCTCATCCTTGCATTACTGTTCACCAATAACAAATACGTGAATATCTGATTTTCCGAAATCAAAAATTTATTTGTTAGACTACAACAGACGAACCTGCTAGTAGTATCACATTCGGACACTTCTCCAAGAGCTTCCGAATAACGTTGTCTGATTTGAAGTTTTCGCAGATCTACACTCACTTTCTCAGAACGCCCATCCTCATATTTCTGTATTTGCTTCATTAATGGCTCCTTCCAGTTCTTTCGATCTTTCAAGTGTGTATCCACCAAACACTGCTATCAATGTCGAAGATGTCTATGGCATTGTGAAAACTGGTGATTTTACGTTCAAAGGTAAGGAACCACTCCAGAAACCAGCTGCTGCTGCGCGTGGGGCCTACGGTGGAAACATTGCTGGTCAAGCCGTTTTGGTAGCTATCAGATCGTCGCCAGAAGGTTTCTTTCCTCACTCGCTCCATTCATACTTTGTGAAGCCTGTTTCGTCCACTGCTGTCGTTGATTGGGAAGTTGAAGAAATTCTGTCGGGAAAGAACTTTTGCAATCGGGCTGTTAAAGGGCTGCAGGACGGAGAACTCAAGTTCTTTGCAAATGTGTCGTTGACAAAGAGAAATTCGTTCAAGACTAGTATGGATAAGTACGAAGACTACGTCAAGAAGGAAGAGGAAAAAGCAAAAAGAACTAAAGAAGGCACTCTGGATGGGGATGAGGACGACGACGATGACGATCCAGTACTCAGACCGCTCCTGTTCCAAACACCACAGCATGATTGGTTTGATCGTAACAAAGTGCAAGATATTCCTCTAGACACCCGCGGAGCTTGCAACTTGGTTTATCACAAGTTGCCAGAGGAAATGCATGACTTGCAGCTTACGGGAAGGGAGGATAGCATCCCAGCAGCGGAGAGAAGAGTATCGTACTATACTCAATGGGGAATTGAGAACGAAGGTGGCGTCAACCAGCCATTAACAGGAGTAACGAAAGAGTTCCAATTTGTGGGATTGGCTGTGATCTCCGATGCTCTCTTTTTGACAAGATTGGCCAGAGTTCTTCGTGTTGAGGGAGTGGACTTGAAGGATTTTGTTCACTATTTCCTGGTTTCTTTGGACCATATTATTTATTTCCACGACGAGGACTTTGACACCACCAAATGGATGCAGTTTTCGTTCAAGGCGGTGAGATTAGTCAACAATAAGGCTCTCCTAGAGGCTGAAATGTATGATAGCAAGGGAGTCCATGTAGCTACAGTTATTCAGGAGGGCTTGGTGCATTTCAACGGGTTGGAGAGTCACGCTAAGTTGTAATATATAGACTATATGAATAGACAAATAAAGAAGCAGTGAATGGAATTGTTATAGTAGCAGAAGAAGAAGTAGAAGAAGCAACTCTACTAAGAATGTGAGTGAAAATTACTATATAGAATTTGTGCACCAGTATGTATGAGATGCAAATCTTTCTTTTTAAACCTATCAGCATATATCAGCATATGTGAGATACAAATATTCGAACAATTGACATACGATCTCTTTTCTTCTTTAAGATCTTGTTTCAGTGGTGAACTCTTCTAAAATTCTCCACACTAAATTCACTCCCCATACTAAATCTTAGTCGCGAAAACCTAATAGTTAAGAATAGCACCGTTAATATCTTGAAGATAAGTCTTCACTCAAATATCTTTGCTCTTTCTTCTGCTTCGCCACTTCCTTGCTGGTGCTTTCAATTCCAATGTCATACACGCCTTCGGATGATCTTGGGCTCGCATTGGATGAATTCAATAGCAAATCGCTCGAGAATCTCCTCCAGCTTCTAGCCAAGATCTACACTTCCAACAACTTGCTAGTCCTAGACCAGAGTCTCTCACCATTTCTCAATAGTCTCACAACTTTCCTGAAGCTAAAGGAGCAAGGCAAGTTCAGCAACATCATCTGGCTTAACAACGAGCTTCTATCGCATGATCTCGACGTTTTCAGAAAGTTTGCCGGGTTAATCATCTTAGTTCAAGAAACAGAAGACAATCGCAGTTTGATAGAGCAATTGCTCGTTTCTAACCTCGCTGTGTTAGACAAAATTCATGGTCTTAAAGTTAACATAATAGTTAAGGACTTATCCCGTTCTTATCTATACGAGTTGAACAAATCGTTTGGCGGAAACGTCGTCAACTTCGATCTGATTCTTAGTCACGATCTCAAATCGAAACCTGTAACAAGTATATCACCCCGTATCAAGGTGCTAAACTGGGAAACATTACCTGTCTATAATGACGACATCATTGTGGTCGATGTAGGTAAATACGGCGGTATAGATTCGTACTTCGACGAGCCGTTGAAACAGGTGAATCAACTTGTAGAAGCGCTAGTTCAAATTCTTTTCGCCAGTCATGGAAGTAAGAATAATGTACTCAAATTGAGGAACATCTACGGAAAAGGCAACCATGCTGATTTCCTAGTCCAGCTACTTCAAGACGTTAAGATTCCTGAGTATCTCAATACCAACTTGAACCAACTAGAGATCGAGTTCTACCGTACAAAATTGCTCAGTAATACTGATTTGGTAGTTCTTGAAAGAAACTTGGACTTCTATTCAGTTCTCTTTAACCAGTTAAACTACCAGGGTTTGATCGACGACTTGTTTGAGTTGAAGTTCAACACCATAACAAATCCAGTAGGTGATTCTCTGGCTTACAGTAATCTATCCAATGATGTTCTTTATTCCGACTCGTTGAGACATTTGAACTTTGCATCAATAGGACCAGAATTGAATAAGCTAGCCAAAGAGATTCAGCAACAGTTCAAGTTGAAAGACACGGAGAACGATACGTTAAACTCAAACTTACAGGATATACGTAAAATAGTCCAGAACTTGGGAACTTTGACGCAACAGCAAGATCTCATTAAAAAACACACCTCGATCAGCGAGTCTATTCTCGAGAGAATCAACTCTGAGTACGAAACTTTTCTTACGTTCCAGAATGATATCTTTGAAATGGATTACAAATTGCAATTGTCCAAACTAAAGTACTTCTTCAATATCAACTTTAACCAGTATATAATTCTCACCACTATCGTCTTGGTGTCGATTACTAACAATGGTATTAAAGAGCGAGACTTTGACTGGATCTCCCAGGAAGTGTTGGATAGCTATGGAATTTCTACTAGTTTGGCTCTTGAAAAATTGGTCGAATACAAAATGATAAGAATCAACGTCGATTATGGGAACGACTTCTTGAGCACAATCACAGGTGGTTTGGCCAGTAACCAACAGACAACACCTGTTCCGGACGAGAACCAAAGTCTTGCCAACTTGGGAATTACTGGTGCTCAGGATACATACAGAGCGAACTTTACCTTGATAGACAAGTTCTGGAATCTACATCCTTTGGAAGAGGAAGAAGAAAAAGGAGAGGAGCCAGTACAGCATCCAGACTCCAAAGACCTTTTGGTGGATTTGTATCCGAATCCATCCTTTACTTTGCCTTCTAACACGGTTCCGTTGTTAACACGATTGGTAGAGGCTCTCTATCTTCGGGACTTCTTGAAGTATAAACCAGTGAACAACATCAAGAAGCGTCCCAACTGGGACAACCTATCTACGAGCACTATGTTCAATGGCAAAACGGTGGATATCAACATTGACGATACTCTGGATGTGAGAACCACCAAGCCGTCACCGTTGGCTACACACCAAGAGTACATTGTTGTTGTAGTAATAGGTGGAATCACCAGAAGCGAAATCAGTTGTTTGAAGTATCTACAGCAAAGGCTTGTCAAGAACAAAAAGAACAAGAAAATCGTTGTAGTTTCCAGTGGAATCGTCAACAACAGGAAGCTTCTCGATTTCTTTTTAGACTAGAGCTACACTACAGTATTTGTAAAATAATGACAATATTGTTAAGACATATGAATATATAGTATAGTGTATATTTGCCTTGCAAGAAGAGCGGGAAAGTGATGGAATAATAAAAATACGTAATGCAATGGTTTCATTAATGTGAAGATAAAGACAACAAACCGCACGTCGGCAGAAAACAAACAAGTTGGATGAATCAATCGATCCAGAAACTACAATTGACTGAAATTGAATGAAAATTGGAATATTGAAAAATTGAAAAATTGAAACATCCATTCGTTGAAATTCTTCGATAAGTCACAAGGAATTGAGATTGAATTCATATTCCGACAAATTCAGGGATACTTCTTCTTTTCTACATCTCCTTTATTTTCTCTTCTCTTTCTCATCTCAGTTTTTTCACATCTCATTCTTCAACGTACAGATCTCAATCATGTTTCATTATAGTCTTAAATTAGATATCTGCTCGACAATGTGTGAACCATCTAGGCCTCTTCGGCCTCTCTTTCGGCCTTCAACTTGGCGTAGAAAGCTTCTCTCTTAGCAACAATAGGCTTGTGCTCGTAGTACCAGTAAGCAGTAGCCAAGGCAAAACCAGAGGCAAAGCCAATGGTGATGTCGGTGATGATCTTTCTTCTCAAGGTGCCGGTGATAGGAGCGATAGCCATTTTGGTTGTGAGTTGTGGGGATTACTTTGAAAGAATATGTGCAAATAAATAGTAGCAACGAATTATAGCAAATGTAATTTCCTTTAATCAACTATTGCTCGGTTTGTATATACAAAGAAATCAGCTCAGAATTTTCATCCAATGAGATTTTATTGGTTCTGGTTTTGTGACAGAAAAATCCAGAATGCGAACCAGAGAAAACATTTAATCGTTTGATATTGAACTATCCCTCCACCAGCTGTATATCTTTTCTACCAGATACATATATTCATACAACAAAGTCAAAATGATGTTCAAAGTCGGTTTGAGAAACACCTCCAGAATTGCCAGAAGAAACTTTTCTTCTTCGTCCAGAGCCATGAACGAAATCTACGGTGCTCCAAAGGGTGGTATCTACTCCAACTTGCCATTCCAGGTCTTGAATAGAAAGTACATTCCCTTCAGCGTCTACTTTTGGGGTATTTCTGGCTTCTTCTTTGCCTTCCCATTCTTGACCACCTTCTGGCACTTGAAGAAGTCCGGTGCTTTGGACAACTAGACGTTGTCGATTGCGTATATGACTTCTTCATTCTCATCTCGTAGCCTAGATGTAATTGACAAAATTGTCAAGATTGTCAAGTAGTGGAATTTCATCAGTCGAATAATTCTGAAGCTGTCAATGTTGTGTTTGTCTGTTCTATCGGCTTTCTGAAGAGATGTTATATTTTTATCCATGCATTAAGTTTCTCAACTATTCCTATATAATTGTATATCTTCACAGTATATGCCTTATGTGAACAATCAGTAGACGGATGTAGACGAAATAGAACGGTTGAGTATTTATAAGATCATTAATTGGCCAAAAACTCACAATCGCTCTTGCTATAAATATATATACTACAAATGCTAACAATTTTACTAATCGTCATTATCATTACTATCTATTAGATTAAGTTAATCAAACATCAAACCTCACCCTCTTGACCAATCCTCTGCCTTGGCTGTTAGGACGCTTTAAGCTCGACTTACGTTGTTTTCCTTGTAAATCAGAAACAGCAGTCTTGTTTTTAGAAGGAGCTGTAAAAAGCTCCTTGCTCTTATTATAATCACTAAGGCTGACTCGTATTGGCAATTCATTCTCTGAAATAATTGCTGGAGACGTTGGACCTTTAGATGAGCCATTTGCGATTTCTCTGGCATTGATGTTATATTTGTTGATATCAATGGACTGAGAATTGGACTCAATAGGATGAGAAGCCAACGAATGGCTATGGTGAGGTGGTGTAGGGGGACGAATAATCTTGTTTTCTTCATCATTGTTCTCATCCAGGTCTCTGTTTTCTACAATTGGCCTATTAGATGCTGAAGGCAGCACAAGTTCTGGACTCCTGGCTCTAACTTTATAATGAGAAAAAGACTTTTCCGAATCGCCATTGTCTTGATCTTCTGAGTACTTATTATTGCTTTTTTCGTCTGTCTCCGGTTTGTTTATGACTTGGTTCTGTTCTTGTAATTCTGTAGTTTCTGGGACAAAAGAATTCACGAAGTCAAGAGACCCGAAGCCTAAACTATCGCTGAGTGGAGTTGGCTCTAAACTCTCGCCTTGACTGTTCTCTATGCCGTTGACTTGTTCCTTTTCTTCCGACTCAGGTTTTTCCTCTACTATTATACTTGCTTTGACTACTGGCGTTTTACCCCAGCCATTAATAAGAGTCATGAGATCCTTATCAGCCGAAACGTCACTTAGTAGTCCCGAAAAAAATTTAGCTGTTGGTGTAGTGTTGATAACGACTTTATTAGACTCGAGGTATTCTCTGTATCTCTGTTTAGCCTCTCGCTTTTTTTGTTGTAAAGCTCTCTTCTCGCTGAGCTGTTCTAATCTCTGTTTGAACTTCTTGATAAAGGAATCCTGGAAAAAGCTGTGTTCGTCTAATTCTCTGCGTACATTCGACAACTCGTTGTGATAGGCTCTGACATGTTGGGCAAAAAGATTGTTGATACCATTGAAGTTGGGGGCAACAGCCGCGTCTCCCCCTTGATCGCTACCAGTGACATCAGCAATCATACTGTCGGCAACATTGTTGATGATTCCTACCAATTGATTACGTCTAGTTTCCTTATTGGAAATATCATCCTTTTCTTCCTTCAGGAGGTACTTTAAGTCTGGGCCGAATCTGTCTATGCTTCTTCCCAAGTTTATTACGTACACCAAAAGAGCTTTGGTTTCTTTCAAAAGCATATCTGGGGTGAGTTTAGCAAAGTTAACTTCTTGCTCCAGCCTGATTGGCTGCTTTCCTGCTGAAGCCAAAGTAGTGGCTTGAATAATGAAAGATTCTATCTTCTGTATCAGCTCCTTGGGGAAGAGTTCGGATCCTGTGCTTGTCTTAATTTCTTTCCATGTCTTGAACAAGTTGATCAAACTCTGTCTTGTGGTGTTGTCCGTGACAATTGAGTATGTTTCTGTGAAGATTTTGAAGATGTTTCTGCCGAAGATGATGTTGTAGGGGTTACCGATGTTTTTACATATAGAATCCAATAGATATACAGCAAATAGTTTGTGCTGGGGAATGCATTTCCGGATTCGGTTCTCTATGGCTTCACAGATCTCATCTGCATGGTCCATATGATGTTCTGCAATAGTGGATAGCTGTGTAATAATGGCTCGTGAGTTGATAGTCAAAGACTGGAGAAGCTGGAGGTACAAGTCTATCTTAAACTCTCCATCAATGGTAGTAGGAGTCGGTATTTCGGGAACTACTTGCCGTTGCGCTATTGTCTCTGATTGTCTGATGGACATATTGCCATAATTTTCAAGGTAGAGGAGAAATCAGCTGGAAGTTCAGCTATAGTTTACAAGATACGATAGATTTGTGAATGCTTACAATCAAGTGTATACTCTTGAAAGAACGCACTTCCCAAAAACAACAAATAACAAACAATAGACGTAAATCTCTTTGTCAGTCCTAGAGAATACCTTAGAGATTTTATAATAGTACGAAAGTTGAACAGACTGTGATAAGAAATAGTCACAGAATCAAATGTTAGAAATCACCACAGTAGTCCGCTACAGATCTGATCCTTCAATACGAACAACGCTCTGTGCAAATACGTATGTGAAAGAGACGAGTCTATAGGGAAGATCCTCACAAGTAGCTAGAAACGCAAGAAAGCTGGTATCAGTTTGCTAACAGGAGTGTTCGAAAAAGTAATAATTCGAAAAGATAATCTTAGAGAACAAAAGTTGAGAAATGGGTTGTGCACGCTGATATGCTATTATGTTTTGGGTGCAAATTGAGCTGAAAATTTAGGAAAGAAATGTGTATTTGGCAGATGAAAAATGGAAGAAACAAGTAGATAGTTATAAATCAACAAAAGATAGGATTAGAATATCTGTAAAGAGTTGTCTATCCTTTTTGAGGAATGTGACTGGCTATCGTGGTAATTGAAAGGTTTCAAGAACTCCGACTTGGCATATATACATCTACACATAGAAGTTATTTATGCTCTCTTCAGTTTGCTATTGATTCGTACGATAGGATACTATTGCAGGTTGTTTTCAAATCGAAAGTGGTTAGCTTCCTATCTGATCTGAAAATCAGCACACCACAATCTTTCCGCCCAATATATATACAACTAAATATTACAATTGTTTGAATCATAATATATCATCTGAAAATGTGATGACTGCAACCAAAACACCAAAACTCCAAGAGACTTCACATCAAAATGTTACTTACAATTCCATGATCCAAACCAGACTGTTTTCACTTCTTTGTCTTAGTAAGCATCCCGACAAAGGACTACCAATTTCCGCCCCCGGAAATGGCGCGCTCGGAAGTGGTGAAAATCTCTGAATCATGCACCGCGCTAAAGTCCCCGGTTGCGGTCCTGACTCACACCAAAATTTTTCACTTTCCTTCAGATCCGGACTTCTAGTTGTAGCACTATTCATTCACCAAAACGGATTGAAGTGGCCCCAAACATCAATCAGACCGTTGCTGCCACTCTTTAGCCATTTATCATGTTTAGAGCCTCCATTTACAAACATTCCGCCCACAGGGCCCTTTCAGCCAGAAGCTTCTCGGTTTCTGCCGCAGCCTTGGCCAAGATCAAGGTCAAAAACCCCATTGTCGAGTTGGACGGTGACGAAATGACTAGAATCATATGGCAGAGAATCAAGGATAAGTTGATAAACCCATACTTGGACATCGACTTGAAGTACTATGATTTGGGCATCGAGTCCAGAGATGCTACTGACGACAAGATCACTATCGACGCAGCCAATGCCATTAAGGAATACGGAGTTGGGGTCAAATGTGCCACCATTACTCCCGACGAACAGAGAGTCGAAGAATTCGGCTTGAAGAAAATGTGGTTGTCTCCCAATGGTACCATCAGAAACATATTGGGTGGTACCGTCTTCAGAGAATCCATTATCATCCCCAGAGTGCCTAGACTTATTCCTGGCTGGAAGGAGCCTATTGTCATTGGTAGACACGCCCATGGAGACCAGTATAAGGCTACAGACTTGGTTATCAGCGAACCAGGTAAGGTTGAGTTAGTATTTACTCCTGCAAATGGTGGAGCCCCAGAAACCAGGACTGTCTACGACTACAAGAGTCCTGGTGTAGCCTTGGCCATGTACAATACTGATGAGTCTATTCGTGGTTTTGCACACTCCTCGTTCAAGATGGCCTTGACCAAGAAGTTGCCTTTGTACATGTCTACCAAGAACACCATCTTGAAGAAGTACGACGGTAGATTCAAGGACATCTTCCAAGAGATATACGAAGCCGAATACGCATCTCAATTCAAGGCTGCTGGCTTGTGGTACGAACACAGATTGATCGATGACATGGTAGCCCAGATGATCAAGTCTAAGGGAGGCTTTGTCATGGCCTTGAAGAACTACGACGGTGATGTACAATCCGACATCGTTGCTCAAGGGTTTGGATCCTTGGGCTTGATGACTTCCGTGTTGATGACTCCAGACGGAAAGGCTTTCGAATCGGAGGCTGCCCACGGAACTGTCACCAGACATTACAGACAACACCAGCAAGGTAAGGAGACTTCCACCAACTCCATTGCTTCTATCTTTGCTTGGTCCAGAGGTATTGCCCAAAGAGGTAGACTCGACAACACCCCAGAAGTTGTCGACTTCGCAAACACTCTTGAAAAGGCTACCCTTGACACTGTGCAAGAAGATGGCATCATGACCAAGGACTTGGCTTTGGCTTGTGGTAAGACCGACAGAGCCTCTTATGTGACTACAACCGAGTTTTTGGATGCTGTTGCCGACAAATTGAAGGCTCAAGTCAAGGTCTAGATCACGACTGGAGTTAGCGGAACAGTCGGAAGCTGTGCTATCTAGTCCTGTTCTATTTTTTTTTGTTTAGTTCACCATCTACTTTCTACAATTCTCTACTCTTAAGAATAGAGGATAAACTCTATCGTATAGACCCTTACATAGCAACTACGAAATGCTCACTAATTTACAACTTGTTGTATATATCGTATGGAGCTCTGATTCTTTGTATACACATACCCTGCTTTCACTATTGGATGTAAAATGTCTAGCAGGCTCTGTAACTTCGTTAAGTATATTCTTGTGATGTACTCTTTCAAGTACTCTTTTATTTATATTGCTCTCTTCTCCTGCTATCGTGCTTTATAATGATGCTAAGTAGTTCAGCTTTCGCTACATTAACCTGCTTTACCCTATTTCAACAACTTCATTTAGTCCTATTCTCTTTCATTGTTGCTCACGCCTTTTCTGGCTCTATTGGTTCATCATCTAAAATCTCTCGCAATCCCATCATCGAATAGTACGTTCCTATAGAAATTAAACAAACTGTAGCAAACGGCTTGGAAAATTGTCTATAAAAGACAGAATGTGGACTTATTGGTTTCTCCTGTGATTCCGTCTGTTCTTGCTTCTTCGGTGGTTCATCTCGTTTTACGCTCTGAGTAGAGTACTGAGCTTTCCACAACCGAATCCCAATTGTTTCAATTCCCCTTGGAAAACCCATGGAAGCGGTTCTCAATGTGTGTCTTACGGTAAGCATCATTCTTAAAATCAATTTGAAGTGGATGTTTACCTCATCATTGAGATAATTCAATTCGAGTAACTTTCCCTGTTACAATTTTTCAGTCTAACCAAATATTAGTGTCACAAAATCATAATACAGTATCCATCTAATCCGGGGCATCTACATCTACATTAACGTCCGTAATAAATATATTGTCAATTATTGATCTTGATAAGCTCAAAACAATATGTTGAATAGATGAAATATCCAGAGCGAGATCCTTCTAGAGAGAATCTCTTAGATTAATTTCAAATAGCGTGATATCATCATGTACTGTGCTGTAGGATGGGAAATTGATCTGCACAGCCATTTTGCAAGCTCACATCATTTCTATTTTCTATGTAAATAGGCTGTGTGAGCCACTCTACAAAGCACCAGTCTGCAATTCAAAACCTTGCAAAGCTGATATTAAATAAATTGCTATTGAGGCGCAAGGGACAACCGTTTGCTGGGTGGGTGAGCAAAGCCGCTAAAGCTTTCATTCTCGGCTCAGACCATTAACTACTCCTTCCTATATTGTTCAAAATCCTGAAAGATCTCCACGGCCTGAGCCCATTTTTCTATCAGCTCGCCTCACAGAACTAAAGCCGCCAATACCTTCCAACGTCTCCTCGATCAACTATATCTCGCTTATTGTTTTCAATATTGTGCGACAACCTAAAAGTACGAGGCGGTTGCGAAAAACTTCGACCGAACTGTTTGGTTAATGCTACTGTCGATGGTCCAAATGTAGGTAAACGACAGTAATTGCATCATCGCAATGATTACAAAGAATGAATCGTTTTCGTAACACCTAATTTGCAGCAGCTTCTATTTACGCTTCTATTTTCGTTCAACTGAAACTAGCGAAAACGTATCAATGGATAGAAGGAATTAAGCCCAGCTCCTAGTTCACAGGACAGACTAAGAAAGCGGAGTATCTCAAAGTCGGAGCCTTTCCATATCCAAAAACTATTGTAGATCGTTTCAATGTTTGAACCATGATGGCAGACCTCTTTCCCAAACAGCTCTACCTCCTGCCCATATAGGTAATCAAACCTCGATTCAGAACACGGTAGAGTGATTGAAGGAAAACCTGCCGCATGTCAAAGTGATTGAATTCTAGATTTCCATGAAGGAATACGATTAAGAAGCGTGCATATCATGATACATTATTTTATATTGCGGAGAAAAAATAGATTCTGTGCAGACAGAGAGCTTGATGCAGCGGCACATCAAGGTTTGAGCTCCTGCAGTCATCTGCAAGTAATAAGTGGATACTTAACTCCATTGTTTCAGAATAGTTCTTAAGCATGAAATACGCATTGTCTATAGTGGCATACTGAACAAAACTTAAATAGTTTGATGTGGAATTTCGCCTGATAGCCAAAGCGGATATGTCCAACTAATAGGGAATTGTGACTATTTATTTTTGGTGAGTGAGAAATTCAGTTTGTAAATTGAGTCCCAGTTGACTCGTCTGTAGTCATCTTCTGATAATCTCTGACATTGTAATTTTCCATTGTGGAATGTTCTCGGGGTCGGCGGAGTCTGGCGTCAGCTGCTGATCCAACGACAAATGACGTCCAGTCTATCGCAATTAGGACACCTCGGGTGGCCCCATCGTATTGTTTCGTGGGTATGTACTACAGGAAGTTCTTGAATGCATTGTATTTTGTTGTAGAGGAGCGAAGGCTTTCTTCTTGTCATCAGAGGAAAATGGCTTCGGCGCTGGAGAAATTTTGGGAAAGCCCTTCGCTCCGTTCTCCACAGTATACTATGCTACAAATAATTCCGAGTATTCCAAGAGAACAATGCAATGGAAAAACCTCAGAATCACGAATACGCTGTGAAAAATATCCATATAAAAGGCATTCAGGGAGGAGATCAAACTGGCCCGAAGCCAGAGTCATCGCAGCTTGGTGGTAATCAAGCGGGGAGTGATAGTATTGTTGCTCATCGTAGCCTGTGTAAACCACATTACTCTCGTTCGTAATAAGGGGAACAATACTCTTGGACTTGTGAGTTATATTAATAATAGCATAGAAAATATCTCGAGAAAATAACCGTCGCCATCATCAGCTGGAGGATAAGATCTTAAAACAAGTCTCTGGAAAGAAGTTGCTAAAAGTAAAAGTTGAAACACTTCACTGTTGCAGCACAACTTTCACAAGGAAAATATGGCGCCATTCCCCCGAATATTCTTAGAATAGACGGCTTCAGATTCTCGTATGCAGCTGAGCTTCGAGAAAACGAAAATCACAATCTTGAGCTTCTTCAACCCGGATCCACCCTCATTTGGAGGCTGACACATTGGAATTAGAACTTGATCTAAATCTGGAAGTCAGAATCAACCTCGAGGCGGATTGTGGCGAGTAAAATGCACGAAATGAACCTATTGAGATCAACAACATAACTAATTGGGAACAGGTATATTATGTTACTATACTGTGATCAGTGCTTGTCGTTCGGACTGAGCCTAGTGCGGCGTAGGATCGTAGTCCTATTGGCTTCGTATATTCAACTATTACATATAAGTCTGCTAACAAATAAAAAAATCTGGGGTTATTTCTGATTGCGATTAGAAGACGTAGTTTTTCCGAATTTATTCGATGTCTTGAAGCTATCCATGCTTCTAGAAATCCTAAGCTTGGTGAAGCAAAGCACAGTGTAGTTATCCAGTAGTTTCTAAAGGTTCAGGTGGCTAGAACCAACTTATCCTCTTGACGCATATACTCTTATTATTTATTATTTTTCATACAGTACCTTCAATTCATGCTGAAGAAACGCACAGCAAAAAAAAAATCAGTGCTGCTTTATCACCACTTGAAATTTCAACCTGTCTTCTGTACTTCCCCTGTCTTTCAGTAAATCAATAATGGGAAAAGCCTCCAGATAAGAAAAACAAGGGAGGCCAACTATAAGGTTATTATTATATCACCTGGTGGACAAAAGGAGTCACTGGTTGGTGTATGTGGATTGTTGAGGTGGAGCAATTGGTTCTCTTGTACCAAGTAGTTTACTAAATCACATTTCAGGCACAGTCGCGCTGCAGATACAAAGCCGACCAATTTGATCTGAAGATGAGGAGACTCTCGTTTCGGCAAGGGCAACCTAATCTGGGTGAGCAGGACAAATTGGGCCGAGCTCTAGAGGATAGCCGGTCAAGTTAGTTCGCAGGCAAATTTGGGAGTAAGTCTAAAATATTCAACCTAAAAATATCTGCAAATCCACAGAAAATATCCTGCCCACAAGATGCTAGTTTTACCCGATCGGGATGAGTTATTATTCGAATTCGATTTAGCAAACCTTAAACCTCAAGCAAAAGAAAGTCCAGAGTCTAGTGGCAGAATAAGACTAGCGATGATCACAACCATACCAACCCTTCTTAAACCCAACCTGCCAGAAAATAATAATCTGTAGCATAATCACGACAGTTGCTAATTTCACAACCCTGCAAGAATGGGTTACTTACGGAGGAGCCGCCAAAATTCCTTCATCTCTTATATATTGGTCCGAGATCATCACTATATAGACAGGATTTTAGCCTTACTTGTGCTTTCCTCCCTGAATCGAATTCTGTTAAATAGACATAAGTCTGGTATGAACGATTGAATTCTTCAAAATTTTGTATTGTGGTTCTCTTCGAAGTGTTTGTCGCTCTCTGTCTTTCTCTATTTAGTCTCGTTATTTGTCTGTGTCTTCATTGATATTGTTGCAGTCCGTCGTCCCACCTTCTGCTGCTCGTTTTCCTAGCCTCAACTTGGGAACAGCACCAATTATTCCAGACCACCCGCAATAATCATATAGAAGCATTGCCAGGCGATACCGCAGTTGATCACACGGCGCTGGCTCCATATTAATCGGTCTATCTCGCAACACCCGAACGGACTCCAATAAGCCATCCTTCTCATCACCAGTCCAGAAAACCCCTCAAAACTCGGATTATACAATACCAACAATAGTGACATTACATCATAATTCTAAACGCCCCCTACAACATTATATAAAGTCAGCTGGATATAAGATCGAGTCCTATTCCACCCAAACTTCACCAGATTCTAACAATTGGTTCCACAGCCTCGTCATTACATCATCCCGGTCGCTCACTAATACTCTCGCACTATAGCCTGCCTAAACCAGAAAATACTCGGACTATCTTGAATCATGATTCCGAATCATTTCTATCCTGGGAGTCCTGGTCCGCAGGGCCCGACATCGTATCCATTCACTCCTCGACAAGGTCCTTTTCACGACGTATATCAAGATTACCATTCCGAATTACATCCTGAAACATCCAAAAATTCGCCTGTTAACCAGATAAAACCAAGGACTGCGACATCGCCACCTTCAACAACGTCACCAAGGCATGTAGCCAGCAGCCACCATCCACATCATAGTAGTATCTGTCTTCCTCCTATCCACTCGTCTGTGCTTCATATACTCCCAATGAACTCTTCACCTCAAACATCCTCAGCTCCATATACTCCACATCAAAGCCAACACCAAAACCAGCAGCAGCACCACCAGCAACTTCCATTGATTGATCTCAACCTGCCCGGAGGTTTAGCATCATCGTCTACATCGTCTTCAATATCTTCTTCTTCGTCATACTCGCGGCTCCCGTTGCTTCCACCGCCCAACATCGAGAACACTTCACCTTCAACGACTGCGAAAATTCTTCCTCATTTTTCGCAGCCACTAAATAACCCACTGCAGCATCTTCACCAACACCCTCATCAGTTTGCGCCACATTCACCGGTGTTCCAACCACATTTGGAGCCTCCAGTTCTCTACAAGTTTCCCGTTTTTGATGCCAACCATAACCGCGAACTTTACAATAGTATGATACAGAACGGCTCTTCGTCCAATTCCCCTTCATCCTCTTCTTCTAAGCTACCCGCCAGATCCACCTTTAAGCACCAGAAGTCCAGGTCCCTTCCTTCAAAGAACATGAACTATCTGCCAACTTCTCCAGAAATTTCGGCACGCTTCAACCAGCCACAGAGGGCCCGTAGCCACCACAACCAGAATCTGAACCAAATCAAGTACAAGTCTATGAACAACTCTGCCTCTCTGTACCAGGGCCATAAGAAACAACACAAGCACGACCATCACGGTGTTGGGGTGTTGGCTACTACTCTCATCACGAAGAACAGCATCCATTATCCTATTCATCAGTTGCCTGCGGTTCTAGAATCGGACACGGCTGTTTCTCCAGAAAAGTACTACCATTTGAAAAATAAAGTCTATTCCATCATTGAAGTAAAAAAGTACTCGACTTCTGCTATAGACCCCTTCAGAAACTACTTGACAGTGTATGAGTATCTGATTCATGATCATTGGATCATCTGGGATTACGAGATAGGCTTTGTTCATTTGACCGGGATCTGGAAGGCTTCGCTCAGCGCCTTGATAAATGAGAACATAAGCTCTTCGTATGGACCTACCAGTTCGAACTTAAAGGCGGACATCGTCAAGTTATTGGAATCGACTCCAAAACAATACCACCCTTACATCAAGAGAATAAGAGGAGGCTTCCTCAAGATCCAGGGAACATGGTTGCCATATAAGCTCTGTAAGATTTTAGCAAGAAGATTCTGCTTTTATATCAGATATGAGTTGATTCCCATCTTCGGAGCTGATTTTCCAGAATACTGTTTGCGCCCAACAGACAGAGGCTTTGGTGAGTTGAAGTTGGACGAAATCCCAGAGTTAGAACAGTTGGAAACATTAATACCTCACCTGACCGTCTTGGCTCAAACGGCTGCAGCTCAAGCTATTGCTGATAGTCCCAAAGTAGAGGTTCCTAAGAAGAAGAAATCAATTTCAACTTCAGAACCAAAAAATAAACCAGTTCAAGCAGCATCTTCCAATCTGGATTTGAGAAAACTTCAACCGAATGTTCAGATAGAAGTTCCTGTTCGAAATGCGTTTATACCTTTGCCTCCACTTCCTACTGTCAACACCACTATTGCTGCTCCTCCAAAGCCTGCATTGCTTGAGTCTCCCATCTTCACCAGCAAGAGAAATCTGGAACCATTTACAACAAATACAGGCTCTGTATCGTCGTTCCAATCATCAACTTCAAGCTATTCGTCTTCAACATCATTAATTTCTCCTGTGGCATCGTCGGCCACTCAGCCTTCAGTGGGTAGTTATAATAGTCTTGACTTGCCTTATAACGATGTTATTGATATTGTCAATGCTTCCAAGTGCCTACAGTCTTTAAGCAAGTCATCGGTGTCTCTGGAATCTGTAAAGATTCCGAAACTCACGAACAGCTTGTCAGACTCTGATCTCAACTACGCGAAGAATAAAACTGAAGTAGACGACGAAGATGATGACATTGATGTAGACGATGTTAATTGCAACAACCAAAGTATAGAAACTAAGAACTACACTATCAGTTCGGAACCATATAATAATAGTGGGATATCCACCATTCTCTTGGCTGCTGGACTCAGCGAACGAAGATCGTCTATTTCGGATATAAAGGGAACTGGAGCTGAAGTTTCGTCTCTTCGGACAACTGGAGGCGCGGCTACGTCAGATGCTTCTGTAGATGGTCCTGATCAATTAAAACAAAGAAGAGTTAGTATGAAAATCAACGACTTGTTGACTTGAAATGCTATTTATTAACGCTAACAAAACTACCAATGTCATTTCTACTATGATTTTCCAGAGCAACGGAAAAACTTACGTTAATGTTATTTATTATTACCAATCACGGTATGTCTATTTTTAAGGACAAGGGGAAAAGTTACACCCACTTTATGTACTTGGTTATCTATTTCTTGGTGATATGATTGACGGTGCCTATTGATAAAACTATACACTATTTGTTTCTCTTTTAATGTTCATCTTGTATGTCACGCCCTTTCTATATATTATCGGTTCAATTCATGGTGTAATTAATATAACGTAGAGTAGAAAGGTGCTAGTTTTGGTGCTACATAAATACTGAAGAGTTGCAGCCAATGCACGAAGTGCTGCAACCATGGATGAAAATCTGATCTCCGGATTTGATCACGTGATTGAAATCTCACTTCCGACCACAATATCAACGTCTGGAAAAGTGACACTTGTATAGTATGTAGAGTGAGTTTGATCTACCTGAAAACCAACTGGAAAAAAGTGGATAACAGCCTGTAGGTAACGCTGTACGTGCTTTGGCGTATCAATTTTCAATAACAATGGATTTTGTAGATTTTGATTCGTTTCTGAATGATGAAATTACTGGCGAAGATAATTTACCCCATCCACAGCCAGCATTATCGCTTCCTATAACCTCAAATATTGAGACTATTGGCAAAAGGATTTCGAGTTTGAACACGATAACTCGAAGCTTGTTGAAATTTGAGGGTACTGACGAGGAAGAAGGCGAAAGTTCTTCAGAAAATGCCTCTAAAGAAAATGAATTGGCTCAGAAGTACGCTCAAATGTCATTGAATTTCTTGAAGAAGGAAGAGACTCAACATGGTAGTGACGGGAAAATTGCCAATGGTGTAGATGGAAAGTCTTACAATGACTTTGAGCATTCAAAAGCGACATTGTCGACCAGATTGTCGCGTGTGTTAAACGATTCGTTGAGCGAAACGTTACTCCGTGAGATATTTTCCCATTTGGAGGACAAGTATTCCAGCTACGATGATTCCATAGACGAGTTGATAGAGCCCGGAGTTGTTGGATCTATGAGCCGAAAAAAGTTACGTGGCAAAGTGGAAAACGAATTGATCAAGAACCAGAGTTTGGTTCTTAAGGAATATCAGCCTGTAATCAAGCAATTGAAAGTTGTAGAAGACAGGTTGTCGAAGCTTAACGATTTGAACAAAGTCACCAACGACAACATAGAAAACAAGTTCAAGTATTCGAGCGAGTTTAATACTAAGGTGAAAGAGTTGAACAGTGAGAAAAGACTTATAAACTTGAAGAAGAATTTACTCATCAACTTCAAGGCTAAGTTCACCTTGAATGAGTATGAAGAGTTTGTCTTGGATTCTGGGGATATCAATGACGAATTCTTTACAGTGTTAAAGAAGGCTGAAGAGATCAATGCAAACTGTTCCATTTTGTTGTCGATTGAAAATCCTCAGCTAGGATTGAAAATAATGTCGAAGAGCAACCATTTGATCAACAGATCTGTAGAGAGAATCATCAATTTCACCAACAAAACGTTGAGCAATTTGTACTCATTGAACTCCAAGGCTCGTTTGCGCACTTTGCACCAATGCATGCGATACTTGAAGAACAAACTCAACTACTTCTCCAATGTCGTCAACACATTTGTAGATTCCAGAGCCAAAGTATTGGTAGATGACTTTTTGAGCCAGATTCAGGGCAATTTGGATAGCAATGGAAACGTTTCGACTTTTAAGAGAAGATCTCTGTCGATTTCAAGTGAAACTTCCTCGAGACCCATTTATGTTTCTGCTCATGATCCTATTCGTTTCATTGGTGATCTTCTTGCCTACGTCCACTCGCTCGTCGTAAACGAGTCAGATACCATCATCAGCATTTTCACATTCGAGACTTCCGAAAGCGAAGTAGAAAAAAAGGAGTTTGAAACTATCATCAAAGACATTATAGACAAAATTCTCAAGTCGTTGGTGAAACCTGTGAAATCAAAAGTTACCCAAATCATTTCAGCCGAAACCAAGTTGTCCACGAGTTACTCGATCTTCAACTTGGTCGAATTGTATTCCATGATGTTTACAAAACAGTTACTGGATACCAGTGAAGTATCTATAGCGTTGAAACTGTTAGTAAAAGCCTCACAAGATAGATTAGCCTCTATTATAAGCAACAGATTGGCCAGCATTAGAACGAGTAACCTGGCGCAGTTGGAGTTGAATCTTGATTTGCAGCCACCTGAATGGATCATAGAATTCTACTCGGATCTTCTTCCAATTTTAGACCAAACTACAACTGATACGATCTTCAACTTTACTGCAGAAGAAAACGAAGAGTTCATGAAGTTGCTTGTGGATGAACCTATCGAAATCTTTTTTGAGCACATTGGTAGCAACAAAATCTTTGAATCCAAAAAAGATCAATTGATTCTTAAGCATAACTTCTTGGATTTAATTTTATCCAAACTATTACCCATCACCATTGTGAGCGATAAAGTGATCGAGATCAACGAAATGATCAATACTTTAACTCAAGAGTTGACCCAATTACAACTTGAAGCAATTTTGAAGGAATGTGGTCTCTATGATTACTACAACATTGTCAACATGATCTGTCCCTTCAGTGACGACTTCTTCGACACGTCTATTTACGAGCCAATCAAAGAAAACCAATTGTACAATAAGTCGGAATTGCTTAAGATTAATGAAATCATCCAGAGTTATATTCCAAATGCATTACTTGACATCCAGCTGTCGCTATTGAAGCTAAACCCACCTAGTATTGTCAATGAAGTTACCACGAATGCGTCGCTTGAATTTGTAAAGTACTATGGCAAGTTGAGCCAAATAAACAGTGCATTTTTACAAGAAACATTTACCTGGTCCGACTTTGAAATCGCAACCTTGTTAGGTGTAGATGAAGACTACACTGAATTCATAAAATTGGTAGCCAATTCTGGTTAAGTCATCATAAAAGTCATTTATATTACATCTATGTATTATAATGGTTAGAGTAAGCTTTAAAGTGCTCTAATAACACCGGTTATATTCCTGTTATATAACGTTGATATGGTCGGGGATTTTTCCTCGTCCATAGCCGTCCTTAGCATAGTAATCCATAGGATAATACTTTTCACTCCATTTAGTATCTTGTTCTAGCATCACCATAGCCTCGTAAGGAGTTAGTAGCGGCTTGTTGAAGGCGTAACCCCAGTCTATAGATAATCTGGGGCAGGCCACTTGCACAAAGGCGTCTACATCATCAAACATCGAAAGCTTCTGAGGAAAAATTTCACTCAAGATGATCTTGACTACCTGAATGCCTCGAGAAGATAACGATTGCTCAAGCTTGTCTAGAGTTACGGGGTTTCCTTGCCTTCCAAGAGCTCCGAGTATGAGGCCTATCTTCTTTGCTTTTGATGCTGTCTTTATGGCATCGTCTCTTACCTGGATCATTTCCTTCTGGTCGTAATACTCTCTGGTGAACTTTCTTGAGTAAGGGTCGTATCTATATGCTGGGATTTCTGGGTTGTGGATCATGGAACTTTCCAAGTGGAAACGGCCATCTCCGATGTATATCATTCCGCTTATATGATCCTTGTTGAGTCTGGCCGATGTGCAGCCCAATACTTCACCCTTGGAAAGAGGTCTAGTCTGGGGAGGTATTAAGTATATAGGTTTCTCTGAATCGCTCTCTAGTTTGGCTTTCGCGCTGTGAATAGTGGGGTTGAACTGAATAGTACCAAACACAGCTAATTGCGAGCCTTGGTCGAAGTTTAACTTGATCGTGTTGATCAAATGGGATTCATCGATGTTGATGGTGACAAAAACGTACAACACCTTGATGGCAGTGATGTCTATAGGAACCAAACATGAATGGGCATAATGAACAATGAAGTCACAATCAAGTGATCTAGCCGTATAGTCGTCGATACAACACGCACCATATGATACATCTCCCATCACTACAGTTTCGACTTCACAGAACTGCTCCAAGATATCAGAAATGATCAATGAGTAGATTAGCAAGCCTTCGGGCATCTGGAGAGCAACTCTTTTGGCGCCATGTTTTTTGATATTCCATACAGTCTTCTGAATTTCAAAGTTGTAATTCGATGGCAAAAGCTTTATCGCTTCATTCAACTCCTTGTCGTTCAAAATATCGTCAGGGATCTGGTTCATGACTCTCCCTAGATGTTTGTTCTTGGTAGAAGAAACTAAAGCAGATCCATTTTCAGAAGATTCATCAGGTGCTCCAGGTTTCTTTCCCACAAAACGTCTTCTCGGTACTTTCTTGCTGGTTTCAATAGCTTCCACCATTCTGAGTTATACAAGCGCTTAAGTTGTTACAAGCAAGAAAGGAGGAATACTAGCTTAAAAGAGATTCGATTAGTTATAATCTCAATACTGGAGTCGCACCAAAAAAAATCGTAATCACATCGTGCGGCTCACATTTGCAACTGTTAGTCTAACCATTATCAGAATGAAGTCATAACTTTTGTTTACGTCTTTTTAAGAATTCTATTTTATTGTGCCTAAGTCTTCCCTCGTTTGCTATGATAACTCCATTCTTTAGTATCAGGCAGGACGACGAATTCGTCTATATTGATGTTAAGATTTCCCATGTCAGATTCAGTGCCCAGGGCATTGAGATGATCGTAGACAATGAGCTTTTCATCTTTTCGCTCAGCCCCTACTATTTGAGGTTGAGACTTCCCTATGCCTGTGTTGACGATGAGAGATCACATGCTGAATATAACCTGAAGGACGAAGCAGTAAATATCAAAATTCCCAAAGAGACAAAAGGACAATTCTTTCCTGACTTGGACTTGACCACGAAACTCTTAGCAAGAACTGCTGAGAGCCAGCCACTTGATGAAAACGAATTGAAAGAGGTTGGAAAGCCGGAAACGAAAGAAAACAACTCAATTCCAAAACATGCTAAGCCTTTAATCGAAGAACTTGATGTGAATAACGATATATCCTCTACAAAAACGCAGCAGTTAGAACAGGATATAGCTGAAGGGGAAAAGTTCAACTGGGAGATATCTCAGGAAGCTGCTACTGATCCGGCCATAAACACTGATGACAGTATCAAGATGGCGGCTATCAAGTACGGTTTCAATAATCAATACAATGCCATTGTTGGAGTGTCTGTTTCTAACGGAAATGATATCAACGAGTTGGGTGATCCAGAAAACACTCCTGCTACAGATAGAATAATAGAGAGATTGATCAAGGAGAACATCAAGTTTGATCCCGAGTTCTATGCTGCTGACTACATCATGGAGAAGTACCCCAGCCCTGATGATGAGAAGTCTTTCAAGGAGCTCTTGGAATGGAAGAATCCCTTGGTGAGGCAATTCTTGAAATGGTACAAGGCTCAGCAGCAATTGCCTTTAGCCGAAAGAACGCAGGTAATGCCCGTACAATTCTCTAAAGAAGAACAGGAAAAGATGATAAACCTTCCTCGTAAGTCATATCTTGTAGAAGAGGTGTTTAGACCACAACTCTACACGCTTCTTGTCTCGTTGTTGTTTTCGTATCATTTCGATTTGAGAGAGACTGAAGGCGAACACAATATAGAAAGTGCATGGACCATAGGCAGATTGACTCCACAAATAGCATACTTGGATTCGCAGATTCTTGTTCCTACTGGAAATGAGAGTATATTGCGCGCTGCCGTCATAACTGGTATAAGAAGAGCCCTCTCTTATCCTTTGCATAGAAACTACAATTTGACCGTCAAGGTTTGGGAAGATGTGTATTATAATCTCAGAGGGGGAAAAAGATTGGTGTTGAAGGCATTGTTAGACTTGAAGGAGTTGTTCAGATATCATGATGTCTACTATGTGTATGATAAGATATGGCTCGAAGACTTCTGTTCGTGGTTGATCAGTGACGATGTTACCGAGGCTACACTTCGTACATTAGCTCATGACTTAAAGATGGAGTACACCGGCTTACAGAAGACTGATATCACCTTCGAGAAATTGGATACTGAAGCCTCTCAAGAAGATGGAGAGGAAGACAAGGAGGACATAATTGCCTTGAATCTTCACGACATAGAAGTCATGGCTGAGAACCTGTTCCAGGCTTTCCAGAATAACTTATAGAGTAGAATAGTATGTTTCTATATTTGATGGAAAATAAAAATGTATAGTATTCTAGTTACGAAAGATAGCTCCAAGAGCGCCACCGACCAATCCTCTCACTCTGTTCACATCTGCTCTGGCGTAAGCAACGAGGAGTCCAAAACTCAAACTGAATGCAAGTGTTTCTAAGCGTAAATTTCTCTCCGTGGGCTCTGCTGAAAGAAAAGTTCCGATTGCCTTTGGAGCAACATAAAGCGATAATTCCTTTCGTCTGTGAGGACTTTCTACAAAGATACTGAATCCACAAGCCATGGACCCAAGATTAGGAGATGCACACTCCCAGAAATCATTCGACACATTCGTGAAATAGTACGAGAGCTTTCTGAACAGACACAAAAAGAGCCAATCCAAGGCTGTGAAAGAACCAAGGAATACTGATGATCTGATGGTATTTAGCAAGTATTTTTTGGGGCTTCCTCTTCGTATGAGGAACATGATTAAGTTTAATGTTCCATAGAGGTTGAACGCGAGTGTGAACAGTTTTCCAAACTTTATCAAAACATGTTTAATACAACTATCTGTGCTGAATCCATGGAGAACTCTGCAAGGAATCACGCCTGGTAAAGAAAGATCGCCATCAGACGGGTTCATGCCCTTCAGCTTGCAATAGTCTTGTAGTATCATATAGTTGGAGTCTTGTTTCTCCGCCTTTTCTCCTGGTTTGATGTAATGCAATTCTCCGCATCGAAACTGACGAAATGCTGTTACCAATTCTTCGTCCATGTGCGAAGATGCCGAGATCCAATTTCTGTACCCTGGAGTCAACCGCTCTGGGCGTGAGAACCAAGTGTCCATGATAAAGTAGGAGGAAACAATGAATAATAGAGCATCTCCATAAGTTGACAAGGAAGTCAACCCAGAGTAATGGTAATGCTTCAATATTTGAGGTGCATATGTTGACACCAATGTATCCAACGCTCTAGTTGCCAACACCAACGTCATATCTAAAGTATAGTATCTGTCATAAGTAACAGATCGCTTCTGGAAAGAAGGAAAGTTAATCAATGAAGAAAGTGAGCTAGCAATGAAAGTCGTCAAGAATGTTAATGTAGACTTGGATAATGGAACCTTACTAGTAACGAGTATACTTTTAACTATAGGAGACAATATATTAAGGGTTGCAACCATTCTTCCAATGAATACTGGGAATCCCAGATGGTGTAAGCCTCTGATGATGGTGTGTAGAGCATTACGGGGAATCTCTTTCACCTTACCTTTTCTGGCTAAGCTGAAACTACGTCTTATCAATTTAGGCAAGACGACGTAGATGAACGCTAATATGAAGGATGTTCTTGTAGAACGAGAGAGGAGTCCTCTACGTATCACCAACTCTATTGAAGATCGGATAGCATTTCGTCTTGCAGCGGAGATTGACGAAGGAACCATTAATATTGAATTTAGAAAAAGTGAAAAATCTCGAGATGCTCAACACAATGAGCAAAATACGCGTTAGATAAGCACAGCACTGAATATATGAAACCTGATTTTTCGAGATCTGGATATACCATGAAGTTTTCTTCGAGTTCTTGCAGTTCTTAAAGTTCTTCTTGAAAGAACAAATTATCTTTTTCAATTGAAAATTTCAGTTCAAAGACATCTTATCTAGTTCCATCGGAGATTTAGGCTCTTCTGCTCGGTCTGAAAAAAGTTTTGTGGGGAAACATACGATAATTCGTAGCACTAAGAATAACAAAATGACTACAAGAGGCTATGTAGGTAGAATTATACGATTTCTCTAATACCACTAAAATACTCACAGAACAAATAGATACCAACAAATGATGAAACTGTTAAGAAAGCAAGACATTACGTAGATTAGCGTGTTGTTAATAAAAACAGATCTAGCTACGAGATTTAGACAATTCAATACACACCTAAAATACTACACTTTCTACGATACAATATACATACAATATACATTGTATATGTAATAAATACTCTATCATGAATCGTTAACGTGACTCTTTGCTGTCGCGGCTCTGACAAGAACTTTTAGTATGTGAAATAATCAGCGAAAGTAGACAGTGCAAATGTCAGGGACATCATTATCTGCTTGAGGGAGAAAGGATATCGTGGGGGTATCTGCCCACATTCAGCAGCTGGCGTGAGTGGGAGATGTGGGGAGGGTTAGCTGAATCAAGTATACTTTCATTGGCATCGTTGCGAGGAATCAACTTGGACGAATCCCCGGCCGTGGTGTTGCTGATATCAGAAACGGTATCTACATCTACAGTCATATCATGGTCTTCATTTTCGTTTTCACGACTTTCTGTTGTAGGGTGGGACGATAGCGACCGCTGCTGTCTTTGGCCTGCCCCAGGAACTCGGGGCAATGGAGGAGCCAAAGTTTCTGAAGGTGAAACCAAGTCTACTGACATGCTTTCTGACTTTTGTCTTTTGTGAGCATTCTGCTGTTGAGACAGTTGTGGTATGAAAGGGTTTCCACCTCCTATGATTGGTCCTTGCCCCGGACCCTCGGGTTTCCAGTGGTGAAACTGGATGATATGCTGGAACGAAGTCATTGACTCTTGAGAAGGAGGCTCTGTCAGTTTACTTTGTTTGTGAAGTGGCTGTGCTGGTGATGGCTTTACTTGTATGGTGGAAGTAGCTCCTAGTGGCGATTGGAGCTGGAGGGAAGGGTTTCCGGGTGGCGGTAGAGGCTGGAGATTGGCGCCTTTCGATCTTGCCGAAAGCTGTTGTTGTGAAGGATACTCAGCCGGTGCTAAATCTATGGTGTTTGTGCGACTTTGGCGCAAACTGGGTGATTCTACAGGCATAGAGAAGTGCCGTTGATGCAGCTGAATCGATCTTCCACGTCGGGAAGACGAAGAACCAGTAGTAGGAACACCTCTATACGGCGTAGTAGGTGAAGCTAGGTTTGCAACTGCAGCAGCACCAATTTTAGCAGGTGAAAGCGGCCTTCTAACTGCAGAAGTGTTCGACGAAGAACCAGTACCAAATCTATAATTTATTGGAGGCACCGGACTGGCATTCAATGTGTCCAGAAGCATTGTCAGACGAATCAAGCCACCGCTGGAAGATCTACTGTGTGATTTCTGGTAATGGGTAGATTCAGAAGGTTTATGAGATTGTGATTGAGGCTGTACTTGAGAATGTGGTTGTGATTGTGGTTGTGATTGCTGTTGTTGGTATTGTTGCAATTGTTGGAGCTGGGCATTTTCAGGCCCTTCCGTCGTGTTTCCTACGCACATTAATGGAATGAGATTGACGGGGATCTGTGCTCGAAGAGCTGTTTGGATGATCGAGAGATTTTTGTTGGCAATTTCGACCCGGTAGAAGTCCTGTTTTGTTTTCTCCTGTTCAGCTCGTAATTTCACGGTTTCGATGAAGGCATTTTCTGAATATGGAAAGGACGATACATTGGGCCCCAAAAGCGAGAGCAATCCTGTTTTATCAATGGAATGGAAAGCTTCCGTATCTGCATTATCACCCTGTGTTTGCGTATGAGGATTGTCGAGTTCAGAAGTCGATGCTGGGCGTTTTTGCGGAATTCTGGATGCGGAGGAAGGATTGGATGCAGATGAAGTCGATGAGATTGTGTTTGGATTTGTGTTTGTGTTTGAGCTGGCGCTGGAGCCGGAGCTCTTCGATGCCTTCTCCTGGCTGGAGAACTTGTCTATGAGGGAATGGACGCTCATGGAAGCAGACATTGCACGAGAGAGAGGTGTCTATGAACGTGTGGTAGGGTGGAGACAAAGACAAAATGCGAGAACGAACATGGGCCGGACAGGGCTGGGGAAGAAGTGAAAAGAAAGATAAGCAGCGGTACTAACAGGAGCGTGGCAGATGCAACACAAGTCCCGAGAATAACAATTGCAAGCGACCAGAATGTAAAGAAAAGCTAGTAACGTACTAGAAACCAAGCTGGAAAATGGTCTGAAAACAGAGATCTGGTGCCAAAAAGAAGATGATGATTATTAAAAATAAATTTGATGTGCTTAAAAATCAACTCTCTCACTGAGTAGAAAAAAGTACTAGAAAATAAACTGCTTGCTTTAATAATAATAAACAGTAAATATAATAGCGGGTCCAGAATGAGAAAAGATCCATTTGTGATTCCAAATAAATTCAACAAGGCGGATATACAACTTCAACCTATGGGGACTTAAATTATATACATAAAGTATAGACTGAGACCAATTATAAAGTTTTGTAGATCTTTTATGTATCCTTTTTGAAAATTATATCGACACAAACTGTATTCCATGTACCAAATACCATAAATTAAAGAAACCTTCTGTGTCTAACACGGCGATGGTAGTCCCCATCTTCGTGAATCCTCCAGTAAATGAATACAGACTGAAATCTGGAACTGGCCAAAAGGGTGTCTCTGAGATCACCCTATTAATATGCCATATAAGCCCATCTGGTAATCTCCAGTCCCCACCATATGCATTTCATGATTCAAGTGGGAAAATATCCTCTGCATTTTTAACAATGAATCTTTCAGTTTTCGCTGTTATTGTTAGGATCGCCGTCTTTGCACCTCCATTTCAAGAGCTCTCTTTCTACTTCATGCCTCACAATGTATTCTATTCTCGACTCTGCAGCACACACTATTTCATGCTCCAGTCAAGTCTGAGATTTCTTTAATTCTGTGCTCTACCTTGTATCTATTTTCCTTTATTCGCAAATTTACACAATTTTTTCTCTGTCGCCTTCGGTCACCTACTGCTCCATCATGTAGGTGGGAAGTAACTGGGTGCTGTTTCGTGTTTTTAGCCTGATCTTGAGGCTGGTGGATCGGAATGTGTTTCATTTACGTGGGAATGCTAACACATACGCTAACTGCCGCGTTTCTGCTTACAACCGCTTCCAATGTCATAATACCGTGTTGATTTGACCCTTGACAATATTAACACATATCTGTCTCCATCAGGGCAGAATTTCTCAACCTTCTCTCCACGAACTCATTTGGGTCCATTTTGAACTCCGTATTTTTTACGCAACTCCTTAACCATCTGCACAGGGCACACAACGCAGATACCAAGATCTAAGGTTAGTATGAAGTTGTTCCGGGGGTGTTATAGCCATTAGAGTAGAAGTAATAACCGCTTTTTGTCGGTATGTCGTCGTATTCTTGTTTGTACTATATTTGGCTCAAATTGATAGGCTGAATAGGAGAGTGTTCAAATACTTTATTGCTAGTCTTTCCATCGCAGACTTCAGGCAATCTAAGAAATCTCCTTCTAATACTTCTACAAGCATTTTGAAGAATAGACATTTGGCTATTGTTTCGCTTGCAAACGTTAGCATTAGATAAGATTCTACAAGGCATGTATAGCAGAGAATTGATGTTGTAATCTTAAGCCAAGTGTGCAATAATACTGCGAATTAGCAAATTTCATGTAAAACTATGAACAAATTGGATACTAACTTGCAAGTCAAATCACCATTCTTGTATTACTCAATGTTCTATCCGTTGGCTGCAACGATTTCAAAAAAAAATAAAACTCCTCATCCTATACAACTTCTGGCTGGATTGGTATATACGTCTCAATGTGGAATAGTAGAGTTCCATATCAGTTACATGAATTTCCTATTTCGTCTGATTGAAGGATGCGCAATTTCGCTTATTGACGGGAAAATACTGCATTGCGTAGCGATGTCACGGCCCATTCGTTGTTCCTTTGATCAGTCGGAAACTGGTTAAACCATATGAAACGGCTCCCAAACGTGCCGTGGGATAAAGATCATTGTAGCTACTTTTTGAGTAGAAGATATACGAGCTCATGGCCCCTGAAATACGATGCACTTGCAAAAGGTCAGCTGTAATTATCTGCTCTCACCGTACACACATGAAATATATGTGATTATTTCAGCAATAGGTGGAATATATATTTACCATTTTCTAACTGAGCAGCTCTGTCCACATATTTCTGGATAAAAAGGCAGAGTTCAGCTATGAAATCTTAAGTGGAAGAGTGAAGAACTACGGAAAGCCATTGAAAGAAAAAAACAATAGAAAAAAACCTTGGATTCAGTTTAAGGAATTCATTTCAAGGAATATTTAATTAGGCATATATGTTAACTGATGTTTTCGTAAATGGAATTCGTCTTGCAGAGATTTTAACTATTTTGCACCCATTTGAGTTTATACCCCAAGCGCACTAATATTAGTGTAGAATCACTGTTGCGGCATGGGTGTCTAGACATATCACACAATCTGCAGGATTCATGTTGATGTGTCTTTTCCAAAATTTTAAAAATCTCGAAATCAACTTTGAAGATCGAGACTGTTCTCCATAGCTTAAACCATCTGGGCCTGGAAATATAGAAAGTGACGCGCGTCTAATTTAGCGAGCTGGACGACGCTTATTAACCGTCAGAATTGTAGAGTTTTGAGATAAACAGATCTGGAATTTGCACAATCTAATATGGCCAAGAACAAGAAAAAGCTGAATAAGAAGCCGAAATCTAGTCCTACAGATGGCGCTGATATTGGAAATGATGATATAAACAATGAGGGAGATATTGTTGCAGAAGAAGAAGAAACCATAGAAAGCGAGACCCAAGATGTCAATGGAAGTTCAGAAATAGTAGAAAACGGATTACCTTCGAAAGTCGACAGCGAGCAAGCTATGAAGATTAAGCTGTTAGAGGAAAAGGTTGCATCTTTGACAATTGAGTTGAAGAATAGGGACGAACAATTACTGCATCTGAAAAATGTGTATGTAAATGGAGAGTCCGGAGAAAATGGCACCAAAGAAGAAAATGAGCGAAATAGTGCCCAGGATGAAAGCGTACAAGAGCTTTCTGATAAGTTGGCAGCTGCTATAGACGAAAGAGACGAGATTCAAAGGTCGTATGATGCATTGTTGGGCAGGTTGCAATCTGTGAAAACGATATTCAACAAATTAAAAGTAGCAGAGTCTGAACTAGAAGAGACGAAAGATACTCTTGCACTTGCAGTGGATGAAAATGCCAGTTTGAAAGAGAAGATTCAAGTGCTAGCGGCCATGGAGACGAAAAACGAGCATGACAGTGCCGTGGTTAAAAAATTGAAAGAGCAAAATGAGGATTTGAATGGTGAGTGTGACAGGTTATCGGATTCGTTAACCAAGACGAGAAGAGAATATCAACTGCAGCTTGAAGAGCTCCAGGATGAAAAGTACAGTTTGGAGAACCAGAACTCGAAGCTTTCGAAAAAGATCAATGAGCTCAAAGTTGAAATCAGCGAGTTCAATCTCATCCGCGACGAGTTAAATATGGAAAACAAAAATTCTTTGTTGAAAATCGAAGAGCTCAATGACAAAATCACTGGTAGAGATACTGAAATCAGCCAATTATACTCGACTATCAAAGAACTGGAAAGAGCTAACAACGAAAAACAGCTGGCATTCAATTCTGCTGAAGTAAAGTACAAATCCCAGATCGAACTGTTGGAAAAAGCGTTAGCTGCAGCAAAGGCGGAGTCAGTTTCCAAGCTGAAAGAGTTGGCACAAGCACAGGAACAAATAGAGCAGCTCAAGGTGGAGTCCAAGGAAGCTGAACAGTTGAAGGTGGAAATTAACAACAAACAGTTGATAATCGGCAAGCTCCGTCACGAGGCCATCATTTTGAACGAGCACTTGACCAAGTCGTTAACTATGTTGAAACAGCATGGTGGTGAAGGCAACAAAACCATAGACAAGGAGTTGATATCCAACGTTGTCATCAGCTTTTTGCAGTTTCCTCGTGGTGATACCAAAAAGTTCGAAGCATTGCAGTTGATCAGCGCTTTGTTGGAATGGTCCGAATCCCAGAGAGTTGCGGCTGGCTTGAGCCATACTGGCCCAGCTTCCAAGAGCGAAGATGGAGATAAACAAAAGCAAAGTTTTGTTAATCTCTGGACCGATTTCCTTGAGAAGGAGTCGAGTGGAAAATGAACACATGACTTTAAGTCGTCTTGCATTTTTATGTACATATATTGCATCTTAATAGTAACGAATGTTATATTTACGAGTACTTAAGAACTGTAGCGTATCTCTCGTACATACTCATATACGTATGCATTTTCAACTCTGTAGTTTTAGATTTACTTTCTATGTATTCGCAAGTTGTCTCCCGACTTTCATTGTTAAATTGTAGGATGCTTATACTACTTTTTTATGTCGCGCTACCATTTGAAACAAATCAATTGATCGCGTCTCAAATGAAAAATCCAAGCTATTCACGGTTCTTAATTTTCAATACATTACAGTATTGCAATTATTAAATTAATTTCTGCAACCATGAGGATCGACGACTTCTTCAACGGCAGCAAGGTGAAGAAGTCTACGACGAATGTAAGTTACGCGGCTGGAAACGAAGTCTTGCATCTTCAATTGCATAAGTCGACCATTTGTGAACCTGATTTACACTATTTGACTTCTCCTTGACATTGTCTTTGGTTAAGGACCTATTCAAAGGTCCTTATTGTGCGATTTATACTTGTGGTTTCAGGTTAGTTATTTCATGATTCATGTGCCACGAATAAGGTCTTTGACATGAAAATAAACTTCAGGTCTCATTATCTATGAATGAATACTAACATTCTCTAGAAAGCCGTACAATCGCCGGTGAAAAAGAGCGCAAAACACACTCAAGACACTGACGAGCCTTTGAAGTCTTCAAAGAAGCAAAAGACTGACACAGGGAATTCCAGCAAATTCAATTCTGGATCCAAAAAAATGTCCAATGTCATTAGTTTGGACTCAGACGATGACGAAGACTTCGATATGAAGGATGATGGAGATGAAGACGATGACGAGTTCAACGACGACGACATTTTCGGAGATGAAGATGATGATGCTTTCCTCGACGATATTGAGGAAATCAAACCTCCACACACATCTAGAGTGTCTCCCAGAAAGGCTGCCGTAGAGGTGAAACAATCTCCTAAAAGGTCACCAAAGAAGTCCCCCCAAAAAGCCAAAAAAGAACCGATAGTTGAACCAATTGTAGAAACTGTAGAACAGACGTCGCCCGCAAAGAAAAAATCTGCTCCTAAACCAAAGACCGAGATACCTGACTCAGCTCCAATTTCTAGTGGTATGACCGCAGAACAAGTTTTGTCCACAATTCCGGATGCAGACTTGCCAGAGGATGTAGAAGATAAGAAGTTCAACTTCTTTGCCAAAAAGGCAGCCGACGCGTCAACTGGCACTGGCGAACTGGTTCAAATTCCAGAAGCTCAACCAAACTGCTTATCTGGTTTAACTATTGTGTTCACTGGTGTGTTGCCCAGATTAGATAGAGATACTTCCGAAAATTTGGCCAAGAGGTACGGCGCCAAAGTTACAAAGTCTATTTCTGGTAAGACGAGTTTAGTAGTTATAGGAGATGAAGCTGGTCCATCCAAGATCAAAAAGATAAAACTGTTGCATATAAAAGCCATAAACGAAGATGGGTTCATACAGCTTTTGCAGAGTATGCCAATGGAAGGAGGAGATGGAGCAGCCGCTCAGAAGGCTAAATTGAAAAGAGAAGAAGAGGAACGTAAAATCGTAGAAGAAGCCGAAGAAGAAGAACGTAGGGCCCAAGAGGAGGAAGCCAGACAGAAAAGGCTTTTGGAAGCACGAAAAGCTGCCTCAATTGAAAAGGCCTCGCATTCACAATCTTCTCACAGAGAGCCAGCAGAAGTTCCCAGAATCATACCTGACAGCGAAAAGTTGTGGACTGTTAAGTATGCTCCCAGCAGGATTGACCAGCTTTGTGGAAACAAAGGACAAGTTCAGAAATTGCAAAACTGGCTTTCCAACTGGTTCGACAACGCTAAGAAGGATTTCAAGGTTCCTGGAAGAGATGGCAGTGGTATTTACCGAGCTTGCTTAATAAGTGGTCCACCGGGTATTGGTAAGACTAGTGCAGCGCATTTGGTTGCAAAATCGTTGGGATTTGACATCTTGGAGAAGAATGCCTCAGATGTCAGATCCAAGTCTTTATTGAACTCCAATCTCAAGTCCGTGTTAACAAACACTTCAGTTGTGGGGTTTTTCAAGCATCGCGATGAAAACATTCAACACACTCAGAATGATCGTAGATTCTGCCTTATTATGGATGAAGTGGATGGAATGTCTAGTGGTGATCACGGAGGTGCTGGGGCGTTATCGGCTTTTTGTAAAATCACACATATGCCTATGATCTTGATTTGTAACGATAAGTCGTTGCCCAAGATGAGGACATTTGATCGTGTTACGTTGGACTTACCTTTCAGAAGACCTTCCGAAGCTGAGATGAAGTCCAGATTGATGTCTATTGCTTTACGAGAAAAGATCAAATTGGATCCCACAGTTATTGGGCAGTTAGTCCAGGCTACAGGGAACGATATCAGACAGATCATTAACTTGTTGTCTACAGTTTCCAAGACTCAGTCGAGTATAGGCGGAGAACAAGCCAAGGACGCAGCCAATAGCTGGAAAAAGCAAACAGTTTTGAAGCCGTTTGATATCACAGCAAGATTGTTGAATGCTCAAATCTACTCTCCTAATGCAAAGCATTCCTTGAACGACAAGATTGATTTGTATTTCAACGATATTGATTTCGCTCCGCTTATGATTCAAGAAAACTACTTGCTGACACGGCCATCCGACGCTAGAACCCCACAGGACCATCTAAGAAGAGTTGCAAATGCTGCCGACGACATTTCTGAGTCTGACCGGATCAACTCTCTCATCAGATCGAGTGAGCAGCAGTGGAGTTTGTTACCATTCCATGGTGTTATGTCATCTGTCAAGCCTTCTTCGCAAGTGGCAGGCCAGATTTCGCAACGTATCAACTTTGCTGGATGGTTGGGACAAAATTCGAAAGCCATGAAGTACCAGCGGATGTTGCAGGACTTGCAGTACCATACTCGCTTAAGAACTTCTACAGACAAGAAGGAGTTACGCTTGGACTACTTGCCTACACTTCGTCAACGGTTGACTGAGCCATTGTTACAAGGCGAAGAGCAAGGGATCCAGCCAGTGATCGACATCATGGACTACTACTACTTGACTAAAGAAGATTGGGACAATATTGTAGATTTGGGTGTAGGCAGGTACAAGGGAGAGTTGGTGTTGAAGGGTATCAGCACCAAAACCAAGTCCGCGTTCACTAGAAGCTACAATAGCACGACGCATCCTATTGCTATCTACAAGACGGGTAATTCTGTGGGAGCCATGGTATCGTCCAAGAAGAATGTGGACTACGAAGATGTGATTGAAGATGACACAAACACTCCCGATAAGGACGATGAAGAAGTTGATCCCGATAAGATCGACAGCAAAAAGGACAAATTGATCAAGGAGGTGAAGCCCAAGAAGACGGCCAGGAAAGCCAAGGCGGCACCCAAAGGTCGCAAGAAGTGAGAGGGGCAGCGATAAGAATTGGCGAGTCGTGTGGTGCGCTATGGAAGGGCATTCGGTTCAGCCGTGTAGTATAATATTTTTACTAGATAAATATTAATCATAATGGAGGAATGCACAGAACGGCCACGGCAAAGAAGCAGGGTTCGTTGCATTGTAGTCGTATATGATGCATATATATGTACTACACCATTAGTGTATGTGGCACTAAGTATAAATGGCATCTAGATACGAACCACGAACCACAGAACTTAACTATGTACATATCTTATACAGAGACACTGTAATTGTAAAAATGAACAATGTCCGTGCTCAAACTTGCGATTGCGAGATAATTATTGTACTCCTCCGAGTATATCGAGGCATCTTCAGATTGAACACCCCGTCCAATAATCAGGAGCACATCGCCGTCTCAAATTCTGGGCCTGTGGTGTTCCATCTCCGCCATTCGTATTATTTCGTCAGTATTATTTGCACCCAATTGGGCCCTCCGGTACCGACCACAGTTGCGAAGAAAATTTTCAGGCCACTGAAATTCGTACCCGCGCAATTTCAACTTCTCAGTATTTCTCTCAGTAATTCTCCATATTGTCCCAAATTTCAATGTTCTTTGTGCCTAACATTTTCTACAGAACAAAGGATCTGCAGCTCAACCGAAACAAAACGTCTTTACGTTTCATTTTTATGAGACAATAACAAACGAACCATTCTCTTTTAGACTATCTGCTATATTCCTCAATCTTTTAGCCGTGCCTGTGATTGGCTTCTTCGTTCTCCCTCTAATACACTAGTCATCACGCTCGTGCCGCAGATCCAGGCTCATTTCTTCGTTTGAGTCTATGCTTGGTTGCAGTTGAATCAGCACTACAGAACCAGATTCTCTGAGACGTCCAGCTCCTGCCGCAAACTACTCCGCATTGTTCTACATCCATCAATTCGTTCTTTTCCTTTCTAATAGTGAAGATTTTGTGGTGACAATTCTTAAAGCGGAATTCAACCGGAATTGACGTAGTGATTGGTGAGAATTTTAACATTAATCAAAACTAATCAATATTAGAACATTAATTCTACAATACCAATTCAACATTTAATCCACAATAGTCCTTATTCGCCTTCCTTGTTCCTATATATATTAGCATATCTAAACTATCACCGCTGGTCTCTGATAGTGTCATCATGTCTAACCCCGGCCCACCACTCTTCAATGTGCCCAACACCAAACGCACAGGCACCAAGTTGCCGACACTTCTCATCCCGTCTTCAGTGTCTTTGAATAAAATCAACGACAACCAGCATCACAACCTGCAACTCCAACAGATCCAGATGCAAATACTGAACCAGAACCAATACCAAAATCAAAATACCAACCAATATCACAATCAGAACCTAACACATCAGAACCAAAGTCAGATACAACAAAATCAGCCAATTCAAAACCAATCATCCCATAGCCAGAATCATATACCTAATAATAGTACTAATAATCCGCATCTTTCTGTCCATCCGCAGTATCACTACTCACAGCAACAGCAGCAACAACATCAACAGCAACTGCAGTTCCCATTGAACCAAAGTGTTAATCATCAATCCACATTATCAACGTCTTCTGCATCTAGCTCGTTGTACACACCAAACTCGACTACCTCTTCATCCTATAGTAACTATACCAGTAGCAGTAAACCTCTTAAGAGGAAGCCTCCACCAATTGACTTTCTGAAAGTCAGTGGCTCTTACTCGTACACACCCGAAACGGTATCTCCGCTTCCCAACGTGAGCCCTAACAGCGAAGCACTCTCGGAAGACGTAGGTCAAGAACCCGTGTTTTCTAATGATAATCTCAGTTACGGCAATAACGACTATCATGCGTCTCTTAACGAGAGCAACAGCAGTAACATCAGTGGTTACAGCAACATCAGTAATACCAGTAAAAATAGGAATCTGAACGATTCCAGCAATTCCACAAGCTCTAACAATCCTCGCATCAACAATACTTCTTCGAATTCTAATACTATTAATGATGAATCTATGGACATAGATAGTTCCGTAGATCCGGCTACTAAGAAGATCGAGGAGTTGACTCCAGACGACTGGAGATACTTGGCTAACAACAAGAAGATAGTAGAAATCAGCAAGCTAGGAGAAGGTAATGGAGGCAGCGTCTCCAAATGTAGATTGAAGGGAAATTCTAAGGTGTTTGCCTTGAAGCTCATCAATGCTGACCCCAACCCAGATGTCCAGAAACAGATCATCCGTGAATTGCAATACAATCGGCTCTGTAATTGTCCATACATTGTACAGTACTATGGCACGTTCATGGTGGAAGCCCAGTCTATGATTGGTATCGCTATGGAGTACATGGGAGGTAAGTCGCTTGACTCGATCTACAAGCGGGTGATCGAATTGGATCCCACCAATCGCATCAACGAGAAGGTCATGGGCAAGATTTCTGAATCGATTCTACGTGGTTTAAATTATTTACACCAAAACAGAATCATCCATCGTGACATTAAACCTTCCAACATCTTGTTAGATTCCCAGGGAAACATCAAACTCTGTGACTTTGGTGTATCTGGTGAAGTCGTCAACTCATTGGCTACAACATTTGTGGGAACTCAGTACTACATGGCACCTGAAAGAATCAGAGGCCAGCCCTACTCTGTGACTTCAGATGTGTGGTCATTAGGACTCACGTTGTTGGAGGTTGCTACTGGTAAGATTCCGTTCGACAATGGGTCAGATTTGGCTACGTTGGGCCCGATAGAGCTCTTGACATTGATCTTGGAATACGAGCCTAAACTCCAAGACTTGCCGGAAGATGACATATACTGGAGCGAGTCGTTTAAGAACTTTATCTCATACTGTCTCAAAAAGAATAGCAATGAAAGACCCAGTCCTCGACAATTGTTAAACCATCCATGGAGTGTGGGTCAGCTGACAATCAAAGTGAGAATGGACAAGTTTGTACGAAAGTTGTGGGGAGATCCTGAGGAAGAGTAATGAAGAAGTAGAAGAAGTGAGTAATAAGAGAGAAAAATAGAATAGCTGCAATATCAATAGCAATTTATTCTACATTATTATTTATCAATTTCACTGTAGCCTTAAATTGTGTAAAAGAAATGAGATTTCGCAGCCATTTCAGGTCGTGGTTTGTTTCCGCTACTATTTCCGAAATGCTTATGAATTAGATAAATCGAGAACCTTCCTGAAGAAATCAGGTATGTATCTAATATCAGTCTCTTCAATTTTTGTTCAAAATGTCTCTTAAATATTCTATTTGGTAAGACTTTAAATTTATGCTGATTCTGAAGCTGCGAAAAACGAGGCTCACTGAATAAATCTGGACTTTTTCTTGCGAGTTTGAAAATCACCTGCTATAGATCACCTGCCTCGACCGCACTCATCCAATCACAGAAAAACAAAATTTCAGCAATATTGAAAGATACTGAAAAGTCTCTAACAGTAAATAAATCCAGGTTAAGCATCCCAAACTCAAATACACTATGCCTGTGCCATTCGAAGGGTTGTTGCCCTATGCTATTATGACCGCTTTCTTTGGAGTAGCTGGTCACGGTGTCGGTTTCATCAGATACTGGGACAACGGCTGGAAGAAGGACAGATTCGATTTGGATTCCTGGGACGAAAGAATGATGAATAGAGACTTCTTGCTAACAGGAGTCAAAAGGGGCCAGAGCCATGAGCCGGTGGCTCCAGAATCATTCAAGACGGCCGATGTGAAGTTGCAGAAGTACTACTCTGCCTACAACGACCAATACTTCTCGTTCAGAGAGAGATTGTACAGAGGTTATGTCACCGGAAACTGGGACTTTTCCTAGACCAGTCTGTCTTACAGACACTCGGGAGTTTGCTAGACTATAGATATGGATATCAATCTTCAAATGGATATCTATGGAATTCTATAGATATCTGAAATGAGTGTTTCTGTGGATATACTACTAGTACAACTATAAATATCCATAGACTAGTATCTATGGAGCCCCACCATTGCATTCTACACTTCTATTTATCACGTCTTTATGTACTAAATACACATTACAATTAACGTTATGTATTATCCTATTGTAGCATTAAATACTGCTATAGTTATCATAGTGTATACGAGGGAACCATGGTTCTCATTATAGTATAACCTATAAATACTTCAATAGCATCATGTACCATTGTAATACAATAAATATTCTGCAGTTATACTACAATACTCTACAGTTGTCTCTCAATGCAATGTTCTGTTCTATGCTATCTAATGTATATCACTTGAAGTCTTTATAGGTCCACTTCTCGGTAATCTTTGGTGTATACTTTCTTCTCTTGGCCACTGGGATTCTCGTCTCGATCTTTCCGGTTGACTGCAAGTTCAACATCTGGTCGTAGAACAAGTTTCCTTCCGGCTTCAAGTTTTTTAAGTTGTTGGTCAACTCGTTGGATAACTTCACTTCCAAAGGTGCCTGAACTGCATCGTACTTGAACAACTTCTTAGGTTTGTTGCTGACGTTTTTGTCCTTCTTGCTGGTCTTCTTGTTGGTAGAATTGTCTTCTTTCTGCAACAATTCATCTAAGTTAGTCAAGTCGCGTAACTGCTTCTTCAACTCCTTCAACTCCTGCTGTAACCCCTCTCTCTTCTTGTGCTTTTCTTCTCTATTTCTCTTGGTCTTGGTCTTGATCTTGACCTGCGTAGGCTTGTTTATAGACAACTGGTAATCTCCATCTTCTTCGTCTTGCTGTTCTTCTTGTTCGTTCTCGCTGTCTTCACTGTCAGACTCGTTAACGTCCAACGTATTCATCAACTCCTTGATCTTCTCGCGGTGTTCGGCCATCTGTTGACGAGTCAACTCACGCTTGTGTTCCAAGCCATACTCCTTATTTATCAACTGTTTCCAGGACTCCAAAGAGGGATTGTACGATTTGCCTGCGTCGATGACTTTCTTGTTCAAATCATTCTCAATAACACGAATGGGTGCACTCTTCAACGTCTTGGGCACAACGGAAGCCTGGGTGAACTCAGTTGTAGACGAAAAATTGGATACGGGAGTCTCTTCAATCTCCTCAGTACCCCAAAGATCCTTGTTCTGAACATGTATTAAGCCATCTTTGTCGATTCTATTCTTGATTTTAGACTCGTCCTTGTATTTTCCTCCTGCCAACTTCATCAATCTTAACACCTCTGTTCGCTTGACTCCCTGGATTGTATTTTTGGTTTCAGCTTTCGATCCTTTGGGATGGGAAAGAGCTTCAACTTTCGATTTGTTGGTGAGAATTTCATGAGTCTTGAGCTTCTTTTCTACTTTCCTACTCTGTAAGGAAACTGAAGGAGTTGAGTCAATAACGAAATCATCTTCATCTTCATCTTCATGGCCCCTCTTCAGACTCTTCTTTCCTACATGGATCTCATTTTCTCTATTCTCTTCCAAGGCTGTTTCCACATCCTGGATATCGATATTCTTTCTCCACGCCTTCTTTCCCTTTCTGGAAGGTTTGGGCTTTGCTCCACTATTCTTTACAGTTCCTGACATAGTGTTTTGCTCGATACTGTAGAATATACCGTTAATTTGGAGAAATCACTTAGAGTCTCGATTTTTTTATGTACCAGAGATGAGTAGCCTGCGCAGAAAAAAAAAAATCCTGACATCACGTGATGCTGATAAGATAAACATGGTTGCAAGATTCCTATATCTATACCGATATATATTTGGAAAGGATATCCATAGACAATATCCAAATCTCTGACTTATATCGTATAGAATTAGTCGCTATAATTACTTAATACAACTTCTCTATAATATCTAATGTTATCTATTATGCACATGTATTCGTTATTATCATACAATAGATTAAGAGTCATTACTCGACCGGAAGTTCTTTAGATCTTGTAGGGGTAGAGTCATCGTGAATATCATTGCGGATCAGGTCTAGCTCCGCATAAGGAGATGAACTTCGGCTCGTTTTTTCAAACCCTTGGCTCAACTTTTGGAGATTCTGTTCGCTGAGTCGGTTGGGAATGGGGGTAGACAAAGCTGAGGTGTTCCCCGATTTCCTTCTGTCTTTTCTTTCCTTCCTATCTTTTTTGAGGAGCCTACTCCTGTCCAAGACGCCGGGCTGCTGAGGCTCGCCGTTGGCAAATGCCATCATATCGTTACGCCTTCTAACACCCTCGTGTATCCAGAACTCGCTTCTGTATAACTCCCAGCCTTCTCTGATATCTGTGTTAAACACTCTGGCGTTTAATACGAGTTTCACGTCTGTAACGCCGATCCGAGGTTGGCATTGCAGTTGGCACGAAACAAGAAACACTTCGAGCTTCGATTTCCTGTTGCTCTGCGCTGAAGGGTTGATATAGTGTAAGCATTCTACACACAATGTGACTATAGACAACAGTATCTCTCGGATAAGGTCTGTAATTTTGTCTGTTAAAGGTGTCTTGATCTTGACCAATCTGACGTTAAGTTGTCTGAGTCCTTTATTAGTGGACGACAAGAATTTCCGGGGAAGCACAATCGTCTTCTGGTACTCTCCCGACAAGTGGTACAACATCAAGGTGACCAACAATGCAAGTAACGTGAACTGGAGAATCACTCTTACAGTGCCCGTTGAGCTAACTGAAGCATCTAACACAAACAAGTGATGGGAGATGGATGCGATCAACGAGCAGAGAATTGCTAAAAATGTCAAATATTTACGACGAAGAGCTCGTTGCTGGATAACTTGTTCACGAAGCGACTCTTCCAAGATCAATAAGTTACGGAAAATCTTGCCAGTTGCAGGCATCAGCGTATAACCTGTTCCTACAAATTCTGAATGCTTTAATGAAGAACGATGAGAACGTTCACTTTGGTCTGACTTGTTGGACTTTCTTCGTATTCTACGTTTACTTTTTGTGCTAGGTGTATCTTCCCCGTCTGTTCCCGATGATCCGAGGGGAGGACGCTTTGGTGAGGATGACTTGGTTCTACGTTTAGGAGTCAGAGTTCCGGATCGCTTCCCCTTTAAGGACGAGTTTAACAACGGCGACGATCTTCCGTCGGAATCAGTAGCCAAATTGGCAAGTGGCAGCAGTTGCAAGTGGTGCACTGAAGAGGGTATACCCTGTTTAAGATCAAGGGAGCTTTGGGAAGCTCCATCTGAATCTGAGTATACTACAAAGTCGTCAAGATCGTTGCTGTTGTTGGACGAAAAGGGAGTGATATCCATCATCGAGTCCGCAGACGACATTCTAGGAGAGCGGGGCGGCACCAAGTCAAAGTCGTGGAGTAATTGTCTGGGATTGTCAAGTTTAGCGGATGATTTGGATAGAGAATTTCCGTCGTGATCAGTAGACGTGGCTCGTGTTTCTATGGACTCGTCGTTGACGAAATCTGACGAAGCCGACCGTGACTCAGGCGACAGCGACATCTTGACAGGTGCTGCTCGTGAAATGGTGAAATATAATGGAGGATAAGTTGATAGATTTATTGAATGGGGATTTAGTGAGAACCGATGAGATTTGGTTAAATTTGAGACTAGTAACCTAGTTCGGACCTAATGGGTGTGCGGTGCCACCAGGATGTATATCACAGCACGACGTGTGATGAATAGAACCAGAAGGAAGTGTTGAAGCTGGGTCGTAAGGAAAAGAGTGCAAAGAGAATACAAATACCGAAAAAGATAGGGAAAATGTAAGCTGAAATTGTGCGACTAGCGAGACAGAATTCTAGCGAGACAGAATAAGCGAATAGTGAATTCAGCAGCAATAATAGTACAAATACTAGTCAGCGATGATTAGGACTATGGTATGAAACAGTGTGGCGAAATATCGTATGGATTCGAATGTATAGAATTGTGATATTGGAAGGAGTACGGTATATTTTGCTTGTTGGGCTCCGAAAGTTACGCTTCTGCTAATTTCTCTATTATATACATACTTAAATGTTTATTTCCTAGAGAAGCCATTGGTATTCTCCATTGTTATCTCTACAGTTAAGTAATTCTACGGCAATCGTATTTCCTAAATGCTGAACTACTAAGATACTACATTCTCATATGAAATATAACAATAGACCAATATAAATTTGCTTCTCTCACTACTCTATTTTTTGTCACTATTCTTCGCCATTTCTCTCTAAGTCTCGCTAATTTTCTGTGCTCACTTCGTCTACGCGTTCTCAACTTTTCACCATTAGAGTCCCAACATTATATCTGATATACCCCATATAACTCTCGCTCCATGAGCTCCCTCAAAGAACAAAAGGAACAGTTCGTGTCCGACTTGCTAGGCGGCTCTGTTCTGGAAATCTACGCCGTCACCGGTGTGGCTCTAACCTCATACTTGGCATTCAGAATCTACGACGTCCTAGTCAGCCATGAGGTCTCGTTTCTCTACGACTTCATCCTCAATTGCCTACCCATCTTGGTACTGATCACCTTATACAGCGACAAAGTCACCACGTTGCATTTGGCCATAATTGTGCCGATTTTGCTGATTTTCGTCTTTTCCAAATACACCTTTCCTGATTTATGGAAATCAAATGGTGAAAGGACTAGCCAGAATGAAAACAAACAGCTGAAATCTGCTGAAAAACAACTTCTACCCAAAAAGTCATTCATCACAGCATACAGAGCCCACATGCTCATAATAACCAACTTGGCTATCTTGGCCGTGGACTTCAATGTCTTTCCTAGAAGATTTGCTAAGGTCGAAACCTGGGGTACTTCCCTTATGGACTTGGGAGTAGGCTCGTTTGTGTTCTCAATGGGGTTGGTCAATTCCCGAGCCATTATCAAGAATAAGTTTAACCGCGGATCCAGTGATAGTGGCTATAAATTCAGCGTCGTGGATTACTTCTCAGTTGTGAAAAGGAGCATCGTGAAATCAGTGCCTTTGCTAGTTTTGGGTGGTGCCAGACTCGTCAGTGTCAAAAGCTTGGAGTACCAAGAACATGTCTCTGAGTATGGAATTCACTGGAATTTCTTTATCACCTTGGGCTTGTTGCCGGTTTTGCTCGGAGTATTGGACCCTGTGTTGAATGTAGTGCCGAGAGCTGTTGTAGCCCTTGTTATCACCATAGGATACGAGATTGTATTGGTCAACACAGAATTGTTGAGATTCATCTTAGTTAGCGACAACAGACTTCAAAACTTGATCACCATGAATAAGGAAGGCATTTTCTCCTTCTTCGGCTATTTTGCTATATTCGTGTTTGGCCAGTCCTTCGGATCATTTGTTTTGACTAACTATAAGACACCCTACAACATGCTTACTTTTGTTCCTCAGAAGGAAACTTCTGGCAAGAAAAAGAAGAAGCATTCCCAAATAAAATCGTGGCTCACGGTTAACACCACGAATGGTTTGATCATCGCCAGCATCTTCTACCAGTTGCTCTTTTACTTTGTACGGGAATCGGGCTACATCTTGAACGTATCCCGTAGATTGGCCAACTTGCCCTATGTCTTGTGGGTTGTGTCATATAATGCAACGTTGTTGTTGGGATACAACTTAATCGAGAAGTTCTTCCCTGAGAGCCATGAGTCGTATTTGTTGGAATCTACCAACAGCAATGGACTCTTGATCTTTTTGATAGCGAACGTTTCTACGGGTTTGGTTAATATGACCATCAACACTTTGGAATGCTCTGATCCAGTCGCTTTTGCCATTTTGACAGTGTATGCTGCTGGATTGTGTTTATTGTCCAACTTATTGAACAATAAGGGTATCTATGTAAAGCTTTAGATAGACTAAAAGTATATGATTTTTGAGATTTAGCTGCGAAAAGTGATATTTTCAAAAATATTCAAGTAATTTAAGAAATGAAAGTAATCTGGTGAATTACCAAGTATCGATTTTGGAAATCTTTATGAAATATCTAACCAGAAAACCAAATTCAACTTACATTCATATCTCATGACCTATAAAGAGTTGACTTCTATTGCAACTCACGGTATGGTTAACAGTTGGTTGCTGAACAGGCACGTGACCTTAATTGGTGTTGGTGGCTTGCAACCTCGTATGAAGTTAGGAGAAAGAAATCTAGAAGTTTTGCAATGGTTGAACTGCATTAATAGATGAATATCGAGCAAATGTGTCCAACTACAACAACACATTATCTGTGTTGACAATACTCAGTTAGAGACTTCAGTTCAGACGAGAACAGTCTCCCTAAAAATAGAGTTTCTCCCTAAAAATAAAGATCTAGCTACTCACATTACGGGACTTCCACCAATTTCACCTCCGTATCTTCTCAGTAATTATTTTTCTGCGCTAATCTCTCACTAATTCTCTCAATTCACACAGTAAATAGCGTGGCTGTTACCGCTAACCACACTTTTATTCGCGCTATTCTCTGGCAATTCCATCCATTTCCTGACCTCTCTCGTTATCGCTACGCCGAGTCGCACTTTTTCTTGCCTAAACGGTCGTATCCCGAGCGTACCATATGCACAGCTCCAGCTGAATTAACAATCTCGTATTAATACTTCACTTTAGAGCCAGCTCCAACTTCATTTATTCTTCTTTTGTTGCCAGAATTTCCCGCTACCATGACGTCGTTTGCCCAGTCCAGCTCGTGGACATCGTTCCTCAAGTCAATTGCGCTGTTCAACGGTGACTTGTCTTCCTTGACCGCCCCTCCCTTCATCTTGTCTCCAACTTCCTTGAGTGAGTACTCACAGTACTGGGCCGAGCATCCGGATTTGTTGGTAGAGCCAAACTTCTTGCAACAGACCCCTGATGCTTCCAAGGAGGAAGTCGATGCTATGGCGCTCAAGAGAATCATCGCCGTCACCAAGTGGTTCATAGCAACCTTGAGATCACAATACTGCTCCAGAAACGAGTCGATGGGCTCGGAAAAGAAGCCATTGAACCCATTCTTGGGCGAAGTATTCGTAGGCAAATGGGAAGACACAGAGACTACCGACGGCTCGCTTGGTGAAACCATCTTGTTGAGCGAACAGGTGAGCCACCACCCTCCAGTGACGGCTTATGCTGTCCATAATGCTAAGAACAGCGTAGTATTACAGGGCTACAATGGTATCAGATCCAGCATCTCTGCTACTTCCATCAATGTTAAACAATATGGCCATGCTCTTTTGGAGTATAAGGAATTGGACGAGTCGTACTTAATCACGTTACCTCCATTACACATTGAAGGTTTGATCTCGGCTTCTCCCTTTGTAGAGTTGGAAGGTACTTCTTACATTCAGAGCTCCAACGGATACATTACTGTAGTTGAGTATTCGGGCCGAGGCTGGGTTTCAGGCAAGAAGAACACCTTCAAGGCCAGAATATACAAGGACCAGTTGTCTCTGAACAAGAAGGAAAATGCTCTTCTCAGCATCAGTGGTCAATGGTCTGGTAAATCGTACTACGCCAAGGGCTACTCTTCACCTAACTCGAAAAACGACTTGTTTTACGATGCGCAGGCATCCGAGCCGCACCATCTCAAGGTTAAGCCCATTGAAGAACAGCACGAATTGGAGCTGAGAAAAGCCTGGCTCAAGGTCGCCGAAGCCATCAAGAAGTCCGACTACGACTTGATCAACGAAGAAAAGACGTTGATTGAAAACGCCCAACGTGACTTGAGAAAGCAAGAAGCTGAGTCTGGCGACAAGTGGCAGACTAGATGGTTCGACTATGTCAACTATCTCGATGGCACAGTCTCTCACGATGCATTCTTGAACTTGACCAACATTTCTAACTTGTCTATTCGTAATGCTCCTTCGGGCTCGTTGAAGGGCTCCAAATACGACGAGGGCGAAGCCCAGCACTGGCGAATCAACATCCAGAAGTGGCAGGACGAGAAGGAGATCAAGATTTGAGTAACGGTTGTTTTATGCTATGTTTATGGAACTTTGATTAATACAGATTATACAGAGAAAGTGTAGAAACAGTAGCTAATTGTATGTGAAATATGCTTTATATCCATCTAGAGGCAGCTCAGAAGCATTTTAAGGAGAGTACCATATATAAATACGTTTCTATACTGCGGAGTTTCTATTCTATGTTGTTATCATACTCAACCATCCACTTATCACCAGAAAGCAATTGCCGCAAATGCGGGTTGCAACACTGCTGCAGTTATCTCAGCTTCCCATACAGTATATTTCTTGCCCATATATGCTAATCTGTGGGAGAGAATCTTTAGGGTGCGGTTAGGGCTGCTCACGTGCAAACACTTAGGGCTACTCTATTTCTGGTTGAGCTGCACTGCACAGTGAAGTGCTCTTTATTCAGTCACACACACAGTAGGCACAAATTCTCATTTCTCAAGAATTGCTACTTCTCGCCTGCACACAGTCCAATTACTCACACCTACTCAACGTCCAGCAACTCTGGCAAACTGAGCTATCTGCAGGTACATACTTTACTCTTCCGCGCTCAGTAGGCTGGACGATTCTGGTAGACCGCACCATCTGAGTTTCTTAGTGAGAGCTACTAACAAAAAATTTTTTTTCAATTCAAGATATTGTAAGATTCTTTCTTAAGCTTCTACACCAATAATAGATTATAAATCATACAAGATGGCTGAATCTCACAGATGTATGTAACAGAAGAGAGTGAAACAACAAGAGCAAGCCCAGTTGCTTCTGAGTCCAGTAAAGTCAAATTCTTCAGTGAAAAATATGATATCGAGTATCCAAAAATTCTTCATTCAAGACAAGAGTAGTGAAGAATATCAGGTAAAAGAATGTACAACAACCTCAGTAAAACCGTCAAAGGTATAAACAGTCTGTTCAACATCAGACTTGTTAACATTTGACCATTATGAACAAGAAGTGAAAAATAGGTGAAAATTTTTGTAAGAGTACAACCGTGTCTCATATCAAACAACTAAAGTATTCATTCTGAACAGTGAGGATTTTGAAACGAAACACCTATCAAATTTGAGGTTGACTAATAATAGCTCGTTGAACGTAGATGAACATTGGAAAATCGTTGGCTTCCACAGATAGCTGAAATTTCAAACTATCTACTAGTTATCGATATCAAATTCCTCCGAGCTACAGAAAAGATTACCATTTCACATCACTTTCATTCGAGTACATTTGACTTTCACTTATCTCAGAATCAACAGCTTCTTGAAAAATTTCAAACGTCCAATTTACTAACATAGCTTCTAGTATACGTTAAAGGTAAGCACATTTCTTACCAAAGATCTAAGAATGTCACCAACCCAAACGTGTCTTTGATTCAAATCGAAGGTGTTGCCAACCCACAAGACGCCAAGTTCTACTTGGGTAAGAGAATCGCTTACGTCTACAGAGCTTCCAAGGAAGTTAGAGGTTCTAAGATCAGAGTCATCTGGGGTAAGGTCGCCAGAACCCACGGTAACAACGGTTTGGTCAGAGCCACCTTCAAGAAGAACTTGCCAGCTAAGACTTTCGGTGCTTCCGTCAGAATCATGTTATATCCATCTAACATCTAAGTTTAAACAAGATTTATGAAACACGGTTTGTAATATTGGTTTAGGTCTTTTATTCTTTTTTAGAACTTTCCACAAAATATAGAAGGTTTTAATACATACAACATTTTAATTATTGAAAAAGATGATGCAACTAAGAATGGCAACTAAACCAATTTTCAAAGACTGAAATGGTTCTGGATAACTCTAAGGTTCGTCTCGGTGGTTATCTAGTCTAAAGTTCTTTAAGTAATTTGTATATTTATCCCATAATAAATTTAAAAACACTCGAAATATTCATTTGACTTTTATACATCTATTGACAAGTAGATAATTTTGGTTTTGATTCATTCGTAATTCGTAGATCATATAAGGCTTTGACGGCTCTTTTGGCTCTGTATTTTACTACGTACTTCTTTTGTGGATAGAGTCGCTGATGACCTTACCAAAGACTACACACTCCAACAACGATGACCCTCCTAGTCTGTTTCCACCATGGACACCTCCACTTACCTCTCCCGCAGCATACAAATTGTCTACAACAGAGTTGTCTTTAGTGGTAACCTGTCCATCAGTGTTGATTTCTATTCCTCCCATTGAGAAATGAAGAACAGGTGTGGTCAAGCCAAAGTAGAGATCGTCTCCCAAGTCAAAGTTGGAGCCAAAGTGGGCACGACCAAGTGGATCATTGTTGGAGATAATCTTGCCATTGTAGTCTTCAAAGTATGCAACAATGTTGTCTACCAGTAAGTGCAAATCAGGATTCAACTCTTTCAATAACATAAGTAAGTCAGCAACAGTGCCCTTTCTCAAAAGGTTTTGACTCACATAAAAGTTGATGTGGTCCTTAGCCTTGAGATAATCCTCTCCATTAACTACAACAACAGAGACGGCTTGTTCTGGCTTGATGCCAAGTTTGTTTGTCTTAGGTACCTTACAGTTGTCGATGATTGCATTGGTCACTACGTCACGAGTACTAAGCTCGTTAGTGAACCTATTACCAGTCAGCGGACACAACAAGATTCCACCGATGCCTCGAATCACTTCTCCACATAAGAATTTCCATTTGTCGGAGACAGAGTCGAGCTTGACAAACCCGGTGGGATGGACTTGGATATGATCCATATGAATCAACTTAGCATCTACATCTCTTTCTGCAATTTTCTGGCCATCTCCTGTGGTTTGCTGTCCGTTGGTCAGCGGGAACGAGAGGAGATCAGGACGGTACTTTTTGAGAAGAGAATTCGAACTCTCGTCAAAGTCAGCTGAAATACCTCCAGTAGCCAAGACGAAGTTGTCAGCCTTCAACAGAGTACGGACGTTGCTCTCATCAATATACTCTATAGAGCCCACATGGAACTTGTTATCGAGCACGATCTTGTCCAATCGGGCATTCTTAATCAAGGTGAGAAGCGAATTGTGTGCATCCAACTTCTTGCTGAGAGCCGAAATGATAGCAAAGCCAGGAGGTAACTTACTGTTTCCCCGATGAGTACGAGCATGGCTGTGGCCTCCAAGTCGACTCACTGACAGCAAGTCTACATTCATATGGTCTTCCAGAGTGAGCCAATGTATGGCATCTTTGGAATTAGAAGCTAGAAGGTGGACCAAGTCTTCGTTACATAGTCCTTTACCAGAAGCAAGCGTATCCTCTACAAACAGAGCAATGGAATCATTGCTGTCAGAACCCTGGAAAACTGTCGGTACTCCATTAATACCGGAGGATGCCTTGATGGAATTGCCACCTAATTTGGCAGTCTTCTCTAGTAAAACTACTTTATGGCCCCTCTCTAGCAATTGCAAAGCAGTAGTCAAACCGGCCAAACCGGTACCTACCACTACAGTTGTATCACTGTTGGAAACCGGAGAAAACGGCAACTTCGCCGATGTCATCCCAACCATAGCTCCAATACGCAGAGCCAATCCAGATCCTACAATCCGTACCAAATCAAACAACTCTTCCCCAAAACAGTATATCGAAGCTACACCTATTAAAATTAAGATGAGCAGACGATAATCAACAGATAACACGCGAATGATGGAAACCTTAGTCAGACAAGTGAAAAGCTATCTTGGATATACCAGAGAAAGCCACTAAGAAATCTATACGACGATTAGAAGCCAACATATACTTCCTAGCACAGGAATTGGCAATCGTATGATGTTGGGATCTGATAAACTAGTGTAAGAAAAGGAGGGGAACCTGCATATTGTCTCATCGAGATAATCTTTGTATGGGAGTATAAGGCTGTTGTCTGTTGACTGCTCTTTGTATTCTTGCACTGAAAAATGTTCCTAATTCTAATTGAATAAACTCATACAACATAGTATTACATTAACATCATAACAATCTGCCTGTTTTCATGAAAGTCCTGACTACCCCAACTGGATAATTTATAATCCGGCATATAAACAGAATACTTCACGTGACACATGTCTTAATCCATTTCCAAATATGAGAAGTTGAAATATAAATTATTAATCAATATGCTGTAGACTTTAACTTACCAATTACATTTAAATTACATATATTACTACCCTATTTGACTTATCTCAAAAACTGGTTATGGCAGATTAGAGGTAAGTTAATAATTTCGTATACAAACATATAATCTCACATCATATATATTGAGAATTTTCTTTGACAGATTCGTCAATCCAATTTTAAGATCAAAACATAATGCTCCATCTTAATCCCATATTACATCCAGACACGCGCAACAAGCGGTTCAAGTTCGAGCAGTTCTTGAGAAAGGAATATAATTTTGGTCTTGACCCAGACAGGCCTGTTTGTCAGTTCTACGTTCCTCAGAAAGGTCCAAGTTCATGCCCTAACGGAAGCAGCTGTCCCAACAAACATGTGTCATCTATGTACAATAATAAGATTGTGTGTAAGCATTGGTTGAGAGGACTTTGTAAGAAGAATGATCATTGTGAGTTTTTGCATGAATACAACTTGAGAAAGATGCCTGAATGCTTGTTCTACTCTAAGAATGGATTTTGTACGCAGACTCCAGAATGCCTATATTTGCACATTGACCCACAGCTGAAGATACCGGCATGCCCCAGCTACGAGAAAGGATTCTGTCCCGATGGTCCCAACTGTACCAAAAGACATGTAAGAAAGATATTGTGTCCGCTTTATGTGTCTGGATTCTGTCCTAAGGGTCCGGAATGTGAGTTCACCCATCCAAAGTTCGATATCGTGTTAGGAAGAATGAGAATTAAGCCGGATGTGGCGACAATATTAGCTAGACAGAAAGAAAAGGAAGAATCCGAAGAAGGCGCTAAGGAAGAAGCCAAGGATGAGAAAATAGCCAACAAGCGTGAATTGGAAGAACCAGAGGATGCAATTGAATCTTCGAAGAGACACAAGACAGTATAAACTTCCCTGAATGTATTTTACATAAATGTGAGACACATTAGTACTCCTTACAATATATAGCTTACATATCGCATTAATGAATTTAAGACTATGATCAAAATTTGTAATCATTAAATCAGCACTATACTCTAAATTTCCTTATTTGCTTTCTTTCTTGTGGTGTCAAAACCCAGTTGATACCAATGACTTCATTTTCTTCCACCTCCTCTCCGTCTTCTAGATGCTTGTTGCTCTGGTTGACATGTTTAATACTTTCGTCATACTCGTCGTCATCCATGCCAACCAACAAGACAAGCTGGGTAACTTTAACAAATTTCTCACGAAGTCGGTAGTTGGATTCACAGACTTCATTAATCAAGAAAGACAAGTCCTTTTCCAATTTGATGGCTCCCAATTCGTTGATCTTAAACTTCTTGATGACAGTGATCAACTTCTTTTCAATAAGATTAGCCAAATTGACCACCAATAGTCTCATGAGTTTCAGAAAAATTAATGTCTTATGCAACGTTTGAATGTATGGACGAATCAAAGATTGCCATATAGTGGTAAACTTAATCAACAACGAGTTGTCGTTAAGTACACCAGATGAGTAAATAATGTAGTTGGAATCACTAGATTCCGGGAAAAGCTCGTTGATAGACTGAACAAGTTTATTTTTGATGGACTGGTTGTAGAGATTCACTATACTGTCACTGATTATCTTGTTGGTGATGCTGATGAACGGATCTATGAACTCGTTCTTCAATATCAACTCAACCTTTTCTCTATCTTTTCCGAACGGGAATGCATTATTTAAATAGTTTGGGTTTTTAATGATATTGTCAAACACTTTTGAGAAATACTCCTGGCCCATGGCTACCGTATTCAAATAAAGGAGAAACAGCAACAACTTAGGGTTATTAGGAGCTGTCTGAAGTCCTCCAACGATAGCTGAAGCACCTCCACTACTAACTACATTACCCAATGCGCTGGAGGCACCTTTGAGGAAACCCATGCCAGATGTAGAACTGGGCTCAGGAGTACCGCTTCTGGTTATTCCGGGACTGGAAGTTCCACTTAATGCATTAGCAGTGCTCAAGGTAGAAACCAACGATAACGTCTGGTTGTAACGTGGCTGGTTGTCATTCAAGTTCTTGATGAAAAAGGCATTGATCAAATCGTGTTGGATCACAGCAAAGCTTTCACTTATAAACTTCTTCACGGTTGACGGAATACTGGAATCTATAACATTACGAAGCATTGAATTCAACACCAACGTCACGTCCTCAATAACAGAAGAACATGGTACCTGTTCTGGGGCTGTGGATTTTTCATGAACATTAGGGTTGTACAACAAGAACGTCTCCAATGAGGGCAACTCTTCTATGGTGATTGCTTTCTCCAAAGACCGGCGGAAATAAAAAATGTACAAGTTCTCAAATGACGGGAGATACTTGTTGTGGATTTTTTTTGTGAAGTTGGAATTGAGTATTAAGTCCGGCAATTTCAACTCCTTTCCATCAGTAGACTCATCCTTGAAGTACTTAACGGTGATAAACTTACAGTACAAAGACCAGTGATGAAGTATAGTGGCCAACTCATTAATGAGATCTCCTACTTGCACAATCGAAACTAAGTCATTTGTAGAATTCAAGTCAACGTTTTCCTCCAGTAATCTGTTTTCATTCATCTGCTCCTGTAGTTCATTCATTCTTCTTGCGAGCACAGGAAAGTTGTACAACTTGATATCCTGGAAGTACTTGTCTAATCTCCGGACATCGTAGAATGTGTCTGCTACAATTCCTATCTGGGTGTCGATTTCGTTCTGGATACGAGAAATCACATAGTTCAAGGCGTTGGGGTATGTTGAACTATAGTACCTCTTTATCAACGGCCCATGTTGTGAAAGCATCATGGAAATGCTCTCAAACAACTGGATGGTTATCGTAGAGAAAATGCCTACTTTCAAGTCTGCGGCATTAACAGTGGAGGTAGAAGTTACTAGATTCTTCAGTGTATCGCTGATAATTTGACAGATGAACTTCGAGTAGCAATTCAAACCGATTTCTTCTTGGTTAATCAAGGGAAATAGCTGGAAATATTTCGTTAGTTGTTCTACATTTTTGTCATGAGCAGCGTCGTTGAACTTCTTCTTGAATATTTCAGTCAACTGAGCAATCCAGCCGTTGATGGTTACCTCTGGCAACTCCGGGATATCAGTTGACGGGATAACCACAGATGCAAACTTGCCGTTAATAAGCTCTTTAGATAGTTTAGAAGTAATGGTATGGATACACTGCGCTGCAACTTCCCAGTTACTATGTTCTATAGCATAGTTTGCCTGGTTGATATTGTTACGAAGCAATTGAATATCTGAAACAAACTCAAGAGTTTTGTTGACATTTCCAATTTCCTCGTCCAACGACTTGATTTTAAATGTCAATGAATGGCCCAAGTCATTGGCACTATGGAAAAGATTCAGTAGCTCGTTCGAGTTGGCTATGGTAGAAGACAACTTGGTAGCTCTGTTCAACTCAATGCTCGTAATTTCCTGCTGAAAACGCTTCAGCTTCAACGCCACATAGTAGCTCAACTCATTATCGATTTTTTCAGTGGCCTCATCGATCAGTTCTATCAATGCTACGAGATCGTTGGGACTAGTGGCTTCCTTATATAGGAGTGACAATTGGTCTAGATTCCTAGCCAATTCCGCTTCTCCAAGCGACGCAAACAAATTGGACGACTGGGAATCGTACGAAGATTTCAGCATAACGCGTGAATTCGAACGAATAGTCTACTTGGCAAAAAGGAAGCCTTGGTGGTTTATAGTGAGATTTGGCTTTATTACTTCTCTGAATATGGTAGTGGTGTCAATACATAGATGTCGCACTCGATCCACTGAAAAATCGAGTGTCGCGATTGTCGCAAAATGAGAGTAAAATGCAGGATATTCATATACTTGAGTTAAGATGGTTTGTTTCGTCTATAGAAAAAATAGGATGCGGATAAAGAATGAAGAAACGGGAAGAAACAAATGGTTCAGCCCAAGAGAAGAATTTGTCTAAAATCTAATTCATATAATGGCCTTGTTTCGTATTCGAAAAAAAAAGAATAGACTTTAACCAAAGAAGATCGCTATCTACAAAATCTTGGACTGTATATACCTGTTATCAAAGATGGAGCACGTGACTGAAAAATGGAGCACGTCTACACTCTAAACTCTACGTCTACAAGTAAATCTGTGCATAGATTCTAATTTATTGGTATCGAATACACATCCAGAGTGTCGTACCTAAACAGTGATAACTTAAAAAAGAGAATTGAAATGAAGGCAAAGAAAACTGTACTCACAATTTAAGCTAATGAGCCCATAGGATCATAATAAGGCAAGACAGTGAAGTCTTTACCCTTCCAAGTATCATATGTCTTCTTAGAGGCATACTTCTTGTTGGTGACAATCTGGAACACGTATTCACTGAACCATTCGTCCGACATAACAAAGTAACCCTTGTCGCCGACGGCATCACCCCACGAATTCTCGATCTTCCATCTGACAGGAAGCTGAGTTACAGGATCAAGGTGAACACCAGTAATCACCATAGCATGGGTCATTTGAGATGAGCCGGTTCTCAATCTTTCAGCCTTGTCCAAACCCAAGGAGATATTGAAAGCCAACTTGTAGTCGTATGCTGTAACGTCCAAAACACCAGAAGACCTGTCACCAAACTTGCCTACATCAGAACCAAAGAAGATGGGCTCATCGTCCTTCAACATCTTGATAGCAACCAGCTTGATCTCGTCAATTTCAGTATTGACGTATTCGATCTTCTTACCGCCTAAAATGTTGTTTAATCTGTCCACAGTATACAACTTATCATAGTCGTTTCTAGGGTCGTGGATCAACGAGAAGTGTTTAGCGGCATCAAGTCTGACATGGTCCCTGTAGAAGTCTCTAGGATTCGTTTGATAGGACTTGTACTTGCCATCCTTGTCGATGTATTCCCAAGTGAAAGGTTCATCAGCATTTGGTGGAGAACCCAAAGCCAAAGAAAGAATCTTGAACACAGTATAGACGGTTGCACCCTTAAGAATTTCAATGACAGGCTGAGGTGCCTTTTCTTGGTACAATCTTCTGATGATCAAAGCAGCTTCCCTCAACTTCTCGGTGACCAAATAGTTCAAAGGAGAAGAGTTTGAGGCTTGGGCATTATCTGGGAACACTTGGTGTGGAACAAGACCGTATTTCTCTACCAAGTTGACAATCATATCCCATTGACCACCGTCACCAACAGGACTGGAAAGAAGATACTGAACTAATCTTGAGTCCAAGTCGTGATCAGCAGTGTCGGCGATGTTATCCAAGAAGAAATGAGATTTTTCCAATTTGTCATAGAAGAAAAGATAAGCTTGCGACAACTGGAACAGATCATCCTTCAAGTTATAATTCTTGATAACCAGAGTTCTGAACACATTGGAAGCAGCAAAGATCCAACATCTACCGGACAGTTTTTGGTTGTTGAAATAGGAAGGTGATCCAATTGTCTTGACTGTGACGTTGAAGAAGTACTGGTCCTTTAAGACAGTTTCGACGTCTGACTTGGCGATAATCAGCTGGATAGGATTGATAGCAAGAGAGTTCTGAACCAATTTGTTCTTATCGTCTCTCAAGACGTCACCTTTCCAACCATCAAGCAATCCGACGGAAATACCTGGCCAAATACCGTTGCCATCACCATTGTCTTCATCTTCTTTGGCTTCGACGTCTTCTCTTGAGACATCCATTCTACTCAATAAGTGTGAATACGAATCGTACTGCGACAGAGAAGACGAGTACGAAACCTTTTCGTTAAAGGTTTCCTCGGTAGTAGTCTTGACTTCCTTCGATGTGTTGGAGCCCATTGTAGAATTAGTTGGTTATGTTGGAAACCAGATCAGATCCCAAATCAATTTCAAAGTGGCTAAAATAGCGTAGGTAAATTGTAGGTTAGATGTAGAAGGCAGCTGTAGGTAATTGTTGTAATACAGTTCCGGTAATTCCACTGGATAGTATTCTATTATTACAAGTCAATTGAAGTGCTATTTCTACTTGATCCCAAAAGAAAGGAAGATTGAATTTCAGGGAATTGCCCCCCTTATATCTATAGTTATACCACAAAGACGCACGGCTCCAAGATAAGGATTTCTACCGAAGCGGTTATGGATCCACAGTGCGAATTGCGGAGATAGTATCACATTAGGACACCACGGACAGCGAAAGGTTTGTACTCTCCATACGGGTGAATTAGTCAGAATAGGAGAAATCCTTTTCTGTAGACTAATAATAGACTCGGGATTAAACGTGATTGGTCAATTCCTTTGAAATATTGTTTTATCGTCGCTAAATTAAATTATGTAGTTAATGTTTCATAGATACTTAGACAGGTATGGCTGAATCAAGCCACCAAAATTATATGGTGAAGAATCAATTTAATCAATTTGACTCGTGAATAAATAGAACCATGTAAATTTAATACAGAAATGTCAATTGGATACAATCTACGAGATTTCTAGTTTATCGTACGAATTGCACACTTTTTGAAGTGAAATTATCGCTATCAAACTACTATGGATGTCTTATTGAACTCAGAAATTAGATAAGCCTTTGATAAGTACCACAAAATTTTGATCGAGATTAGAAAATCGCTGGCAGACCTTGAGAAACAAAGAGAATTCCAGAGGTGGCGAGTGGAGGATTCTTGTTCGAAACATGCTCGACTTTACCCCACATGAGATTGCGTTTCTGAAGATCACATAAAACAGAAGATCAGCTTATTGCAAAAATGCTATACTTTATAATTACCTAATCTTGTATATTATTATTTAAGTATATGGCTGCGAAAAGTTGCCGTTTCTCATTATTAATTATTATCGAGCCATATTTCTATACATCACTTTCTAACTACCATCACCAGAGTACTTAGACCTTGCTCTCAATTTAGGACCATTCAAATAGAACAAAATAGGAATCAAAATCATCAACGCAGTGATAGCACCCAAGATAGTTGAACCCCATGCAGTAGGAAACCTTTCAGTCTTCAAGTTCGTGAACAAAGCTCTACCGAATAACGGGAACGATCCGGCAATGACTGAACGGAAGAGATCATTACCGGCGAAGACTGAAGCCAAATATCTCCAGAATGACATACTCAAATAGTTGAACAATGTTTGAAAAATCAAGAAAGCTCCGGCAGCAAAGATGGCTCCACCAATGATCGGTCCAATCCAATGAATATCTGCAGCGCCAGTCCATCCAAAGATTAAAACACCAATAGGCATACAGATTCCACCGACTATTGCCATAGGGATGAACACTTCAGGATAGACAGGCTGATTAGTGAGAAGCTTATTGGTGAAGATCCGTTTAACAACAGGGATATAGATGGCAGCAGCAATGCAGATACCAACGATGATACTGAGATAGGAAACACCCAATTCTACCAATGTGAAATGTTTTGTCTCAAGAAATACAATGGGATAGGCTTCAAACCAAAGGTACAAGATAGAGTACACCAATGCAATATAAAGATTGATCAACAAGACAACGGGTTCAAGAATTGAAATCTCAATTGGTCTCCATAAGGTATCAATAGCCAATTCAGAAATGGTTAACTTGCTGTTCTCAATTTCACCTTGACTAGTAATGTTTTGGTTGCCAGTGAGTGCTCTTAATCTCTTAGCCTTTCTGTAAAGCAAAGTTTTGCCATAAGTTTCAGGTAAGAAGAAACTCAAGAGCAAGAAAGAAGTACCAGAGATGATTGCCATGAACCAGAAAGTCCATCTCCATCCACCCTTGACAGTCAAAATAGAACCAAACAATGGACCAAGAGAGGGACCACAAACGGCACCAAGAGACCAAGCAGCAAGTCCAACAGGAACATAGGGCAATTGAATGACATCACATACCGAAGCACCCCCAGTAGCCAAAGCTGGAGAAGCAAAAACGCCACTTAAGAATCTTAACACAGACAAAGAAGCGATATTTTTGGCTAATGCAGTTGGAATTTGCAAGATGAAAAAGATAAATAATGTTACAATGTAGATTGAAGTTCTTCCAAAAATTGCATTCTCAGACATTGGAGAGAAGACCATTGGACCAAGACCATAGCCAATGACGAACATAGTCAACGGTAAGGTAGCCAATGTTTGATCGATGTCGAGATCGGCCATGATTTGTTCGATACCAGGAGTATAGATGGCGGAACCCATGTAGACAGAAGTTGTCAAGAAACAGATCTCCAAGATGAAGAGAACTTTCTGGTAAGTTGGCCAATTGTATGGGTTTTCTGGATCATCATCGCCGTCCCAGTCCACGACAATTTGTGAAGATTTTTCTACTTCGACTTCTACGTCAGCTGCTGAGCTGGTATTGGTAGATACGTTTTCGCCTTCTGGAACAATTTCAACCAGCTCCTTTTCGAACAATTGTGAGTCCTTATTACTAGTGTACTTTTCTGGTACCACATAATCTTTGTGTTCTTCTGGATGGGCAAATACCTTGTGCCCAGTCAAATGGTAGGCTAGTCTACCCCAAAAACTGTCTCTGATGAACCTGTAATACATTATTATGATATATTCGTTGCTATTCTGTTCAACTACTAATCAAATTTCTAACTCTGAAAATAGCTGCCACTTCTACCTCTATTTATATGGATTCGCCCCTACAAAGCAAATGTAGTTAAGTTTGCTTGCTTACAAGTGCGGGAACTAAAGACATGATAATAAGAAATATCATAAGGCCGAGCTTGGTAACAGTATTACTAAAGATAATAAGGTTTGCCACGGTGATTTGCCTAAGTTCGCAGCCACTGGAGATAACTTTTTCCGAGTAGGGCGCAATTTTTGCGGTGAAGCACATAGAACAAATATGCAGAAAAAAATATGGCCAATCTGGAAAGAACGGTGATTACTAAGAAACTGAAAGAAGAAACGCCTCCATGTGATAACATGAATAAAGTTCTACTTAACCAAGGGGTGTATATAGTTATGATATAATAGTCGAGGCACGGCTCTTACCTGTATGACTAGCCAGACTTTACGTCCGGAGTTTATTTGCCTGGGCTTTGTGCTCGGTATATGACAATGGGGCTAAAGACACCGAAGAAGCCGATTACGATACGCACTTAAGACATGGTATAAAACCCGAGCATTTTGGAAATAAAATAGAAGGATAGCCAGTGGCGATGCTACGATTGGTCTGATCACAGAATCAGATAAGAGGCACAGCATTGTGGTTCAAGCCATGTCTCCGTAACAGCCGATCAAGCGAACAATGCTATTCAGCCCAGGGCAATTACAATGGCCCTGGCAGAATATATCGTGTAACGTGAAATTATGTCATGGCAGACAATCAGGGGAAACGGAGTCACAATTGAACTTTTATTAGTCACAATTGAACTCTTATTGTGTGGTCATCTCATCTTGGTATGTGTGAATAAGACAAAAGTAATGGCTGCGAAAAGCGCAATTTTGTCTTTAGTAATTATGCACATGTACGAACATTCAGTTTCGTAAATACGATTTCCAAAGTATCTCTTCGTCTTTAAGACTTTCAATTCTAGCATTGCGTTTCAATTTCTAGATATGATCGCTAGTACAATTACAATTTCAGATTTACAATGTCTATCATTTGTTCCTGGTTTATCAAAATGCATTTCTACTGTACTTAAGGTCCGCGACCTTACTATTTGGCCATTTCTTTCTTCATCAGTTCTCTTTCATTCTTGAACTTGGTGGTTCTGTCCCTTATTCTAGGCTTTTTGATCTTTCCCGAACCCTTCAAGCCCTTTATACCCTTGACCAGCTGGCCCTTGGTGGCTCTTTGACCTTCAATGATCACTTTCTTACCGACTGTAGCCTTGTCAGCCTTCCCTAAAACCCTCTGAGCTCTACCGAGTTTAGTCTTTTGTTGGTCACTCAACTTAGTGGCCAATGACTTGGACTTGTTAGAAGCAAACTTCTTCTTGAGGTTGTCAACGTGGTTTGGAGACAAAATGGATGGCTTGGTGTGGGACTTGGCACGAGTGATACGCAACTTTCTGCCTTTCTTTTTAGAATCTTTGTCTACGGTCATTGGTTTATCATTTAACAAAAGAGCCTTGTTTACAGACAAGGTATCCTTGAATTGGACAAGAGCGAATCCCTTACCAACATTAGTCTTGGAATCACGGACTACTCTCACTGACTCAACATCGTTGTCAAGCTTAGTGTTGAAGTACCTCCATAAGTTCTCTTCCTCTTCTTCGAAGTCTAAGTTCCCAACAAAGATGGTTCTTCTATTATCCTTAGGAGCTGGATGAGCTACATGGTCTACTCTCAAGTGGAAGTTCTCAAACACTTTGGCATTGGCTCCGGAAACAGCTTTGAGCGAAGCTTCTTTTTCCTTGAACACCACGTAGGCGTTACAAGTACCTCTGGACTTATGCAAGTTCTTGGTAGCAATGGCTACTTTTCTGGGTAATCCTTCAAAGGAAATAGATCTGAATCTGACCGAATCAATGGCTCCAAAGTCAGAAAAAAACTTCTTGAAGTTTTTCGTCTTGATCTTGGATGTTATGACTTCAGCTGTGACGTTTCCTACAAAAATGGTTCTTTCAGCCTTCTCAAGTTCGGATTCCTTCAAGTCGATCTTGGTAGCAGCAGTAGCCTTCTTTTCGCTAGACTCCTTCTTCTTGCCTTCACCTTCTTCTTCAATATCTCCTTTTTCTTCGTTATCTTCCTTCAAAAGTTTGGAATAGTATTCGGATTCCAAGTCCTCGTTGAGTTCTGCCTTCTTCTTGTTCTTCTTCAATTGTTTGGTAGACACTTCTTCTTCTTCTTCTTCTTCTTCCATATCCTCATCATCTTCGCTTTCTTCATCTTCATCACCTTCTTCGTCTTCGTCATCATTAGAACCACTATTACTGTCATCTTCTTCGTCGACTTCCATAGACTCTTTATCTTCTGGTTCAGGAACTTCCACAACAGTTCTGGTCTTCTTCAACTGTTCCCTAGAGACGGGCCCATCGCTGGAACTGGCAAATAAATTGTCCACAGCTTGATCTACATCAGACTTCTTTATGCTGAAAAGAGCACTGAATGAAGACATCGCGAGTATATACCAAAATTCAACTTATAAGATACGAATCTGTCTAAATCCTCAGAATCTCCAGCTCTATCTAATTCTATAAATTATTCAAAACCTTGCAACCGCACCGATGAGCAGACAAAATTTATTTGGAATTGCAGAATCGGGCATATAAAGATTTTTATATGCAGACTTCACAATTACCAATACCAGCAATGAATACAATTCCGACTTCAATGAGAGTTGAGAATTTACTGACACTGGCTTCCTTTCCTTAGTAACCACATATCTGGTAGTAGTTTTCGTGCTATTTTTGTAGTCGGACACGGCAACTCACTTTTAGAACGACTTTCCATCTCCGAGTCCAGAATTGTTCCTGTTTGTCTCCACAGGTTGAACTTCCATCCCTATCAATCTGAGTTTTCCCCGAAGTCGAGAATTCCACAAATCCATCCACTGCATCTGCGCTACAAGTGACCTGATTGATTGGAAACTTCATCTTAGTACCAGTTTGGGCTACTAGTGTCATTTGAGCGAATTTGAATTGGTTTTCTTTTGATTTGACTGTTTCGGCTGATCTGTGTGATATCTTCAGCATAAAATAGTCTGTACGATTAAAGATTAGAGAAAGTGAAATTTGAGCCATTTTTCTACTTAGGAGTTTTGCAAAATATTTAATTGAATACTCCACCACTTAGAAGCGTTTGTGGACAAAGTAGCACTGATTTGACTCGATTTTGTTCGATTTCCATATAACATCACAACAAAGCGAACACAATTATCAATAAGACAGCATCACACAACAATTTCAGACTATTCATAGCAATACAATCTTAAATCAGATATACAACCACTAGCAATAGAAAAAATGTCCGAAAACATGGCGCCGAAGACCCTGGTGGTTTTATCAGGAGCCACTTCTCCAAAAATCAATGGAGACAACATCATTTCTGCTGGATCCAGCACGCCCCCACAAGCAAACACCACTATTAATAAAGAATCACCTTTGACAGATATCGCTACACTGCCTCCGCCATTTGATTTAGCGCTACCTGACAACGATGACGATGAAAATGAAAGTAGCAAGAAATCCAATGATATATTTGCCAAGAATGGTCATTCACAAACTTCTAAAAACAACAGTAACAGTAATAATAAAGACAGCTACGAGTCATCGGAGTTGAGTGATTTGGACGATGATTCTGAAGCTGAAACTGATAAGATGGACTTTCTCGAAGAGGACGACGCAGAGACATCTTCCGCCGAAAAAGTATCCGATTTAGAGACACTTTCCAAATTGACAGAATTGGCACGTCTTAAAGAAGTAGATTCGGATTTTGATGACGACGACGAAAACGAATCGATGGCTGAAGATCTCAAGAATGGAGAAATAAAACAAGAACTTTTGCTAGATTCATTTACCCAAGATGAACCACAAGAACCAGAAGATGAATCACTAGAACAACAACCCGAAGAATCACCCGAACCATCGAAAACTGAGGAAGATGGTGACGATGAAGAGGAAGACGATGATGACGTCGAAGAAGAAGGCGAAGTTAAAGTAGAAGTTAAAGAAATCGAACAAGCGGATGAAGCTGAAAATGCCGAGGGCAACGGGAAAAGAAAATCAGAATCAGCCGAAGTAGAAGATGATCAGGAAGTGCCGAAAAGGCTCAAAGTTGAAGCTTCTCCTGCTGAAGATTCCCTTGAAGATCATGAGGAGGATGTAATTGAAGGACCACAACAACTGGTTCAACAACTGGAAGAAGCTGATGAATCTGTACCGCAAGAGGAAACCATAATAGAGGAGCCGGTAGAAGAGCCTGAAACTCATGACGAGGATGATGAAGACGAAAATAAGAAAGAAGAAGAAACTGAAGACCAACAAGGGGATACAAATAAAGAAGAACAAAAAGACTTCAAAGAAGAAGAACACGAGGAAGAAGAAACTACAAAAATCACTATAGAAATCACCAAGTCTGAGCATGAGGAAAGTCACAAAGAAGATGATATAGAAGATTCTGAAGAGAAATTCAGTGAAGAAAGAGAAAGCGATACAAAAGCTGAAGATGACGATGAGGAAGGTGAAAATAAAGAAAATGGCGAAGAAGACGATGAGGAAGTTGGAAACACCAAAGATGATATTGAAGGTGAATTTGAAGATGTGGATCTTAACGAGCAGAGGAAGTTGGCTATTGAAGAGTTGATCTCTATCGAGTCTGCCTTCGCCGAATTGCGTGACAAGTTGTACCAGGACAAATTGAATCTTTTGGAACATGAGTTGCAACTTTGTTTAGAAGGGTCACATCCGGAGTTATCCAAGATCTACTACAAGGTCAATTCATTTTATCAGGACCATTTGAAGCTTGCTAACTCCAATTTGGCGTACAAATTGAAGTGTATTGACAAGGAAACGATAGCTACGCGTACTTCTATTCATCAGGATTTCTTGAAGAATCTCATGGAAGCCAAAAACAGCATGATCACTAGCACCACCTCACTTTGGTACAAGATCAACAAGGAACGAAACCAGATTGATCAATTGGTGCCAGACTATAATTTCTCTGCAACTCCTATGATCCCCAATGTGACTGTGGGGCCCGTGGACGACTCGGCTGTTATTAATGGAGGCTTTTCCTACACTAACCTTGGAACCAACGGCTCGGTAGACTATGTTGAAGTAGATACAGCCCCTCTCACGAAGAAGGCCATGAAACAGAACATGTTAATTGAGTTGGTCCAGCAAAGAAACAGCATCAACAGCCAGTTGGGTGTTCTCAATGGGTTGATAGAGTTCCATGGGTTTCCTTCTGCAATCATATCGTCGTTGTCGGAGTCGGACGAGACTGTAGGTGAAGAGTTGTTATTGAAGAAGGCGACAGAGGAGGAGGTGAACGAAGACTTGAAGGCTATGGGAATTTCGATATGACGAACTGTATTGTATTACTATATAAGATCATATAAGATGTACTGTACTATATAAATGATATGTTATTTTTCTAGGTATTCTGTCATATATAATCATATTCTACTACACTGGAAGTATACTGCGGCAGCGATTTCTACTGAACATACTCGCGTTACGAATACAGATATACACCTACTTATACCACTTTTCCAATGACATATCCTATTAGAAGGTAGTCACATTCTACAATCCTCCACATTTCATAAATACTATCATATATAGTAAATTGTGCCGTATATTCCGTGAACGATAAACCACCAACTTACACTGTGGGCTATACTCCATATACTCACCTGCCGCGCACGACCAGATAACCGATCTGCAAACAATACAACTAACACGACATAGTGACCACCGATTTGATTCCTCAATTGGCCCATTCTGTCTTCTTCAATTCGACAACATCCACTTCACTGACAATCACGTTTCCATATCCATACATTTCGTAGAATAATGGTGGAAGTTTCGTTAACTGTGGGAAAGCTTGATGCCCTGTTGGCACTTTTGCTCACCAAAGACCACCACCTTATTGAATTCCCAACGATTTTGCTTCCCAACGGAGTCAAAGCCGGTTCCATTGTGAAAATCAAATGTGACCAAGATTTGACCACAGAAGCAGAGGAATCTAGACACTTTCAACGAATCCAAGACGAAATCCTCAACACCTTTGGCAAAAATTTGCCCCAGCCCCCAGTGTTGAAGGTGAGAAACACCACCCAGACTTCGTGTGTTTTGGAATGGGAAACCTTGGAGTTGGGCACAGCTTCGCTTAAGAACTTGATCTTGTTTAAAGATGGCAAGAAATTGGGAGCCATCCCTCTGCCGTTGGCCAACAAAACGACAAAATTGTCTGGTTTACCTATTGACAAGACATTCCAGTTCCAGTTACGTTTGGACACAACGGCTGGTGTATATCTGTCTGACATTATAGAAGTAACAACTCATAAGATGACGGACTTGTCGGGTATTACTGTTTGTTTGGGAGACATTTCATCCAATGACCAGTTTAACAGGGAAGATATTGAAGACACTTTGAAAAACATGGGTGCAAACTTCCCAGCCCAGGACAGAGTCAAAGTTGACACTACCCACTTCATCTGTACCAGAGAAAACAAACAGAATCCTGAATTTGTCAAGGCGAATGATATGAACATTCCTATCATCAGACCAGAGTGGTTGAAGGCTTGCGAGAGAGAGAGACGTATTGTAGGAGTCCGAGACTTCTATGTCAAGGACTGTGTATTGCCAGATATCTTTGCTAAGAACTACTGGAAAAACAGTCATGCTTCTGTTGCTGCTGCTGCCGCTGCCTCTGACTCGGCTACTGAAACTGCAAGTGAATCTGCTACTGGGTCAGCTACGGCCACGGAATCTGCTGATTCTGCTCCTGTAGACGTAGATGATCTGCCTAAGCCAGAAACGGTACCCGTGATTGAAGTTCCGACCACGAAGATAACTCCCCCGGAAGATGATGCCCCTGTATCTGTACAAAAGGTTGAAAACGAACTTCCTCCGTTACCTGAAAAGGACGAGCCAGAAGACGATGCTGACTTAGGAGAGGTGGTTGTAGCGGATGAAGGTTCAAAAGAACCAGAAGATGTTGTAGAACCAGAGCAAGCTGTCGTAGTTGAATCAGCAGGTGTTCCTGACGAAGAAGGTGACTTGGGTGTCTCTGTAGAGCCAGAAGCTGAACTAGATGCTGAACCAAAGGCGGAACTTGAAGAACCAAAGGTAGAAGTTGGAGAACCAGAAGAACCAAAAGAACTCAGAGAAGAAGTCCCCATTGTAGAAGAACCTATCCAGCCAGAAGCAGATAGTACTGCTGTTTCTACTGAAGAACCTGCCGCCGTTGAGGATGCGACAAAAGTTGCAGTTGCGGAAGAAGAGACTCCTGAAGATGATGAAGAAGATGACGAAGAGGAAACTGGGACAACTGAACAATCGGAACCTGTTGAAGCTGCTGCTACCCCAGGAACAAATAAGAAGAAGAACAAAAAGAAGAAAAATAAGAGAAAGTAGACAAAAGTTTATATACGAATACAAAATACAAGCCATAAAAGTGAATTTTTACGAGTAATTATAGTTGTGCAAGATACGCTATAATATGGATATATAAAATACCGACATTCTATTGGAAATACGTTTATTAAGACGATAGTATAAAATCAGAATGAGAAATGAAGTATGAAGACAGATAGCATGAACAAAAGAGTACTCTAAAGAAGCTCTAGCAAAACTACTCACCAAACAACCGTCTGACCTTCTTCAAGATAGAATCCTTCTCTGGGTCGTATGGATGGTCCTTTGAAGGAATCTCGAGAATGGCTGGGAATGCATTAGTATAGTTATCCACCTTGTATCTGATCAAATCAGCAATGTGCTGGTTTATGAGAAGAATGGCAATATCGTCTCTTTCTGCTGTGAAGTTTTCAAAAGCATCTTCCACTTGTTCCACGGTGGTCTTTCCTGGGACCACAGTTATGAAGTTAGTCTCCTTGCCTGGCTCATTAGAAACTTGGCCAACTCCAGCCAAAAGCAATCCAGTAACTGAATCTTCGTCAGCAATAGCAGCTAGTAACAGGCGTTTGGCCATGGAATCATTAGCGGAACTCATTGTGATGGCCAATTCTAGCAATTGCAAAGTCTGAGATGGTGTGAACGAAGAATTCGAATCTATTATTGCTAATTGATATCTGAATCTGAATGTCCAGCTGATATCGAGGGATAGTCACATGACTCATCATGTGATATACGTATACATTTATATTTCTATTAGACGGTATTCTCTTGGGGTTATCTGCTATACATATGCCATGTATATGTTCGACAAGTTTGTTACTACTGGTTTCAAGTTCTTGTTATTGTCTTCAAATTAAAGTGTATGCTTCTTTTCTACTGCCTCACTTTCTCGTATCCAATATTTTCATTATTTCGCATCCAAATTTTCAGTCGCATTCTCCATAGTTAAACCTCTAAATAGTTAGAACTGAAAAATACATTCATTCATATTCCATCAGTGACTCTTGGACACAAAGACTTCAGCCTATACCATGTTCCGCAGTTTATTGGTGAAAAGATCGTCTCCAGTTGCCAGAATTGGTTATCTGGGATTCCACAGCTGTAGTGTAGTCTTAGCTGGACATTCTAAGTGGGCCAACATCAGACACGATAAAGCCAAGAACGACGCAAAGAGATCCAAAGAAGCCTATGCTATAGCAACCAAGATAGAAGCAAGTGTACGAGCCGGAGGAGCCGACTCTAATGCCCAATTGGATACTTTAGTAGAAAAAGCAAAGAAACTCAATGTCACCAAAAAAATCATTGAGAATGCCATTAAGAGAGGCTTGGGGGAATCTTCCATCGATGGCCCAGCCTTGACAGAAGTTCAGTACGAGTTTATGGGCCCCGGAGGTGTTGCCATTATCGTCACTGCAAATACGGACAACAAGGCTAGAACGGTGATGTTGGTGAAAACAGCCTTGAGTAGATTCAATGCAAACTTATCACCATGCTTGTATATGTTTGCTAAGAAGGGAGAGGTGATTTTCGAGCCCTTGAACAACGAAGAGACTTTGGACGATATCTTGGAGGTAGCCATCGACATTGGAGCCGAAGATGTAGAAGAGTTCAAGGACTACGAAAACGAATACCCTGGTGAGAACCTCTATCGTATGATCACAGATTCTTCAGACCTCAATTCTGTATCAAACAGTTTATCCAAAAAGGGCTATAAGTTGAAGGATGCCAGTACAAAACTCATTGCTGAACCAGACAACGAAGTTTCGTTCCCTGAGGACTATGCTAAGAGCTTTAACAGAGCATTGTCAGAGCTCGACAACATTGCTGAGGTATCTGACTATTATACAAATATCAAGGAGGAAGATGACGAAGAATAGATGACGGTAAGATAGCAGGGATATTGACTAAGACGGTGATTAGAAAAGTTGAATAGAGACAACGAGCAAAAAAATTTACTTGTACATAAACTACATTCTGGTGTATCGTTAAAACTTGTTAAAATAATATAATAGAAAGAAAGTCCCGACAGAAGTCAAGAGGGCAGAAGGTGATTTCATACTAGGCCATATACCATCAAATGTAAACAACAATAAAATGACTAATAAACACTTTCCCAGTCGATTTTAGTAATAATATGAAGATATGATTATATCGAAAGCATGCAAATTGAAACAAAATAGTGGAGGAAGTCGGGCGAATTGAACGTCATGATACACCAAACAAGTTGTGGATTTCATTTCGTGGATTCAATCTTGTCAATTAATCTCATCAATATTCGACTTCGAATAACCAAGTCATTTTCATTAAGCAACGATTGAATGTTTCGTTTTTTCTTTTCTTGCAATTCATTTCATTCATGACATCATGATATCAATTCCACGTCTGAGCGCTCCATCTATTTCTTTTCAGTAGCTTCATTCAAGACGTTGTCCAACTTGGACAAATTTGGGTTCTTCCACAATCTCAATTGCTTGTCGTAGGCAAAGTGTCTGTAGGTGAAGAAAACAGCAGAACTACAGGCAACAGCAACAGCTGCAAACAAGGGATACATTTCCACTGGAACAGCGGACTTCTTGGCGCTCTTCTTAGCGGCGTTAAGTAAGACTGGCGAAACTCTCATGGCTACTGAATAGATATGCAATTGGGGTTGACTATGGGAAAAATTCAGAGAAATCAAATTCGATGAAATCCTCTAGAAGAATCGTATCATTTACAAAACTTTCGTTACTGGTAGAGATTGTGCGCTTGCACGACCCTCGTTTGGTTTACTGGCCATCTCTCATCGATTTGGTTGGTGGGAGTTATATGTCACGTGAAAACCTGCAAAAGTATACTGACCAATGTAGACTCTGATAGTAGCTGTTCTACTGAATGAAACCAGCTTAGACAATTCAGTAGAATCTTAAGATAAAAGATTTGTACATATCTCTTTAAGCTTCACAATTTTCAGAAATGGTAAAAAATGACATCATTTCTAGAAAATTTCAGATCGTTCAGACTGTCTCATACTTCTTTGCCTAACCTTCTCTACATGGCCTTTCCTCTAATAAATATTAATAAATACTCTAATGTACACATACTCTAGCCTACCATTTGTGTATAGTGTCTTTAATAGTGTCGTAAACGAGCCAGCTGACAGCCATGGATGGGACAATTTTATACAAGTTCGCTGTGAGACCTCTGTAGGCACCAAAGAAGCCCTCGTTCTTGAACATCGATACCAAGGCGTGCGGCACAGATTTGTACTGGAAGCCAAGTTCTCCTTGGGCCATACTGGCTACCTGATATCGCTTTCTCAAGACGTCCAAGGGATAGATCAAGACTCCTCCTACGAAACTCGAAAAGGCTCCAGCTGACAACTTCCACACTGGGTTGGAGTAGTCGTCAGGCGAATTTTCCATGTACTCTCGCAATTTCTCATATAATGCAAAGTTGATAGCGACATAAGGAGCCACACCAAGTGTTGTAGGTACTATTCCCTTGTACAAAGCTGTGAAGCCTCCTTCGTGGGTGTAGACGTGGGATATTGTTCCAAACACCGTCGGAGGTTTAGTGAGCTTTCCTTTGTCTAGTTTCTTCAAAGAAGCCGTCTGAATTGTGATTCGAGCTCTTACTAAGTCTAGAGGATATGTCACGGCCACAGAGATCACTCCACCCATGGAACCAGCCAATAGCCTCTCATAGGCATTGAGTTGCGTGCCTGCAGCATTTCTACGAGCCAACAACAACTCCTTACACTTCTCAAACACTGCAAACTGAACTGCACTATACGGAACAATCCGCACACAGTTCAACAAGTTACCTCTGAAAAGTCCTCGCCAGCCTTCGTCCTTGTACATCTTGAATATGGTAGCGAACATCCCATTGTACGCATGATTCGATCCAGGACCTTGGACTTGCAAGAGGATCTTGGCTCTTTCAAACGGAGAAACAACAGTTCGAGAAACAGCGCCAGCCACACCTCCGGCTATGAGCGAGGCATTGGACTCGTTCTTAATGAAGCGCCTTACTTCCTGGTAGGGCGATAGTGTAGAGGTGGAAGGTATGATTTCCATAGCCATTTTATTTGAAAATCTCTAGACTTCACTAGAAATTCCTTCAGATCCAAATAGCACCAAATCACCAATTAGCCTCTTGTTATCGTGGTGTCTCCATCCAGAGTAGCTAAAGAAGCTTGGTCTGAAAGCGAAATTATGCTATCTGAAAAGTCTGAAAAATTTAGATTTTTTTTCTGACTCTTTACCGAGATTGCTCCGCATTTCAATTCGCATAATCTGTGGATCTTTACTATGGATTCAAGCACGATCCAGCAGTACACCCAACTACAAGATAATAATGAGATTCTAGAATCAAGACTCCTGTAGACTAGTTCAGATACCCAATATAAACTTATGAAGCAGAGGATGAACAAGCTTGTAAAAACAATTTGTAGTGGTCTGGAATTTGGGCTCATGAATCGTGGTTCGTGTGCCCACTTTCGGCATTAAGCCATTAGTCTGTAAACCAGTCTAGAGATTTCAACTGTTCAGCACAATACTAGCCTACTTCACCTACCTCTTCAGTTAGAATAACATTCTATACAATAAACGAAAGTTGAATCGGTATTAGTTGATATGGTAGCGCCGTAATGTTCTTTCAGAGAGTACTAACGACTAAAAGGGGCCGAAGTTTCAGCACATAGTGCATTATCAAAACGACGGATTCGGACCAATTAGTATCTTATCACTTATTTCGTAACCACAAAGAGGAAGTACAAAAAGTATGAAAACCTCATGTTGAATTGTGGTAGCGCAACATAATTAAACCCTATTGGGAAATATAATGGAACGCGTCTTTATTGCTCACGTGATTTATTTAACTATTTTTTGGTGTTTCCATAAACGAATATTAAATTGAAATTTCCGTCCTTTTTTTAAAGGTTATATCTATTCACTGATTCTTGAAAATTGAATTTTGGTAGATTGAGATTCATAGATTTTCGACATTTTACAGGATCTTTAGCTTATTCTTCTGCTTCGAATCTCAAGTATCAGCTCAAACTTGAAGTTCTTTTCATTTCTCATTTTTGGATCGTGAAAATTTCCAGATAATATGGATGAGACACAGCTTGAACAGCCCATTGACGCTGTCTTTGGAGACCGTGTGAGAAGGTTCCAAGAGTTTTTGGACTTGCTTGATGGCACCAACTACAGAAACCAGATCAAAGATATGATTGATAAAGGAAGATGCCGGTTATGTGTTTCTATAGATGAGATTCGAGACTTTGACCGTGAGTTCTGGAGCGGCTTGTTGAGAACACCCGCAGACTATTTGCCAGCATGCGAAAGGGCGTTGAGGGATACTGTATTGAGTCTTTATACGCCTGGCGACTCTTCTTTTGAGACTTACGACGAAAATCAGCAGTTCTACTTGTCTTTCAAAGGTTCTTTTGGAGATCTTCAGGTGACACCCAGATCTATTCATTCTGATCATTTGTCAAAGATGGTTTCGATTGAAGGAATTGTAACACGTGCCTCCCTTGTGAGACCCAAGATCATCAGATCGGTGCACTATGCTGATGCCACGAGTAGATTTCATGCCAGAGAGTATAGGGACCAGACTACGTCGTTTGATCCTATTTCAACAGCAGCTATCTACCCAACTGAAGATGTAGACGGTAACAAGTTGACAACCGAGTACGGCTACTCGACCTACAGAGATCATCAAAAGATCTCCGTTCAGGAGATGCCAGAGACTGCTCCAGCCGGTCAGTTGCCTCGTTCTGTTGATGTTATTTTGGATGAGGACTTGGTTGACTTGACCAAGCCTGGAGATAGAATCCAGATTGTAGGTGTCTACCGAGCTCTCGGCGGTGGTTCTAATAACAGTTCTTCGTTCAAGACGGTCATCTTGGCGAACTCAGTGTATCCATTGCATGCAAGATCCACGGCTGTTGCCTCTCAGGAGAAGTTGACAGACCAGGATGTAAGAAACATCAACAAAGTGTCCAAAGAGAGGAAGATCTTTGACATTTTATCAACATCTTTGGCCCCATCTATCTATGGATTCGACTACATCAAGAAGGCTACGTTGTTGATGATGCTTGGAGGTGTGGAGAAGAACTTGGACAATGGTACCCATTTGAGAGGAGACATCAACATCTTGATGGTAGGTGATCCTTCTACGGCCAAGTCACAGATGTTGCGGTTTGTGTTGAATACAGCCTCGTTGGCTATAGCAACTACTGGTAGAGGTTCTTCTGGTGTCGGTTTGACTGCCGCTGTAACTACTGACAAGGAAACTGGAGAGAGACGTTTGGAGGCTGGTGCAATGGTGTTGGCCGATAGAGGTATTGTCTGTATTGATGAATTCGACAAGATGTCAGATGTTGACAGAGTTGCTATCCACGAAGTTATGGAACAGCAGACAGTAACTATTGCCAAAGCTGGTATCCACACTTCGTTAAATGCACGTTGTTCAGTCATAGCAGCTGCCAATCCTGTTTTTGGTCAATACGATGTGCACAAAGACCCACACAAGAATATCGCCTTGCCTGACTCGTTGTTGTCTCGTTTCGACTTGTTGTTCGTGGTCACTGACGATGTGCAACCCACCAAGGATAGAATCATTTCCGAGCATGTTTTGAGAATGCACAGATTCATTCCTCCTGGTTTGTTGGAAGGTGAGCCTATCAGAGAAAAGAGCAATTTGTCCTTAGCTGTTGGTGATGACTCAACCAACGAGAGGGAAGAATTGGAACAACCGATTTTTGAAAAGTTCAATTCGTTGTTGCACTCTGGTGTGACCGAAAGATCTAAAAAGAGCCCTACAATCTTGTCCATTCCGTTCTTAAAGAAGTATATCCAATATGCCAAACAGAGAATAAAACCACAGTTGACCAAGAGAGCATCAGAGTACATTGTAAATGTCTATTCTGGTTTGAGAAACGACTTGATCGACAACAACCAGAGAAACACAGCACCCATCACCGCCAGAACCTTGGAAACATTAATTCGTTTGGCCACAGCCCATGCCAAAGTAAGATTGTCCAAAACTATAGAAATCAAGGATGCGAAGGTAGCTGAAGAGTTATTGAGATTTGCCTTGTTCAAGGAAGTCACTTCCAAGTCTAGAGCCAAGAAACAGAAAACTCAATTATCTGAAGATGAGGAAGAGGAATCAGAAGAAGAAGCTGAAGACAGCGAAGATGAAGTTCTTCCTAGACCAAGCACAGCCAGAACAAGACTCAGAAGTCAGGCTCGTAGAACACAACAACATACACCTTCACTTACTCCTCCTGCTGATATAGGCATAGACGCAGAAGATGAAGCCATGGAAGAAGTCATGGATAACTTGCACATTAGTGCAGCGCAAAGAACAGAAACAGTTCCTTTGAGTTCGACTAACATCGTCTCACGTGCCTCTAGAATCAGTCCAGAAAGATATCAAGAGTTTGTCAGAGCCATGGCTCAGGTGATGAATTCGCTGATGTTCCACGAAGTTGGCGCTGCTGTAGCTGTAGAGACTGTGATAGAAACTGTCAATAGCAGCCGTGCTCAAGAAGAGGTCTTTGCTGATGAAGAAGCATTGGCTGCACTTGAAAGAATGACAGACGAGAACAAGGTCTACTTGAGTGAAGGAAAAATTTACAAGATCTGATACAATCTTTTGAATCTGATTTGGTCTTGCAGCGTGTATTCTAGTTAAATGTTTCATTTCATTTCCCTTTATATAAGTTAGTACTCTTTAATTGTAATTATGATGATATTATAGAAGTAGAAATGGTTGCAATAATTTGGTGTATGCAGGTGGTTCCATCTCATTTGTATAATAATTTGGGAGCGGACTATTGAAAAGTCAGTTTTGCCTTTTATTTCAGAATTGGGATGGGCAAAATTGATAGCAGAAAGCCAAGACACTGGGCGGAGAGTTACAGCAATGAAAACACAAGTACCGATATAGTTTCTGAAGAAAGGAGGGGAAATTCCGAGGTCAATAGTGAAAATTCAATCACTTCAGGTTTAAAAAGACCGGTCAATGAAGAAGAACAATCAAGAGAGAACAGCTCTCGGAATAAAAGAGAAAAGTTAGATTCTGACCACGGCGTTTCTTCGTCTAGTGAGTCTGATAATATCGAAAGTGAGGAAAATGACGAACAGGAAAAAGCAAAGCAAGAATCAGATCAAGATACAATAGAAACGTCTCTAGAAGCTACAGGCGAAGATCTGGATCCAGAAGAAGCTCAGGATGACGACTTTGCCATTGATCCAGATGACGAATTGCTCATGCATACTTACCATACTTTACCGGACAATTGTAAAAAGTTTTGGGGAAGAAGGTATGACTTGTTTGGTAGGTTTGATGAAGGAATCTATATGACATCTGAGCTTTGGTATTCGGTAACGCCAGAATCAATAGCAGTCTTTGTAGCCCGGCTTTTCAAGTATCTCATTCCCGATGCTAAAAGTGCCATGGACGTCTGCTGTGGTGGAGGTGGAAACACCATCCATTTTGCCAAGTACTTTGATTCTGTTGTTGCTGTAGATATAAATGCAATTAATGTCAAGTGTACTGAACACAATGCTCAGATCTACGGTGTGGGTAGCAAAATAGATACAGTTGTTGGGGACTGGAACGAATTGAGTAGAGTTGAGGTAGATGGCTTGCCGAATCAGAACTGGATTCCACAACATTTACGAAATAAAGAGTTTCCACAAAAGACGTTTGATTTCATCTTTTCATCGCCTCCATGGGGAGGAACTTCGTACGATAAGAAAGATAACGAGTTCGACTTGTACACTATGGAACCGTTTCCCATCGACAAGATGGTCAAGCAGTTTCTACAGTATACCGAGAATATCGGGTTGTTCTTGCCCAAGAGTCTGAATTTGAACCAAATTGCACAAGTAACTCGTGAGGTTTACGGAGTTGAGGGAAAGTGCCGGGTTATCTATATATATAGAAAATCATTTCTTACGGGTATAGTGGCATTGATGGGGCCAGGAGTGACGGGAGCATTGGACTATGAGGAGCTATTTGGGGCAGAAGAAGAGTATAGAGAAGATGAAGTTTAAAATTCTTTAGACAGTAAACCACGTATACCACAATTACAGTACAGATTAATTCTCCAATTAGCCAAACACATACTATAGAAAATGTAAATACTAGACCTAATATCAAAGTACCTGTGTCCCTTGGTATGTCTGATAGGAAATTTTGTCACGTGATCGACTTCCACCCCCTGGACCGAAAAAAGTCTCCCACTTGTTTGTTTATGTTTACCACTCCACTTCTTTCCACGACATTTTGCAAACAGCATAACAGCATCACGGAAAGCATTCACAGAGACATGGAAGCGTCCGAGGAATTGACCAGCACCAAGTTGGATGATAATGGGTTGCGTCGCGCCGGAGCCGGAGTTGGTTCTGACTCCAGCACGGGAACTTTTTTCCAGCAGACATTTGATAGGCTCACCGATGCTGTAGCCAAACTCGAAAACGACAAGCTCGCTGAAAATGACAAGATTGTGGCACTTACGAATGAAGTTACTTATCTAAGACAATTGCTTGACTTCCAGAACCTGAAGATTGAGAAATTGGCGTCTTTGGTGGCAGACTTGGCTGAAAACAAGAATCAGGATGCGATGATCAATTCGCTACTGGCTGTTCAGGCTCATGTTTTGGAGCATGACAACGACCATGTGACCGAAGTCCAGGACCAGGTACAACAGCAGGTAGATCAGCTTCAGCCCCAGCATGATATGAGTCAACAGCAGGTTCACCTTGATAGCAATATGGACCCAGCACTTCACCAGGTAGCTGTGGCTGCTGCGGCTGTTCAAGCACAGCAAGCGCAACAAGTACAGGCACAACAGCAACATGCGCAGGTTGCGCAACAACAGCATCGCCAAGACCAGCACCAGCACCGACAAGATGGCGGTGAGAAAGCACGCAAAAAGAGCTACAGCAACAAGCGCAAGTTGGGTGAAGGCTCAGTTGATGGGAATGGCGCCTTTGGCGACTCCCACGGCGTTGGCGGTGACGGTGTTGGTGGAAGTGCGGCCTCTAAGAAGCCCAAGATCACGATTGACTTCTTGCACAACCCAATGTCGGTGAAGGAAATCTACGACGAGTTCACCAAGGGCTTTAGAGGACAGCCAGCGTTGTGTGAGATGGATGCCAAATACGGTAAACACGAATGGAGAGGTGATTCTAGATCGAAAGAGTCGAAGCGATACCAGAGAAGAAAGAAGTTGTGTGATGCCATTGAGCGCGGGATGCTCAAATACGGCAAGCCGGAAGAGGAGATCATCCGCTATATCGAGGAATTCCGGGGTGAGAAGTCGTTGACGTGGGTGATGAACGGGAACTTGCCGGAAGACTTGTTAAACTAGCTGTATTATTTGTATATTAGAATGAATGTAACATAAGAACCAGTTGTATGGAAGTGTAACGACATAGTTGAATGATATAATAGCATGTGTTATCGTTTGTGAACTATGCCATGGTAACGGTGATCGTACTGAGAAAATCTCGACAATCTTGTGAGTTATTGACTTGTGTCTCCTTGTTTCTGATCTTTCACTATTTGAAGAATGACATTTTGCACCCAAACGTCGAGACATTTATCATGAAGTTGCAGCAACGACATACGAGAAGAGCGACATACGAGAAGAGTAACCAAGAGTACGAGATCAAAGTCTACGCAAGAGATGTAGATAGACAAATATGTGTGATTGAAGATGAAGAAAGAATACATAAAGACAAGGCTTTACAGATATGAATATTGTTAGTCCAAATTGTAAACTGGTACCTGATCAAAGTACCGTGTCGCGATAAGACATTGCAGCCAAGGGAGACAAGAGACATAACCATGAGACACGAGACAAGAGACACGAGACACGAGACACGACAGAGACATGGAGAGACATGGAGAGAGACATAACCATACTGCGTCGCAGTGGCCTCCAGGAGGACTCAATAGATATGGTTCTCTGTCGAAATAGCCATCATTATACTTAAAAACAGATCTGCTGATTCTCCTACCACAATTGGCGCTACCAATCCTAACATTTCTTAAACAATCCCTTCCCACTGAACACTTCCAAAATGCTAGTAGAAAATGCCTAACCCGTACGAAGCCCTTCACTGTTCTCAGAAATCTACTAATCCTTACTCAACATAACGTGCTCCACATCCTGTACACTACTGTGGCTGTTCCCTCCCGTCCAATCCCATTCAGAGCCTGACTCAGGTGCAGGAGTCCTCCTCCAGCCATAGGCTCTCCAGAATCCTTTTCACTTATTAATTCTTAATAATCCGCAATAGTCTTCTTTTGATCGTCAGTTGCCTTCGTTTCTGTCAATTACCTCTCAATTGTCTCAGATCCACAATGTCGTTTTCCCGTCTGTTCTCCAGATTAGCCTCGTCCAAGTTTGTCTTGCCCGTCGCAGCTGCCGCTGTTGGCTTGGCCTCGTACTCATTCACCTCCTCCTCGTTCATTGCCAACGAACCAAGCAAGGCCTTCAAGGGTGGTGACGAGTGGATCGACTTGAAGTTGATCTCATCTCATGACTTGTCCCACGACACCAAGCATTTAGTATTTGAGTTGCCCAACAAGGACGATGTCTCTGGCTTGGTCACCGCTTCGCTCTTGATGACGAAGTTTGTCACTCCCAAAGGTAGCAATGTCATCAGACCATACACTCCTGTTTCCGACACTGAACAAGCTGGAACTATCGACTTTGTCGTCAAGAAGTATGAAGGCGGTAAAATGTCCTCGCACATCCATGACTTGAAGCCAAACGACACCTTATCGTTCAAGGGTCCCTTCGTCAAGTGGAAATGGGAACCTAACCAGTTCAAGTCCATTGCCTTGATTGGCGGTGGTACCGGAATCACTCCCTTGTACCAATTGATCCACGAAATCACTAAGAACCCAGCTGACAAGACCCAGGTCTCGTTGTTTTACGGCTCCCAGACCCCAGACGACATTTTGATCAAGAAGGAATTGGATGCTCTCGCTGCTAAGCACAAAGACCAGGTCAAGATCGTCTACTTTGTCGATAAGGCTGATGCTTCTTGGAAGGGTGAAACTGGCTACATCTCCAAGGAATTCTTGCAGAAGAACTTGCCAGCCCCAGGTCCTGACAACAAGATCTTTGTCTGTGGTCCTCCACCTTTGTACAAGGCTGTTTCTGGTCCAAAGGTTTCTCCTACTGACCAAGGTGAACTCACTGGTTCCTTGGCTGAATTGGGCTTCTCCAAGGAGAATGTTTTCAAGTTCTAAATTTCATAGTTATTTAGACAAGTTCTCGAAACTGAATATAAATTAAAATGTCAAGTATGTACGATTGTAACATTTCCCCATCATTTATGGCATTGATGTATTGTTGCAGAAATTGAAATTTTTTCCTGCATGTCGTAAGAATATGGAGATGTCTTCAGTCAAACCTTAAAAAGTCATTGTAATTAATTCCCCAAACTGAGAATTTCACTTGTAAAAAGTTCCATTCAATACCATGGAAGATGACAGATAGTCCAAAGAAAGTCAAAATAGCAGTTGAGGGGTGTTGTCACGGCGAATTGAACGCTATATACCGATCTCTAGATGATTCTGTTGATCTTCTCATCATTTGTGGAGATTTCCAGGCCATACGAAACCAGACAGATCTAGACACCATGAACGTGCCGAAAAAGTATTTAAGAATGGCAGATTTCCACGAGTACTACAGTGGAACCAAGACGGCGCCTATTCTCACTATTTTCATTGGAGGCAACCATGAATGTTCTTCGTATCTCACAGAGTTGAAGTTTGGAGGATGGGTCGCTCCCAATATCTACTATCTTGGAGAATATGGCAGTGTATGGTATAGAGGGATCCAGATTGCAGGCTGGAGTGGTATTTACAACCATTGGTCATTTCTTGACAACTTTTTGGACGACGAGTCACTTCCATTTACTCCCAGATCCATACGGTCGGTGTACCATACCAAACCTAAGAACTTCTTAAAGATGAGTTTGATGAACCATGATCTCGATGTAGTATTGAGCCATGATTGGCCCGTCGGGATTGAAAAATATGGAGATGCCCAGTGGCTTTTACGTAAGAAACAATACTTCAAGAACGATATACGAGACGGCAAGCTTGGCTCACCACTAAACAAATTCCTATTGGGTTATTTGAGACCGCGGTACTGGTTTTCGGGCCATCTACATATCAGGTTCGATGCCCGAGTATCGTACCGCAATCAAGAAATAACGAGTCCTTATTCAAAGGAGGAGGTGGTGAAGAGCGATGAGATAGAAATAAATATGGATGATGAAGAAGAAGATGAAGAGCCTACGAAGAACAGCGATGAGATTGGTGGTTTGGACATGGATGATGAGATTGAAGTTGAAGAGAGCAAAATCACATTCGAGGATAAACTATGTATCGATAAACGTGAGTCAGCAGTGGATCTGAAGGGATTTTCTTTGATTCCGTCGAGAAAACGGTTCCCTGGTGACAATGATGAGACATACTTTCTTGCCTTGGATAAATGCCTTCCCCATAGAAGATTCTTTGAAGTGATAGAGGTGGAAGTCAAGCTGCAAAATTTACAGCACCCCTCGGTGAAGTACGATGGACTCTACATGAGTCGAAGATCCGTAGCTATAAATAGAGTGGTTGAGGATTTCGTTCACAAGCACAAACAGCAATTCAAGGAAATCAGCTGGGCCCAGATTTCAGACAGTCCCTCTAGATTAACTATAATCAACGAGCTTCGTGAGGTGGTTCTGGCAGAATTGAACAGTCTTAGCCGCCGGGACGATTCTGACTTTGAGATTCGTCACGACAGTTTCAAGATCGTTGCTCCTATTGAGAGTAAGAATACGGAAGCTATTCCTTTAAAGTATTGGGAGAATAACCAGACCGTAGACTACTGCGCCAAGTTTGGAATACACTATAGAAGTTGAGGCCAAGTACAAAATTACTAAATAGAAGTAGCTTCTACAATACGACAGATATAACTAGACTAGAGTTATTTGTTTTAATGGTTTTAGCTTATCAATGGTCCACATGGTTGTTACCCCGGAATTATTTTATACTTTTGTAGAAATAGATATACAAGAACTTTCTCTTCAACAACTTCTCCTGCAATTAGTTACGTCTGCTACAATATAGAGATCTCTAAGGCGACAACCACAACCACAACCACTGTTGCTCTTGTTACGTCCAAGTTCCTAACACTGCAGAACAAGACTGTACTGGTACTAACAATGAGCTCGAAACCAGAGAGTGAAATTAGTGGCTGGCTAAGGAAAAATAATCGTGCGAATTTAGCGAGAACTAACGGAACCAAGAAAACAAACGATAGGCGGAAATATACCAATGAAAACCTTACTGGAGGAGCCAGCACACTAGATAGATGTAACAGTCCGAGAATTGGAACCACGGACATCACTTCCTTGTCTGTCTAGTACTTGTTGCTTACAGTTATCCATCACACTCCACCATCCACGCTGAACCTACAATCTAATCCCTCCCGCGAGAATCGTCCCATACTCACCACTATGTCCCTCTAGCCAAGTCTCGCAAATTACTCTCCGGCCGTCACCATTCCTCCCTACAGCCTCCCTACAGCCTCCCTACAGCCCCCCTAATTTCCCCCACACTACATTCCAGCGACAATTTCAAGTGACGCCCCTTTAATTAGACAGTGGAAATTGTCGCTATTTTTTGCCGCGATGGGATTCTGCCGTGCTTCTCAATTTCATTTTCAAATAACAGTACGACAATTTAAAATCTACTTGTTCTTTTCTGCCATTTATTGTTTTATTCTTTTCTTTCAATCATACGTGTATTGCTTCTCGTGGTAATAAGTGATACACCGCTATTCGGTTCTTACCAGTAAATTGTCAATCACAACTGCTCTCGACAATTGACCACCTCTATCGTTGTATTCTTCGTCATCAATTGTCCTCAACTGATAAACAACGACGTCACGTACAGCAATACGGTAAAATTATCACATATCATAACATCTTTTCAGAAGTTCATTGTTCTATTATACTGTTGTAGCATAGTATATCATTCCATCGTTGCACCACATAGTCCTGATATCATCATTACCATCCGATAATTTAATAGAACTCTGGCTCTATATAACCAAGACCACCATTGATTGCCTTAGACGCACAACTTGGCAATATTCACTCCCATCTATAATCATCAACATCTACAACAACCGTCAATTGCTGAAATACAATGCCGTACGATCCCCATAACCCTTTGGCGGTTGCCTTGCCATACACGTTCAATTCCGAGGGAGAGTTCCCCACAGAAGTCATGGCCAACAGGTTCCAGGCTTGGCGGTCTATCATCAAGGACTTGGTTAACTACCTCAAGGAGTACGCCAACGTCCAAGAAGAACGGGTCAGACAGCAGATTCGTTTGCAGCAAGCAGTGGGAATTTCTACCAGCTCGTCAGTTTCGGCCAACTCGTCGTCGTCACATGGCCACTCTTCGTCGTCTTCAAACTCGGCAAAGGACGACTTACTCGCCATCAACAAGTTCTTTCTCCCCATCGGGAATGGCTCGGTCCAGGATTTACCAACCATTCTCACCAAGTTCCACCAACAGAACGTAACTAACTCCAGCAAGACGCTCAAGGACATCAACCAGATTATAATACCCAAACTTGAGGAGTTAAGAAAGGACTTGCTAGTCAAGATCAAAGAGATCAAAAACTTGCAGAACGACTTCAAGACGTCCTTGGGAAAAGAATTGAGTGAGACAAAGCTCTTGATTTCACAATACCATCAAGCTTTTGAACTATCCAATAAGCTTGAGCACGGCTCATCTTCAGCTCACCATCTGGACTCTGGCAGTGAAAGTGGAAAGTATGACCCTTATTTGGTTAAAATCAAGTTGGACAGACAATTGAAGCGACAATTGAGTGAAGAAAACTATCTCTATGAAGCATATACCAACTTGCAATCTTCAGGTGGGAAGCTTGAGTCGATTATTGTTTTAGAAGTTCAGAACTACTTGTCAATGTTCTTGAATTTGCTCAGCACCGAGAACTCGTCTTTGTCGAACTTTTTGCTTCCCAACTTGAACAACGGCTTTTTATCGAAAGAAACCAGCTTTGAATGGGATGCTTTCATTTCCCGAAACTTGCCAGCAGCATCAGCGATAAGTGCTGTAGGAATAAATAGTTCCATTGCCAAACATGGCACCTTTATTGACCTTTCTATTCCTCAGAGAAAGCTTTCAGAGTTGAAGATTCCTAATTTCGACTCAAACTTGAATGTAGCTATCAGAGAAGGTTTCTTGGAAAGGAGATCGAAGTATCTCAAAAGTTATTCAAGTGGCTGGTACGTCTTGACTTGTAATTACATTCATGAATTCAAGACAGCCGACAGGAAGAAAGACCAGCAGCCGGTCATGTCTTTATCATTGGATACTTGCACTGTTTCTGACCATTCGAAAGATGATGGCAAGGCTGGAGGAGCATACAAGTTCATCTTGAGTCTGAAACTGACCTCTGGCCTTGTTCACAGAACCCACAACTTGGTATTCAGAACAGACACGTTCAAGAGCATGATAGACTGGTACAACGACATCAAGATGTTAACATCTTTGCCTACCCCATCGGCCCGTGGTAGACACATCGCCAAAACTAGACCTAAAACTAATCTCACTTCCAACAGCTCGAAAGCCATTTCTCGGGCTTCAAGTTTGTATTCGTCCACAACGAATGGAGGAAGGTCAATTAGAACTGGAAACTCGGCAGCTTCTCCTCCCAATGCAGCTACGAAGCAGAGACCTTTGTCTCAGGCTACTTCTATCATGAATGCAAACAGATTGCTGTCTACATTTTCACAAAAGAATAGCCAATCTCCCCGAATGGCCAACATGATCAACAGTGATGGAACGATCATTACTCCTGTTGATACTTTTGATAGCAAACAGGGTGATACAACGATTTCTTACCAGGATACCCCTCTTCAACCGAATACTCTGATTCCGCAGATCCAGCTTCCACAACAGCAGATTACACCAGGACCAGGTTCAGTTCAAAACCAGCAACATTTCATCACTCCCACCTCTGGATTTCAGTACTATATTCCCAGCAATGGACAGCCTCAGCAGTTCTATGATCCCGTACAAAACCAGTATTATACTTTGACACCATCTGTGCCCAGTGGTTCTCATCAACCCCAACCTCAGCCTCAGTATTTCCCAAACACACCTCAACAGAGCACACCTCAACAGTTTGTGCCACTTCAGGCTGCGCAATCTCCATCGCAGCCCTACCCTATTAACACTGCCAACTACTTTCCACAATATGCCCATTCCCAACAGTTGCAAAAAGGATACGGTGAAAACTTACCATATCCTAATAACCATCCTGTTGACTCTCCTTCTGAAACACAAAGCCAGCACACAGTGGAGGAACCTTTGGCCAATGGCACCCGTAACGATTCTCACCTCAGCCATCAAAGCTTGCAACACATAACATCAGGCAATGATGTAAACGACGAGGTTTCTACGTTGCAAAGCAATATTGCTGATCAGCCTTCAATTTCCATCGATATTGATGACAAGTTTGATGACAAGAGCGAAACCAACGAGGATGAGTTTGAGGGAGAGAAAACAAAAGTTTCTTTAACTGCATTGGACGTTCAAAAGAACAAGGTCTAGTTACTGTACAATGCAAGTATTGATTAGAATTGCCCAGCATCATTAGTATATATTACATTGCTATTTATGGTATTGTACTATTGAATAACACATAGACTTCATATTACTTTTGTGGTGAGTGTCATTGACTTCTGACTTCTGTTCAATATACTTTACTTCATGCTAATGTGTACAGAAAGACATATATACTTCCAATCGATTTAGAATATATAAACTACATGTATGCCAGCGTTACGTGAGTATTAGTACTAGATTGTACTCAACTATCCTCCACACTTTATAGCATGTGGATATTAGTCATTTGCACGCTAAAACTACATCAGCCATGATAAACGTAATATGTTATTATTATATTATGTAGAATATGAAACACCCAATTCGCTTAAACAACGACACCGGAGTTGGAGGCAATACGTGGCCACAAGTCAGCACATTCCTTAGCAACTGGACCAGTGATGGCAGAACCCTTCATTTCACCCTTAGGGTTGACAATGACACCGGCGTTGTCTTCGAAGTACAAGTAGACACCGTCCTTTCTTCTCCATGGTCTGGATTGTCTGATGACGATAGCTGGCATGACCTTCTTTCTCAATTCAGGCTTACCCTTCTTGACAGTAGCCATGACCATGTCACCAGCAGAAGCAGCTGGCAATCTGTTCAATCTAGCACCGACACCCTTGACGGCCAAGACATATAAGTTTCTAGCACCGGAGTTATCAGCACAGTTCATGACAGCACCGACTGGCAAAGCCAACTATAAAATATTGTTAGTACATATTCAGATGGGATGAGATGTAGTAGATGAAGGATAAATTTTAGATAATCTGGATTTTAGATTTGATGTTGCTGATATGATGGAATTATAATAAAACTTGTCACGATGTCATTCCTTTAGCGTTTTAAGTAAATGAATATATCGGTATGAATATTGGTGACGATTTTCCGAATTCTTGAGCATTTACTACTTTCTAATTTTTCACTTCAATCTTTCTAGGGTTTCACTTTTTGGATCATCATATCACTGTAGAAGTGAACATTATGATGGCATACAACACGAATATCTAGTCGTCTCATTACACTGTGGACATTGACAGTTTCTCTCTTTTTCTTCGCTGCTTTTCGGTGATCTGATATTTCTCTGCTCTGAAGCAGACATCTGATATTATTCTGGATTATTATATCTTTCTCTACTACCATCGTGGACTCTTAATAAACGGCACATACAGACATACGGAACTTGTTACCGGAAGCACCAGAACCAGACATTATGTATAATTATTGATATGTTATAAACAACAAACAAGCAAAAGTATTAAGAAGAACTTTTATTAAACCTGCTTGGTTAGTGCAGTGCCAGTAGGAAGAGTAGTGAAAATTTTTCGGAGACATTTGGCACGAGAGCGACATCAGCAACAGGAATGTCGCACGGCTAGTCTATTAGTGCGGAAGACTTCCATGGTGATTTGGTGGTATGCATATAGTCTGGGAAGAATGAGAAATTAGGGTTGAGCCCTAGTGTGTTTAATTCACGTGATATAACTAAGTGGACCATGCTGGTGGCTGTAGATAAAGAGTCAATAATTCGGTCCTTTCGTATCAACTTCAGTCATTATTTCCAATAGACTTGAATGGGTATATACAGCTTGTTTGTGAAAAATGAAGTAACTTGCAAATGTTCCCTGATTCACCAAGTCTCACTTCCTCGGTCTCACTCACCTACTAATCGAGCTCCTATTCATTTAGTGGAGTAGCTATTTAGGGAATGTCGAAACGTTACACTTGTTGGGAACTGGGTACACCGGTACATGGATAACGAATACCGATATGACAATCACCGATATCAATCTCCCATAACCACAAAGCACTACAGACATTTACGAAACGAAAGATTAGTGAAAATTCCGAGAGTCTACGAGCGGAAATCAATATCGAACTGAACAATAAACTCAATGCCCCCAAAAACAGGAATTCTCCGCTGCAATTATTTCAAACTACATGTGTCCACTACAGAAACTGTTCCTGTGACATGGTGCAATTGGTATCTTTATATAGACCAGACTGTTAGGAGTTCCAGTTCCGCTCGGGGTTACGCTATCCTCTTCCGATAAGCTCCTGCACTCCTTCCTGTAGCTGATAAGATTGATACAGTGGGGCCCCCGGATTAGGCAATGGACCGTTCTAGCTGATCGAGTAGCCATTCGTTTATAAGCACAAGGAAAGGCCCGAGAAATAGTTTGGCTTTTGGAAAATTACTACTATTAATAGTTATATTGATAACAAGCTGACAGTGTTGTTCTTAAGGACTACAGGCTATTGCTCTTTGAGAACACGTACAGCTCCTACAGACTAATTGCTATTCATTGCTTCTGCAGATCGCCGATTTTCAATTTTCAGATCCGAAAATGACCATCACCGCTCCAACCTACAAGGACATTGCTGCTCGAAAAGTTGCCGAAAGGGATGCCAAGTTCGCTACACATTGGTTAATTCCAGAAGACAAACTTCCCTCTGCTGACGTCAAAGATGTGCTCCACTGGATTGCCAAGTCTGGCTACTTGACTCCAGCTGAAATTGAGATTACTGAGTCTCCGGTTGCTACTATTCTCGACAATATCAAGTCTCGCAAATGGACAGCCGTAGATGTCACTTCGGCTGTATGCCATAGAGCATCTATAGCCCACCAATTGACCAACTGCTTGACAGAAATCTTTTTTGATGAAGCTTTGGAAAGAGCACTGGAGTTGGACAAATTCCAACAGGAAACTGGTCAAGTCGTAGGTCCTTTACATGGATTGCCCATTTCGCTCAAGGACAACTTCAACATCAAGGGACAGGCCACAACCATCGGGATTGTGAATTTCTGCTTCAATCCTGAGAAATTTGACGAGGACGCTGTGTTGGTTAAGATGCTCCGAGCCCAAGGAGCAATTTTCTATGTCAAGACAAATGTACCTGTAGCCATGATGATGCCTGAGTCCACCAACCATATTTGGGGTAACACAACCAACCCTATGAATAGGTCGTTGAGTTCTGGAGGCTCTTCTGGAGGCGAGGCTGCCTTAATCAAACTCCGAGGCTCTCCAATTGGCATAGGCTCTGACATTGGAGGCTCGATTCGTATTCCAGCTTCATTCCAGAACTTGTATGCTATCAAGCCGACGTTTGGAAGATTCCCTACTTACGGTGCAAGATCAGGATTGCCGGGCCTAGAATCTGTCAACAGTGTCAACGGACCCTTGGGTACTTCATTAGACGACTTGGAGTTCTATTGTAAAGCTGTCGTTGATAGTGAACCTTGGAATCACGACGCAAAGTGTGTGGAAATTCCATGGAGGGATATAGAATTGCCAGAGAAGTTGAACATAGCCATCTGCATTGATGACAAGTTCATCCGTCCTACTCCACCAATTCGCAGAGCTGTCAGGATCGTAGAAGAGTCGTTGAAAGCTGCTGGACATGATGTCATCGAATGGGTTCCTGAAGATCATTTGCGTCTCTCAGAAATCATTCTGGCATTCTTTCTTAGTGATGGAGGTATTCATGTCAAAGCTGAAACAGAAGCTACAGGTGAAACCATTTTTCCTTACATGAAACCCTACGAGAGCGCTGTAGACATCTCAGTGTCTCAATTGTGGAAGCTACATGCAGAAAGAACTAAGCTCATTAAGAAGTATCTCGACAGATGGATGGCTACGGCAGAAGTTACCAAGAACGGCAAACCCATCGACGCCATCATCATGCCAGTGACGCCTTTTGCGGGCAACCCTAATGGAAAATTCCACAACTACGTAGGATACACTTCTCCCTTCAACGTTTTAGACTACACTGTAGGAGTTTTCCCCGTGACTCGTGCTGATCAGGAATTGGATCCAAGAGACGAGGAAAGCGCCAACTACAATTCAGAAGACAATGCTGTTTGGAGTGACTTCGATCCTAGTGCCAACCATGGGGGAGCCGCTGCGTTGCAGCTTATTGGCAGGAAGTTCCAGGAGGAAAAGGTCATTGCTATGATGAAGGTCATTTCCGAGCTTATCAACTATTCTGATTGAAAAGGGGTAGAGCATATATACTAGTATAGAACACGAGCGGAATAATATACGTTGAAATAGAGCATGTCAGCAACATGGTAAGTTCTAAGCGGAAACCATGGGAAACTATAGGAGATGTGACGGAGTTTTGTGCCGTTTTGAGAGCTTCTCCAGATCTATAAACGAGATGTCCATGAATCTTGCCGAAATTAAATAGCACTACTTGAATAGGAACCCTCCGCTAGTTAATTGCAGAGTGTTCTTTGTAATTTGCTAGGGAGCTCTTGCTGGTATGGGGTAATTGAAGAATTTCACCGAGAATTGCCCAATGAAAAGAATAGGGATAGACTACGCCAACAAGCAACATTGCCGAAATATGGGGTAAATGGAGAATAGTAACATCCAAGTTTATGATCTAAGTGTAATTTGTAATATTAGTAAGGTTAGTCATCATTACCTTTTGATCAAGTAACGATACTCAACGAAGAGTACAGAGAGACTGTGCAACACAGTGTCAATTTTTAGAGTAGACATAAAATACGACAACGAAACCAAAATTCAACTTCTATGGTAGCACCTAAAACATCTAAGCCATGGATAATGCTCCACCTTTCTTTCAGATATAGGAAAAGATTATAAGCTCTATGGGTCTGACTGCAGTTTAGGACAAGCTGGGAAGAAGTCAAAGTCAACAGCGAAAAGGCAATTCCTTGGCTTATCAGAAATTAGTACTTTTAACGATATCAGTTAGCCAATTTCAGACATTTGTAGAAATTCATTATTTTATATACTCTACGTTTAAATGTAGATTCTCCGTACCGTAGTAACTACATTTAAACTACCACTATCATTCAATAGTGATAGCCTTGCAAAAGTCGAGGATCTGGACTAGACCCCCAAATATGGGTACTACGATAACGGTCGATTCCGACTACTGGTTTAGTTGCACGGAAAGAGATTCCTTTTCTGTTCCTTATCTTAAAAGCGAGCATGCGGATACGATCCACCACCCCGGAAGACGTGCTCCTCAAATTCAGCTCTTGTTCTCGCTCTTTTTGTGGTGACAGTGTGGATTCTGTTCCTGTGACCTGGGGAGAATTGCTCTGTATTTATACTTCTCTGGCTTGGTTGGGTGCGAAAGGTTGCGAGCCCTGGATGCAGGCGATAAGTGATCCAAAACGCCATGAAACGGCTAATAAACGGCAGCCGGAGCCAAGTGAGGAGAACGAAGAGGAGATGAAGTGTTCTGTGACTGCTGGAATTGATAAACTTATGGGACTTAACGAAATTAAGCAGCGAGGACAAATTGGTGTTAGTAGATTCTCCTCTGTGGTCTGAGACAAATTGAGCTATATGGGATTATGGTAAATTGCAATTAAGCACTCTGAAGTTGCTATCTGGTACAAACGAATGTGGTACTGGTAGCATGTGTTACCGTATCTGTAATGTGATGATTCGATAGTGGCTTTAGGTGCTATCTGGTGCCATAATGGTGCTGCGATCGGAAATCTCGAATTGCAAATGCAAAATTGCGCTCAAAGCGGAAATGTTTATCGTAGCACCGAGAAAAAATATGTAGCGGGATTCGAGGTACGAAAGTTTTTCATCTTCTGGTTCTTCTGATAAGATCCCCGATAATCTGAATTACAGCTCCTTACAATAGATAAGTGGGAATATGCTTTAGCACTGTGTGTAATATTGCTGATTTACGGGAAGCAGATTGGACTTTTGTCATAGTTGTTTCATTCATCTGATATAAATAGTGAACAATTGCGATATCATAGTTGCGAAAGTCTATAAAATCAGATTCAACAATCTACCTGTGACAATTCTACTAATTCCATAACGTACTCTGCTAGAATTTTCCGACTACTGTTGAATTAGAACTGCTGCTGAAGATTTCATATTTAAGAAATTAGGACTACCAAAGACTCCCAAAATTGCAATTGAATTATATTCTACTAGAAACAGCTTATATTCTACGTTCATGGCAGGTACTCTCACCAAACTAAAGACCGTGGTCTGGGGAAAGATTCCCACCGATCCGGTCGAACGTCGTCTCTTGTTCAAGATGGACTGGTTCATCTTATCGTACTGTTGCTTAATGTACTGGGTCAATTACTTGGACCGAGCCAATCTTGCCAATGCCTATGTATCGGGGATGCAAGTAGACTTGAACATGAAGGGTAACGAGTTCAACTTGATCAATACTTGTTTTAATGTGGGGTACATTGTGGCGTTGGTTCCACACAATTTGGTGTTGTTGAGAGTAAGACCTAGATACTGGTTGTCATTCTGTATGCTTGTCTGGGGAGTTCTCACCTTGTCATTGTACAAGGCTACTTCCTTCAAGCAAATGTGTGCCATCAGATTTTTCGTAGCTGTGTTTGAATCTGCTACTTTCACCGGGGTTCATTTGATACTAGGTAGTTACTACGATGAAGAGCTCTTACCCTTCCGTACGGCTGTGTTCACCAGTTCTGGTTTGGTAGGTTCGATTTTCTCGTCGGTCATGCAAGCTGCCATCTACGAGAACATGGACGACTACAGAGGAATCCGTGGCTGGAGATGGTTGTTTATCATTGACTTTATCGTCACCGTTCCAGTTGTTATCTACGGTTTTTTCTTCTTCCCAGATGCACCAGAAATTTCCAAGCCATTCTACTTCACCGAAGAAGAACATCAGCTTGCGTTGAAAAAGTCTCAAGATCGCAAACATGTAGACTCCTTCAGCTGGTCTGTATTCAAGAGAATCTTTGGCAGGTGGCATTGGTACTTGTTCTCGTTCCTCTGGGTTCTAGGAGGAGAAAATGAGTCGTTTGCTTCCAACTCGTTGTTTGCACTCTGGTTGAAATACTTCGAGTATACCGTTCCTCAGCGTAATCACTACCCAATGGGTGTTTTTGCGGTGGGCATTACTGCTACACTTTTATCTGCGTTGTACTTGAATGCTACTGGAGGTAAAAACCATTGGCACATTGGTATAATAATCATGTGTGCGATGATTCTTTCCGCTATTCTAATGGCAGCCCGTCCATTGTCGACTGGTGTAGTGTTCTTTGCGCAGTATCTAGGAGGTATTCCCTACGCTGGTCAGACTGCGTTCTTCGCCTGGGCCAATGTCGTCTGTCAGGACGACCTCCAGGAAAGAGCGGTAGTGTTGGCCTCTATGAACATGTTCAGTAATGCCGTTAATGCCTGGTGGTCGCTCTTATTCTACGTAGCTTCAGATGTCCCCAAATTCAGAAAGGGATGTTGGGCAATGCTTGCTACAGCAATTGCCAGTGGTATTTTGGTCTGTGGTATGCGGTACTTGCAGGTTCAAGAAGAGAAGAATCAAGCCTTATACTCTGGGGACGAAGAGTCTGCAGAGCAGACTGAGAAAGCCGAGCCAGTGGTGGTAAAGGTAGACTCACATCCGTCTGCCAGCGACTAGAGTGGCCCGATAGTTTTCAATATTAGCATGCTGCTATATGGTGGAGACATTGCAGTGTAGAGATATCCGACGATCCAGTCACCAATAGGCTATGATTATATACTGTATACACATTAGATTTAGGCTAACAAGCTGAGGCGAATATACTAAGCTTCTTTACAAAACGAGCCACATTGGCATATAAAACGTAAACAGAAGACATAAACGTAAACACAGAAGCTACTAATGAACATCTAAACAAAAAAATACAGCCAAAGCACCCCTGGTGGATCCGGGGAATGAAACTGTTCGTACGCGTCGCTGAGTTTCGTGTATGCAAAACAAACTTCACTCACGCCAAAAGTGAGAGCCCATAATAACCGATAAGAAACAAGCCAAACAGCAGTATGTAGTATTCAAATAAAGAAAACATACGAACACACATGCACACGTAGCAACTACGCGCAAATATGAATCGATGGTAGCATCGGCTGTAGCGAGAAGCAGATTAGGCTTCTCGTGGCACAACAATCAGCGTGTCGCAGGAGCGACAGGAACATGCAAGTTTCAGGCCCAATGAGAGGTCGCCAGGGCTAAGCATAGATTCAGCCTGAAGCCACAACCTAGGAGCTGCGCGTACCGTGTTGTAGACTGAAACTATCTGGAGATGTAGCGAGACACCATACAGTTTTAGGGAGCTAAAATAGAATAAAGGGTCGGTGGGAAGTTCGTGGGAAGTTCGTGGGAAGCATTTAGTGTTTAGCACTCAATTGAAGACTATAGAAAGCTGAAAAGGTTAAGTTTGCACAGCCATACTGTCAGGACATATGGCATGGCGGACATTCTGTTATAGTTTATACTATATAGGGTAATTTCCACCACTCCAGCACAACATAGCATGTTTTAAAGCAGTATTGTCCCACGTCTTCTCCCGCTTCTCAGAAGAATTCCAGTGTGTCAAACCATTATTTTGGTGGATGTGTGAATTAGAGTGTATTTTCTATGCAAAGGGGTGGTTTTGCAATTATTTTGCCGATATTTTGTTTGGGCCAGTGTTATTCCAGAATGTCGATTGTGTAACCAGAGAGACGTTGTTTATTTACTTCAGCCTGGGAAAATGTATGCACACGAGCCGCAGCGCGGTAGCTTCAGCACCAGAGATTATAGTAGCGGATCATGGTACCACAGAACCAGCTCATTAACATACTACAGTGGTACATTTTCCTGTAGAGTACCACTACTGTGATGTCGCTACTGTTAGAACCACTTCAGTAGAAACTTTACCAAAGCATAGATACAGTTGTACACCATTGTAGAATTGTTATCGCTTTAGCTTGTACGAACTCTTGCTGTAGTATCATTACCGTGCTACTCTCTCTACAGACTACATCTCTCTATTCCTTAACTGCTTCCAGCAGTGTATATATTAATTAGTTATTAACAACCTTCAAAGATCCTGGTTGACGGGCTATGATGTCTGGAAGCGATCCCACACTCAATCTCCGTCTTCCGAGCTCTGGTGGAGAGTCTGCCGGTGGATCCAAGAATGTGAAGTCGTTAGTGTTGTTATTGTTACTATCGCTATTGAACGAATGCTCTCCTCCACTATGTCCTTCGTTCAGATTATGGTATCCATGGCCGAATCCAGCAGCAGCTTGCGATGCTTCGCGGCTGTGCCCCATGCTCGTTGAATTTGGACTACCGTTGGCATGACCGTTCTGGTCCACGTCGAAGTTGTAGCCTCCAGCTATCAAGAACGGATTGGCTGTTAACTGGGGAGGTGGCAGAGGTGCTGGGAATCCTGTTTTTTCAGGTCCAGAAAGCGTAAACTCGTCATCGTAGTCTTCATCGTCGCTCCTCTTACGTCTCCACCACATAAAGGCGAAGATAAGCCCCGCAATGAGCCCAATGCCAGCAATGGATCCTACAACTGCTCCAGCTATACCTCCGGCTGACAACGACTTGTTGGAAGATGACGTTTTATCTTCAGTCTCGTCTACATCAGATGTGTTGGTAGGGCCACTGGCTGTAGATGAAGGGGTGTTGACGATGGTTTTGTAAATGATAGAGGGACTGGTGCCTGCTGGGTTTGTAGTGAGTGTCAGCACAATAGTGGTGACAGCATTGTGTTTGGGCGAAGACGATTCTGAAGTTGAACTTGAAGTTTCTGGTGAATCTGTGGACGTTTCTTGTGCAGAGGAAGAGGTTTCTTCCTCTTGCGAAGAAGATGAAGATGGCTCTACTGTAGAAGATGATACTTTGGTAGAAGTTGAGGTAGAAACCGAAGTAGATTTGGATGTTGAAGACGTCACAGACGTCGTCGTCGTCGTCTTGGTGTTGGTTGACGTTGTAGCATCTTCGACATCGGCATTTACGTAGACCAAGAAATAGTTATCTCCCCCACATTCTTCTTCAGGGTAGCCAGGACAAGGAACATTACAATTGGAAGAAGAAACCTGATTTGAGGAGTCCGGAGCTGTGTCTCCGCAGTAGCAATATTTACCGCTCAAGAGAGCAACAACTCTTTTGCCTTCACATTGTAGCTCACAGTGGCCCGACGACTGGTAGATGTTTTGGTCCAGAAGAGAGAAGCCTAGCGACGACTTCTGGGCGTAGCAACCGTCGCTGGACCATGAGTCGGCATTGGCAGGTTTGGCGGCTAGGGCCATGGCTAGCACTAGTGGTATTAGTGTTTTGAACATGGTTGTAAATGCAATTGTTGTGAATTTATGACGTTACAAGATGGTGCAGCTTGTGATGCTTAGAGGGCGTGGATATTAAGGGGCCGCGAAGTGGGAGTGGAAGGTGAGGAAATGAAACGATGCGAATAATGAAAAAAATACAAACGACAAGTACTATGCACTTATCTGGAGTTATGGGTCACACTGGGAGCTGCTGTGACTTATTCAGCTTTTGTTGCGATAAACTTGGGTGGGTTTTGGTGGTTTGGCACTGTTCTGTCAAACTCTGATTCTGGTTCGATGAGCAGATCAGATTCTTTTTCAACAGTGGTGATGTCTGATTTACAGGTAACGGAGCAAGATCTGGGGACTCGTCCTATGCTATGGTTGGGTGGTAGCTTCGGCACCGGTACGTCCACTAACTATGACTAGCAAAATAACAGTGGAAAGAACACTGACTCACTATACAAATTTCGCCAGACACAAATCAGGGACTTTTCACCATTATATAGGATCTATTTTTAAAGGTAAACAAAGGGCGAGAAAAAAAGAAAGGCGAAATTTTATTTTCTCGTGGATGCGTTTCTGTCGATAATGTGCATGAACAGAGTCTGGCTGAAATTGGTAATTGGTTTAACCAAAACGAACAGGGCTACCCTGAAACGAGCGTGGTTCAGGAACGATCTAACGGTGAAAAACAACACGTCGACACGTACCGACTTACTTTTCGTGTCTCTTTGCCACGACTGCCGGCCGTAGAAGTTGTGCCGGTGTTTGGTGGTTAGTTCAGTGGTTATTAGCTGAGTTTTGCTATAAGCATAATTCTCCTGTTGTTGCCTATTACTGCTGCTACTCCTGCTGCTGCAGCTGCCTTATTGTGGAGGTAGTGTTCTCTCCGCGATTATGTTCCCAAATTTACCGAGAAGTCCTACATTTACCGAGCCATCCTGCTTGCAAATTTTCCATGCTAGACCGTCAGCTCCCGGAATCTCATTGGTTCCAGCAAGACAATGCATTGCGGCCAGCATCAAGTAGGTGAAGGCTGTCTCAGTTTTGAGCTGGTCCTTCGACAATGGGAATCAGAACGTATTGCGGTGTGGTTGTTCAAACTGAAGAAGATCTCTAGACTAAAACTGAACTCACTAAATTGGCCTAGAGCTCTACTTCCAAAGCTAGCGAATCACAAGATTACTACAAAACCAGTCGGTATCAGACCTACACCACGCGAGTATCAAAGCACTTTCTTTTGTTTTGGAAGTTTTAGTCGAGGTTTAGTCTGCTTGTTTGCAATCGGGCTACGCAGTTCGCGAACCTCTGCCTTCAGGAAGCACTCGATTTTTCTTCCACCTTATCTACCTCAACGGACAAGACCGCCTCAAAGCTACCGTTTCGCAAGTCTCTGCCATTGGACAGAAAGTCGACATTGAGGTAGTTGTTTTACTTCTCTGTGGCCTGCCACAGTTGTCCGCTTATCTACCAAGAGATGTCTAAGATCATAAGTATAATTACATAGTTCAAGAGTCCTAATTTCTGAATCTCTGCTTCCTACCCACATTATTTGTACCCACTTTTTTGGAGGAAAATCTGTAAAGACTTCCTCTCTATACACCTCTCGCTTCTCCCGCCTGCTAAATCTGCTTCCCTCCATAGTACTGAAATTCCATCTAAATCAATTCCATACCAAGTTCCAGAGACTTTGATTTAGAACCTGCAGATAGTCTCTACAAAGTTATGGCTCGGCAAGCTTGACATCGATGGCCCAGGCTATCCAAAATGACCCCACAATTATTTTGTCAATTAATCTCTTATTTTACCACTGTAAATGTGGATTTACCTCTTCCGACTTTTGTATGTCTATGTTGTGTAAACAATTTACTTCTTTGGGCTCGAGACCCATCAGACTTGTACAAAGAAGCTTCCATGCATTCCCACATCCATCTCAATTTTTTCATTATCAATTAAATCCCATATGCAGGCTGCTGAACTCCTGATCCAGGTGGCTTTTGCACCCATTCGGAAAAAGGGGGCTAAAACCTCCCAGACTAGAATGGCTCGATCGTAGTAGTTTGCTACGATGCAACAGTGCTTAAGCCCCGTGTATGTAGGAGATCCAATATGTCATGAGATCGTATTGTGCGTATAATGTTGTACGACAACTACTAGGTAGGGTAGGAATGTCTGTGAAACAGGAATGTATGCAGAGAGAATGCTAGTTAGATGTCAGACCGGTGTCAGTTGACGGATCTGCTGCCTTTCGAGACTATTGCAACCGTTTATATGCTTGTGGAGATGTAACCCATTAGAACTGAAGTAAATATGCCAACATTTTTGACAGAGAAATATTGGGAAACTTTCTGGATATTAATAAACTATATTTACATAAATGTTAGAAATTGCCACTTCATTAACAAGATTTTTTTTTTTTCACAAACAGCACTGCATTGCAATTATTGATTTCTTACATCTAATTCTCATCTTGCTGGCCCATTGTCATTCCTCAATACCAGTAACTTTTGTTAGGACCATTACCAGCACTATGTAGCAGGTCTCTATGAGCCTAACAATCAAAGATCCGGGTAAGACCCTTGGTAAAACACCATATGCAGTCACCAACAAAAGTTTTGTACTAAAAATTTGCGAGCCATTCACAACTAATGGTAATATGCTTTCTTCTTTGTCAAATAGGATACTAAGGGAAGACTTATAAAATCAGGAGCGACTAGGGAGCGGCATTCATATTCTGTGCGTGTCATCCTCTCGATGGCTCATTTCCTGTGCTGGTAGTTTGTACCTTGTCCTTAGAAAGATCGGCCTTTTTCGCTAACCACGATTCTGAAATTTTCGTAGATCGTTGTTTGATAGTAGTTGGGCGAACAGATGTAGAATGGTTGTAGAGTGTATGGGTTGGTAACTTGAATGTAATGCGTGTTATGTAAATTTTGGTCTCAATAGAAAGAGTGGATAGTGCTCTAGTTGGTGCACCATAGTTGAGGATTCAGTATGGAGCTGAAAACTATTAGCCTCAAGGAAATGTTCTGCTTCACATTGAATCATAGATTTCTAACCTTAACTCCTAACTTGTAGTTCATTCATTCTAGCATTCTTCATTGATTTCTCTTTGGCTGTACGTAGTAGCTTCCGTAAGCCAAATGCTTAGTTTCTCAGGCTAGAAAGTCTTGATGCCAGGTCTCCATAGTTAATTTTCGCGTATTTCACCTAAATCGCATTCAAATTATTCAAGAGTTCACCAAAACTACTCTTCATTCACCACACCCCCAATGTCGTCTTTAGAATCACTCAAGACTATAGAGCATATTCTACAACAATACACGGATGATCTCAACGCTCTTTCGATTCCGTCATTGCAGGATTTTGCCTCGACTCCTACTCTGTCCGCATTCGCTCAGTCTCCATACTTGAACAAGTACAAGCTACAGCAGCTAGAGGTGAATCTTCAGCATCTACGGAGCCAATTGCTTGCTATAAGTTCACACAACAACAAGAACTATACAGAATTGACACTGAAATTAAACCAACTTGTAAACGATACTCTTGAAGAAAAGAGATACGTGAATTCACAAATGATACAACTTTTCGATAGCCAGAATCAGACTTTGATCCAGAAAGATATACCGACAGTGACTTCCGACTCCGATACAAAACAGTCGCAGCTTCAGAAACTGGTCAAGCTGGAAGAAGAAGATCTTCCTTCATTGCGCCAGAGATTGCTACATGGGGGAAAACATACTCAACTTCTAGACGAAAGGGATCACGAAAAACTCAACGATTACCACGAATCGATTCAGGACGACATCATCAACGAGTTGTCCGAGTTAACGACTACATTGAAGAACTCGGCATATACACTTAGTCAGAAAATCCTTTCGGACGATTTGAGTATTCTCAACGAAACCAACGAGAACATGATTAGAAATTCCAACTTGTTCAAAGTTATCGACAAGAACTTGAACAACTATCTTGAAAACAAGACAGGAGGCAAGATAGGGTTGTTCATGTTGATCAAGTTGACCGTGGGTATTGTGGTTGGTTTTCTCTTTATGATCCTCCTCATCAAGATCATTCCACAAATAGGTTAGATCAGAGGTATTGGTTGTATATATTTATAGGAATGTAAAATGGTAGAAATGATATTGCTAACAGCAACAGTAATAGTAACAACAAGACAAAGCTGTGAAAAGTACAACGTAGACTAGCAATGACATTCATATAGTATTTTATTAGCAGTAGTGATAGAAGTATTAGTATAGTAATTTTAATTTTTATATAATAGTAATGTAAATAAACTAAATAAGGAAAGCAAGCTATGCACAGATAAATAAAACACTAGTGATGAACTGTTGAAATGAATATCTAGAAGTATAATCAATTATTAAAGGAACAAGGCAAAGCTAAAACAGGGGCTAGATGCTGAAATGGAAATATAATTGTAACAAACCTCTTTTTATCTTTTCCAAACACTCATTTTGGGATCCGTATTCCCAAAAATGCTAAATTAAACAAAGTAACGGCCCACAATCACACAGACATAACAACTATAACAGAACTATAGTGTTGGAACTGAATGAATAACTATTGGCGAAGAACAAAATGATGACATACATGTAAGCAGATTCTAGTTTGCTTAGTGAAACAAGGGAAAAGGAACAAATGATCAAAGTCTCATGAAGGACATACCAGTAATAAATAAAGTTCATTGCTTTCTGTTTAGATCTCGTCAATGATGGAAGGAGGTTGAGGAGTAGCTCCGCTTGGAGGAGTTCCAGCCGAGAGCAGTTGAGCTTGTTCGTCTGTCAAGAACTCACCGTCAGAAAAAGAGTGGTTGGAAACAGAATCAATACCGCCGTTAAGAGGCTGCGAGTTCTGGTTCTGGAATTGTCTGGGCAAATTACCACATCTGTCTTTACCAAAGTTGATCTTCAAGGACTTGTAGTCTTCGAACGACTTGATGCCGTCGATGGCCTTGATGGCATTGGCGATGTTGACAAAGTTAATAAAGGCACAATTCTTTTCCTCCAAGTAGTTGATCTGTTCAATATCACCAAATTTGGAGAAGTCTTCTCTCAACTTCTGGGGGTTGTAGTAGTCAAAATCAACAATGTTTCCAATGTAGATGTTTCTGGAAGCGCCGTTGGAAACAGCTAATGACAAGGCATTCGACAAAGGACCTGAGTGCTTACCCCAACCGACCTTGATTCTTCTGTTGTGAATCGTCAAACCATGCAATTGGCACATGGCAAAGAACTGGGCAGCGGCAATAGGATCGATGAAGGTGATGAAACAAACGTGTCTCTCCTTCAAGAACCGAATGCTCTGTAACAAACCGCCTCTGACCACATTACATATCTCTTCCACAGACGAGTCCTGATGCAAATTGCCTAAGTAAACAGTTCTGTTGCCCAAATTATTGGCACCACCAGCTTGTGTAGCAATCTGGGCTGCAGCAGCTGATTGTTGCACCAAAGCCAGAGAAATGAACTCACGATCAGCAGCTGTGACAATGTGCTCCATGCCGGGAGCTAAACCCAAGTACTGAGCAGCGTTGTGTTGTTGCGTTTTCGTGATAAATGCACATCTGTCCTTACCGTAGAAACACTTCTTGTCCAAGTACTTTTCTTTTAATGGTAAATTGGCAACACATCTGATGGCAGACAAGATCGACAAGAAGTGAATAAATGCTATACCCTTTTCAGGAATGATTTTGATGCAATCGATAATGCCGTAACACGACAAGTCTTCACGCAACTCCTGCTCCGTAATGACTTCGCCGTTGACGGGGTTGTTCAAGTTGCCCAAATAGACGTTTCTGGTAGCGCCGTCCCTTTGGATGGCTTCCATGACCGCTGGCAAGATAGGAGTGTTTTTACCCCAGCCGATGCGGATGTCGTGGCCCTTAATACTAAGCTTCTTCAAGATGCAATCGGAGTGGAACAACAACGCTGACTGGTGGTCTATGAACGAAATGAAGGCACAGTTCTTAGCTGGTAAGATCTTGACGTTTTCCAAGATCCCAGATCTGACGTAGTCCAACAACTCGTTGGGCTGGATGTCAGCAGGAATGTTGCCCAAATAGACGGTTCTGGAGGGAGCAGCAGTGTTGGCACCATTGGAAGCAGCTTGTCCGTAAACAACGTCTGGACCAGGCTGGTTCTGGACCTGGTTGGGTGGAGCCATAGCATTGGCAGAGCCATAGCCTTGCTGTTGTCCTGGACCTGCTCCATTGCCTACACCATATGGGGTCTGGTGCTGGATTGGGTTGACCAAGTTGGCACCATTTTGTTGACCCAAGTTAGGAGCGTTGGCTCCATTAACAAAGACAGCACCCTCGTCTTGGTAGAAGTCGTTAGCCCCGGAAGCGGCGTTGACGTCGTTATAGCCGAACTGGCCCCCGTCAGTTTGGTACTGGGGGTACTGGTCATAGGATGATTGTCTTGAGTCAATTTGTTGGGCCAAGTTGGCGTCCTGGAGAACGAGCTGTTCATCTGGGTTCTGTTGGTAGTACTGAGGGTAGTAGGGCTGGGCCATGTACTGTTGGGGTATGCCCTGATAAGGATCGTAGTATGACATTGCGAAGATTCTCGAGTAAAGGCAAGAGCGTAATGGTATATGGCAATATAGTTATATTAGTGATAGTAATATTATTAATTAGTGTTGGTGCTTGTAGTCTACTTTTAGTGTAGAACTAGTGGCTATTAGATTTGGGAATTTTGTGCGCAGCCTGAATTTTTCAGATCAAGAGGCGATGGGCAACGACAAAAGCGAGTTATGGCAGCTACGCGACGCTATCACGATATGATAAAGTGGAGATAGTGCTGGAGGTGAGCTGTATTGAGCTAATATTAGCTGGGTGTGTCGCAGTTTTTAGAAGGCCCGTGTGAAAAAGCGATGCTTCTGTAATTACTGGATTCTCGCTAGACTAGAAAGACTGGAACAGACTCGGTGTAGGGAGAAGACGAAAAAGCAAAACCACGTAGGAAAGCAGAGGGTGAGTGATGGGAACGGAGTCTACGGGATGGTGGATGTGGAGGGTGAATGTGGAAATTTAGGTGTTTTTCTCTGCCGTGGAGGATATTCCACTTTTGGAGAAGAAGAAGAGAGAGGAAGAAAGAAATGTGAAGGTTGGAGATGGAAGAAAAAAACTGAAGATGATTTTTCTGATCTGTGCGAAGCGCTAAAAAAAGCTTTGTCAGTAGAAGGAAATAGTGAGAACAATTTGAAGAGCGAGAATAGCGAGACTAGCGAGAGTAGAATAGTGGGATTGAATGAAGAAATACCTTAGAAACATATTATGTTGGGCACACTACACATGTTTCGTGTCCCCTTAGACCCACACATTTAAACACGTATGTATATGCCGTGATAGACTGCTACGCTGAACCCACTTCTTAGCCACCGTAGTGATGTGCTGTAGTTTTGGAGAGTGACAAAGCCGAACGAAAAAAACACCGCACCGTCCAAAAACGTCGCCAGCAGAGTACCGACTCTTCCAGTAGCACAAACAGGGAGACTGAGAAACTTGAAAAGACCCTGAGAAAACAGCCCGCCGAATTCTTGTCAAAGCAATTCTACAGGCACTGAACTACTCTACAACTTCTCTATAACATTGCCACCCTATAACAAGGAGAATGGCTTTGTTGAACAGCACTATATATATTCTGTACCGGGGGAAGCTCAACGCTCACACTACTATTCTCGCACGACACGGAGAGTTTCTCGCTAGCCCTCGGTACACCCTCGGTAGCCACTCTCGGTAGATGCATGATGATCTGGGAGATCGATCCACGACCGAATACACCCCACGATACTACCCAAAATATATTACCACATAGTATTTCCATAGCATATATACTCACTACGCCCAATTCTGCCCCATTGCCACAAATCTTGTACCGCCAATGTCTTAATGCTACATCTGGTCTCCACTGAGAGACGCTAAATAAATAAATCTCTGGACCGTTATATTTTTTCATCACCAGCAACTGAGCTATGATAATTATAATTACACTCTAACCAACTCTGAGGATGTCCACACTCTTCGCTGAAACCACTACTTCCACCGATTCAACTTCCTCCCCTACTTCTTCACTCAGTATATAATTCAGCCACTACTTCCTTCTCTCTCCTACCATATTGGCTCCTCCTTACAAAGGCTCTTTATGCATTAAGCTCTCTTTTGTATGCAGACCCCTGAAAATTTTGACACATCTAAATTTGTTAGTGTTGGTGGATAGAATCTTGCCCTACCCCTATATGGGGGCCACATTGGGGCCTTTTTCAAAATCTTGCTTCCGAAGATAATAGGTTCAATTATAATTGATTGTTTGTCAATTGGTAAAAAATAACTCACGCAGGAATAAGCCCCCTTAGTTGATCCCGGCCCAACAATTATTGTTCCGTTTATTATCTTGCACCCATAATGCGTGATTGCAAATTGCCAGCAACAATCAATATAATTGCAAGTATTGCTCAGTAGAAACTCCTAACTCTTGTAAACCCCAATAACAATTAATCTTCATCGGAGGAATAATCCGTCTCCGCATCTTTCAGATTCGCATCCACCTGCTTATCTGCATCGGCGTTGGTATCTGCTTTATTTGCATTGTCTCCAATCTTGCCTTCTTCTTCACTAATGTCACCTCCATTGTTTCTAATGTTTCTAGTTTCAAGTTCGTCTTCTTCATGATTATTTTGTTCCTGATCATCTGAAGAACCGTAATCTGTCTCCAAGGCTTCTTGACTAGCGTTAGCTTCATTAGACTCTTCATTTTCTTCCTTTCGCTCTTCCTTTACACCGGTCAATTGGATTCTCTCGGAAGATTCAAAGTCCAAAACCACCTTAGATCTCTGTATCTGCCCTTCAAGACTGTCTGAAACAATATCTGTACTATCCAGAACTAACTTCTCAGAATCTTTATCTTTCCCAGCCTCTAAATCAACTGTATCTACAGATTTGCCAAAATCCGGCTGTGTGTTTTCATTTTCAATCTTTTCTTCATCTTCATCATGTTCCACATAATCATCGTCACTATGGTTTGATTCGTACAAATCATTGTCATCATCATACTCATCGCCATCTTCGTGTTCACTTGCTTCTTCATCTTCTTCATCATCCTCGCTTTTTTCGAGAACGCTGTTCAATATCTCTCGGTCCGAGAAACTATTGATTAATGGTGCTTGACTATCTGGTTCCTTTTTCACTATTACATCACTTCTTCTACGTAATGATCTTCTTCTTGGTGCCACTACGTCTAAATCTTCTTCTTCTTCTTCTTTTACTGTAATATCTTTTTTGTTCTCTTCGACCTCTTGTTCCTCAGATTCTGCCTTTTTCCTTCCTCGTCTGGCTCTTTTCTTTGGCAGACCCTCAGTTTTGGTTTCTGTCTTTCTCTTCCTCTGCTTCAAGTACTTATCGTCGAGTTTATCCGGAATCATATCTTTATCAATTGCTACTAGCTTCGACGAATCCTTGAGAAATTCTTGGTTTAAATGTTCGACTCGATTTGTCGGTACGGTTTTCTTGGTCAACTCCCATATTTTATCTTTCTTAGCATTCAATACTTGGTAGAACTTCTGCTCTAGATCATCTATGATAAACTTGTACTCATTCTTAGCGATCTGGTAGCCGTTGTGCATTTGGAAGTTTTCTTCTTTTAAAGTCTCTATTGTCTTCTGCAAGCTTTTAATCTGCGATACCATACTCTGGTTCTGCGTTAATAGTAAGTCCATCCAATTGAAGAGATTGCCTTCGTCCTTGAGATGTGGTTCTTCCTCTAAGTTTACTGGTGTAAGTTCAATTATGGCAACAGTCACAGGGACCCTTGAGTCTGTCTTTATTGACAATTCTACCGGATTCTGATTGGGATCATTATCTTCCTCTATCAATTCTTTGGTTTCAGCGTCGTAGTATTCTGCTTTAGCAGAAATCTTTACTGAAAGCTGGAGATTCGGATATTTCCTCTCCTGCTCAAGTACATCCTCATTGTCAAGTGGAAATAGTTCTTGTATGACACTCGCATACTCCTCTTCCTCAATATTCTCGTTTGAAGCAGCACGAGTACGAAACACTCCAGATATAGATTTCTTGGTGAGGGTATAATGGAACGTTCCATCTTCATATCCAGCCGTTAAGGACATATTAATGAAGTTGGGGTCCTCACTTTCCGACTCGTATTCTGCTTTAGAAACATGTATAAACAATGTAGACCTTTTTATAAACTCTAGACTCTCAGAATCTTCTATGATAATCGGAACAGAGACCACATTTCCGTTAAGATGATGTTCAGCTGAAGAAGAATCAAAGGACCTGCTCATACTTGTACATCACGATATGGCAATGATATCCTGATCAAGCAATTGATTCCACAATTGCTTCGGTCGAAGAATCCAGCTACCTCGATTTCTTGTATGAATCAAAATCTACAACCTCATTTTCTGGGGAATTGCGACTTTCCTTTTTTTGGCTATTCTAGCGATAGTACCCAATAATAAGATATTTTGCAATCATAATTCTATATATATCTATAAGGATTCCTATGGTACATTTTAAAAATAACAGTACTGGTGAAAACCAGGTCTCAATAGAAGGGACACCAGCCAAAGTATATAAGTGCCAAATTGTCGGGGCTTGAAGCTTCTTGTACCAATTCTCTTACTGTAGCTTCCACACTGAGTCCACCTACAGCCAACTTGTTGGCCACACCAAGAACTGCTCTGCCAGCTTCAGAACCATCTTCTTGAAGCTTTACACTAGTGACGCCGCCACCTTCTTCCTGTAATTTCTTCTTACGAATAGGGGATATGGACCACGAATACAACGGATCCCATCTCAAAACTTCAAGAATAGACAAGATGTTCTCCTTGTTTTCTTGCAACACTCGGAAGGTGTGTTCACAAGACCTTTTGAAAACACCTTCCACACCAGTACTTCCAAACCCGTCAACTATGTCTCTAGTCAATCTGAACGGAACGGTTTCTGGGATGGGCAATCTAGTTCCCTGGTCAAAGGCCACACCAAGATCAATATGGATTGGCTCGCCAGTACTTTTATCCAATAAGATATTATTACAGTGCCTATCCCCCAAACCCAATATATGGCCAACAATTGAGGTTGTTGCAATTCCTCTCGTGTAAGCGATCCTACTATCAAACCAAACATCAGGAGTGAGAAATGTATCCATAAAGAAATGATGTAGAACTGGTTTGATTTTGTCTGTGATATGTCTGAAAACTCTTTGACGTTCCAATTTTTCTCCCGACTGGCATTCTTTCATCAATTCCCTTGCCTTTTCAAGTTTTATCTTGTCGTACTTCAAATGATAAGGTTTAATAATATCAATAAGTGCAATAGAATTCGCCACAAACTCAATAATTCCGGCAGTTGGGCCAAGTGGAACAGCCTTGTAGGTTCTGATTGTCAAATTTCTCTTTGCAGCATCCTTGTCTTTAATGAAAATTTGATTAACCTTCTCAAATACCTGCTCCATAATTGAGTCTTGGCGTAAGTCGTCTGTACCATGCTTCAATAACATCCTATGAGTCGTACCATCTGAAAGGGTGAATGTAGCAATTTTGGGCAAACTCAACCCTGAAGCAGCAATTGAAACCTTCTCATCAATTTTAGCAAGGACAGGAACATCTCTATAATTACTGTTCTGATCTACTGCGAGATCCTTTGTTGGTGGTGGTATTCTTGACAAGCCATGTAGCCAGTAATTCCCAATATCCAACTTTTCCAAGTGCAACGATTTTCCTCGAGACACCTTGTGAGCCGAAAGAATAGATGCTTCCAAACAGAAAGATTCAATTGGTTTCAAAGTCTGGGAAACAAATATTGTATCGGCTGAAAGAAGTCTATTCCAGATTTTGCGGGCTGCCGCACGTTTGGAACCCATTATAGCATCTTTCAGATCGCTTGTAAGTTTCTCATTCATCAAGGAGAAAAGTTGATACAATGTGTGGTAGGGATGAGCAGTACATATCTTATGGACAATTTCTGACAACGTTCTCTGGAACTCTGTGCTCTCATTAGCCAATCTCGAAATCAATTGTGTGCTCAAATTAACCAAGAGGTACGAAGGAATTCCAAGGATTTGCAAACGCAACTTATCATTCAACTCATCTTTAAACGACAATTCCAACCAAAGAGCAAGGAACTTATCTAAAGGCTCCTGGTTATCCCATCCAATACTTTCCAAGTAGTATTGGATCGCCCTTTCGGAAAAGTCTTCTCTGCTTCGCTTTGCCCTTTCCAAGTCAGATACCTCACTCAGCAACTGATTTTTCAATTTCGAATAGAATCTTTGAACTGATTTCTTCTCTTCAGCTGGAACACTTGTGCGTCCATAGTGTGCCTTCAATTCTTCGATTTCCACCTTTTTTTCCATCACCTGTTTCTCCAACTTCGAAATTTCTTCATTCAAATTCCTCGACTTATACTGATTCTCACAGTATTTTGCTAGCATTTGGAATATCTTTCTTTGCTCGCTGCCATCCGACAATTCAAGAGCTTTTTCAGAGATTGGCCTTACATACTCTTCCATAATGAAGTCTGGCGCAGCCTGTCTTGACTCTGATAACCAGCGAACAGTGAGTGCCTTGAGATACGTTTCCGAATGATTGTAGTTCGTAAGAGGAGAATCAATACCCTTATTCATAGACTCAGTAGAGATCATGGCGACAGGAATACTAGTTTGTCCATTGGACCATAGAGTACACGCAGAGACGAACTCAACAAGCTCCTTGATACCTTTCACTTCTTGAAGTTTTGTTTTGGCTACCGAATCAGCACAAATCATAGCATTGATCATTTTCTGTACTTCCTTGGAACTACTTGTCAATTTGTTATATCTTACCAAGTAGTTGAGTACCCCGAGCCATGCATTCTCCTGAGAGATATTTCTTGCTTCAACAGGGTAATCTGCCAATATTTGAAATGCAATTCGTCTCGCCAAAATGATACTTTCGGAAAGAGAGCTATCTGACTTTTCAAACCAATCAGTTTCCTTGTCGAAGCCAAACACAATTTCATTTAAATCCTTAACATCTTTCGTGAACAAACTTTCAATGCTGGATATAGTTGCTAATGACTTCATCCACACCATTGTGTTAAGTCTGTAGTCCTTCAGGCTCAAAGAATCATTAATTAGTCTATCCTTTTTCAATAGCACATCAACGAGTGTTTCTTGACAAACCTCTAAGGAACGGTAGGGATAATCATGGACCTGTTTCAAGACTTTATAGACAATTTCCTGTTCTGTGATGGCATCTTTCGGTATCGGGATGTCCCAACTGTTCAATTTCCACCCCCAATCATATACCTGATCCTGGAGTTGAAATAAGCTGGTGGAATTACTTAATATTCGAGACACACCCAACATACCACTGCTATTCATTGATTGAAGAATATTTGTTGGTCGACTTCCAAAGCTTAACGCAATCGACGAATCAAAAATGGCACTGCTGAATGCCAATTGTTCCATGGAAGACGAATTTCTATTCACCATTGACAACACAAAATCCAATGATGGCTCCTCTTTCAATCCAAAGATCAAATCCTCGTCATCTATTGATTCATAGACTTTTCTTGTTAGAGTATTACTAACCAATATGCTTCTTTTGGGGTCTTCATAAAAACATGCCTCGAGAAGCATCATGGAAGTTTTATATCTATTAATTGATGCTGCCATTTCACTAAATGATACCACATCTAAGTCCCGAGTGACATCCACGAATTGACCGAGACCCATTTGAGCTCCCATTCGTAGATACAAGACGACATCTAGAAAGAATGAAATACACATTGTATCCTTGGTTCTGATACTGGAGAATTGAGACAACAACATCCTTATATTCTTGATAGCAACTTTACCTTTTGTAAGAAGATAAAAACATATCAAATTAGGTAATTGTTTGGCAGAAAAAGAATTAACTTTTGCAGCAAACGTTGAAATCAACGGAGCAATTGAGGTGGAACTAGCCAATTCTTGATTTATCGCAAGAAACAATCTGGTAGACCAAATACCGAAACTGGAAGTGGAGATAAGACTGTCAAGATTGTTGATAACATAACTTAATGTATCTCCAAGAAAATCTAACTCATATTCATCATTGAGCAAGATGCATGCGTGAAAATCAAGTGGTGTAATATGACCTTCAAGTTGTCTGTAAATATCATCAAAATCGAGAAACTTCAGAATTTCTGACTTCGACCGTTCGTATTTGTACATCAATACCCCCAAAATCGATTCTGCACAAGCAGCAACCTCGAAGTCGTCACTTAAAGAGTGTGCTATGACTTCTTTAACTAAGGGATTTAAACTGTTGACTTCTGATTGGAATGCTGCTGATGGAATCCCGCGATATTCATTTGAAGGAAACGCATACCCCGACTTATTCCATCCACCATGTAAATAATAGGATGACAAGTACTTTGCACTCCAGATATTGAATTTGTTAGTTTGAAGAGCGAATTGACCACTATTGCATTGCATCAAGATCTTGGCGACATTTTGGAGTTTGCCACTATCATTGTATTCATCGATTGTTTCAAAAGTCAAGGAAATTAAAATCAAGATATACTTAAATGTAGCATCAGTGAATATGGACATTTCTTTAGTGTCATTGAGATAAGTCTCCACGGTTAACGTAGAAAGAGTATTCTTAAATGATGCAGCATCTCTTTTCAACTGTCCAATTGCAGCCATCAATATTGGTCTAATCGTTCTCTTTTCGCCAATTCTCCTTGCGTAGCTCATTAATTGAGAACTTAATTCTCTATCTACAAGAGGTAAATTTTGCAGATTTAACATAACAGCAACCATACGAATGACAATAAGAAGGGTGGAGTTGTCACCATACGTGTGGAAATTGTCAACTTTTAAGAGGAGGTAAAACCGACAAATCTCAGGAAATAGGTCAGGAACACAGACGAAAGGATTTAAAGTGTCCACTATTAGGCTCATAATTTGCACATTATGAATATGTTCACTACCAAGAATGCAGATCAATTTAAGTTTTCGAATTACTACAATTTTCTGCTCATTGGAAAGCGATTGATGAAGAAGAAGTAGAGAAACCCGACGAAATATAAAGTATATCTGTCGCGGTTCCCAAAAGCTATCCTTCTTAGATCCATACTTTTCTGAAATTTTCTGCATTAGCTCCAACGACGAATTCAACGGCACCATTATCACTCCAGGAAAATTCAAGACTTTAGAATTCTTTGAAATCAAAGTACTTGCAACTTTATTGGAATTGTATTTATCAATTAGTAAGTCTTCTCTCGTTAAATCAGTGTGGCTAATTATCTCAGAAACAATTAGGATATGCTTATCAATAAACTCCTGTTTGAAAGAATCTTTTAAATAGGACAAGACGACATTGAAAACAGCATTTCTTATCCCTTCTCTTGTATAGGCAATGGAAATTATAAGCGGTAAGCTTTCAGAAACTAGAGTTGCCACGTCTGTATTTCTGAGTTTCGATAATGTTAGCCATAACGATTCGTAAGATCTTTCTTGGTCTTGTTTGGTACTTATTGTTATGGAAACCAACTCTTTGTGGTTTTCCAAGTAGAACTTTTCTTGATCAGGATAGCCGAATAAGAAATACGGAAACTGGTGCAAGCTGTCAAATTTCCACCAACACAAGAGAAGCTCAAGTTTGTAGGCTTTGAACAACACCCTTGGTTTTTCAATGCCAATAAATTCACAAATCATTTTCAAGCCATGTTCCAAGTATGGAACGAAAAATTTAAACCTAGAACATTCAAGCAAGTTAAATAATGATGAAAGCATGACCTGAGATGAGCTTAGAGTCAAGCTACTAAAGAACATCGCGTACGTTGCGCAGGTTTCAATTGACTCCTCTGGAGTTGAGAAATTCATGAACAATTCACTGTATAAGTTTGCTTGTGATAAAGAAGTGGAAGATTTCAATAGCATCACTAAATGGGGAACAAGGTCTATTTTGTTAGAATTAGAACAATTGGAGAATTTGAGGAGGAATATAGATGTAAGCTGGTTGGTAGTCATAAATGTCTCGTCATTAAGGTCCACGAATCGAATTATAAATTCGCAAAAGCTAGTCATTGCAACCTCGGTAAGAATCAAATCTTTAGTCCCACATTGTATTAACCACATACACATGTCATAGTAGTCCTTCTTGAAGTTCTCATCTGTAGCTTTGATAACAATAGGCAACACTATCTTCAAAAACTGTGAAATAGTGGTTAATGTCAATTCTGATCGCTCATAGTTCTGATCAACCAATATCTTTTCACCAAATATTCTAACTAATCTTCCAAGTAGGTCTAAAGGTACGGACAAAATGTCAAATGAATTTGTTTCAAACTCTTTAACCAAAGCGTGAAATGCGTATACCAATTGGTTTGGCGGCAAATCATCAAAATAGGTACAGACAACTGTGAAGGTGACTCCCACGTCCTTTTCAATATACTTGTGTGTGACAAATATAAATTTGAGAACTTCGATACAAGGCACTTTCTCGTAATCTAACTGAAAACCACAATACTCCTGAGCCGATGATCCAAGAGAAGGTACTGGACTACTTCTATTAACATCCGAAAATTCCTCGTCAAATACACTTCTTGACTCTTGAACAACCACTTCTTCACCAAATTGCAGCACTATTTGCTCAGAGAATGTCTTCAATAGTCTATCAAAAGGGAATACTATAGCGAACTTCTTCTTCATCTCAGATCTTAAATATCCACTTCTATTACTGAAGATGTGATCAAGATCAATTTGATTGTATAACAGCAAAAAGTGCGTTAATTCCTCAATTGTCATTCTTCGAACCGCAATCGTCTTCAATATTTCACAACTTTGCTCTTCAAATAAAGACGCTACACTGTCAAATCGTGGCATTCCTCTTAGAGGACTGTAAATTCCTTGAGACACAAAGTACCATTCAAACAATAATGTTGAGGTAGAAAATCCGTGAACAGTTCCCAATATCCTCAGCATTAATTGTTCAATATTGTTGTTGCGACTTATTCCATCTATGACAAACAGTAACGAAGATGAAATAGGAGGTTTCTTTAAGGCAATGAATTCGTTCAAGTCTTCACTATAATTCAGAAATGAACACGCCTCGTATAGAGAGCCATTGTAGCTATCTGGTAGATACTTGGACTCGCGGACTGAAACGCTCTCACCAGAGATCCACATTATGAATTCAGCAAGACCCTGACATTCCAGTTGAAGGTCATTGCGTTTTACATCGAAGAAATGGCTCCATTTCAATAACAACCAGTCCTGGATTCTCTCGCCTAATATGAACTTCTTCGCCAGATTGTTGGCTCTGACAATCTTGGCTATAGAATACCAAAATAGAAAGCTCTCCGTAGAAATCGAGAATGGACCTACTATCTCTACCATATCTATGATACTGTCTATCTGAGATGTGAGCGATTCATCTAGTTTCTTGGTCAAATCATTTGAGTTACAAACCAAAGTGAATATGAGATTGCAGGAGTACTTGAACAACTCCTCATTCTTCACCAATGGCAAAGCAATGTTTAACAATAGTTGAGAGTAATGATGATGACGAGAATGCCAATTCAAAGACTTGATCTTGATCAAACCGTTACTTGCAAGAAGAGGCCAGAAGCTCAACTCAGAATACTTGAACAAATACAATATGTTTTTCATGATAATTGAAGCCCTGAAACTTCCATTGTCGTTGGATTCGCCTAAAGTGAAATCAAAAGTTGTGTCGTTAATACTTTTATCTATTGATTGAAATGTCCCATCTGGTGTCTCTGAGCTATCAGCATCTTCAGACTCAAACTCATTATCAAGATCAAACGCTTCAAGGTAGAAAGTCAAGATCTGCAAACCAACCTGCTGTTCACGAATGTCCTGACGTTCGCCAATCAATGTGTTACAGAATTCTAACAAATTTCGCGAGTTGGACAAAGCAATTCCTACGGTATCCCATTTCTGTCTTTTCTTAGGCTGCTGTTGTAGGATGGTCGACAAAACCAACATATTAGATGTTTTGGCTACGGTCTGTTTCAAACAGAAATACGAGTGAAGCAACTTGGTGAGCCCGAGACAGAGTAGCCACGGTTTATGATCTTGTGACTTCAAATATATGGAGTTTAAGTTGAACCAGTCTCGTCGAAGTGTCTCAGTGTGTAGTATTCCTATGCATCCTACATCTAGATGAAAATCCGACATCAGAAGACGTGATATAAGGCTGATTATAAGGTTACCAATACTGTGAACCAAGTACTCGTTGGAATCTGCAGACACTTTTCCGCTGAATGGCAACAATCGTTTTGGTTCATCGCGAGTTTCGCTTACAAAGGAACGAATCAGAATGTCATCTTCATCTTCGTCAGACTCTTCTGGCTGATGTGGTTGTTCACTTATCATAGTACCATTATCGTCTGTGAGCTTGGGAAGCTTCAGTAGATCAATATAGTTGTGAGTAGCGGAAAGGTTGAGAAAGACCAAGAACTCATTCATGAGCTTATCCAACTGGGTCAGATAGAAGCGCAGCATTATGTTAGTTCCCAAACGAATAAGTCTATTTACAAAGCGAAAGTCTTCAGTAGCGAGAACTATAATGAGTTTATTGATAATCTTGAAAATGGTAATAGCTAGAACAGACTCTTTAAGAGTCTTAGCTGCTTTCTCTAAAAGACTCAGAAGTCTAAAGTAAATCGTATGGTCTAGCAAATGCATATAGCTAATAGACATATGCGTGTCACATTGAAGAAGATTGGCCAATGCTGAAAACAGCTCCTGTAACAATTTTCCATGATTCGATATGCCTTGTATACCTTGCATATCGCTCAAGATGTCTGCTATCAAGTGGGTAACGAAGTTGAAGATCAGTTTCCATTCATCACGATTCAAGTGTTCTTTGAAGTAATTCTTGGAAATCACAGTAGATAAGATTCTTAGGAAATCGTACGAACACGGCTCTAGTTGTTGGTTATCTGCGGCGAAATTGGCTATGATTCCTTCTACCAAATCGTAGTAGCCACGAAATTTCAACTGTAACGACATATCATTGATGGCCCGTTCACATATGATTCTTACAGCAGAGGAGGCCCGACTCAATCGAAGCAGTACTGGTGCCAATTTGTTGTTGTAGTAGATTTTGGCCTCTTTCTTTATCAAGTCAAATATGCCCCGAATAAGAATTCGGAATTGTTTAGAGTTAAGTCTGAACTTAGCCAGAGTCATATCTTCTAGTAATGTCAAAGCATCATTGCGGTCTTTGATCTTAGACAGCTGCAACGACGACACTACCCTGTTGATGTCGAGGGTCGACATTGGTGAAGTGGATTCTATCTGAGTTGAATAGAGTAATCGAAAATTCGATTTGTAGACGCGAATAGGTGCAAAAAATGCATATAGAGAAATGAACCAGGAGGTAAGGAAGAGTGATAACTAGAACAAGCAAATGCGTCGAGAAGCGTATTAAGATTAGAGAAGACGTCCAGAGACTACCTGGACTACCTGGACAAGCTGTTGAAATAGTTGAAACATTCTATTTGACTTGCGTTGTCTAAGGATTATGTCTCATAGTTAAGATAGGTCGAAATCTATATCTTGCGAGAGCTGCCAGTAAGAGATATGTTTCCTCTAGTTTATGAAACGATTCTCAGTCGTGTTCTCAAGAACATATATAATAAGAATACATAGGACCATTCACTGGTCTTTTGAAAATAGTGAGTTCTATGAACAATCAGAAACACTCGGCAACTATGTGCAATTGAATTGAATAAAGAAAGCACATTCCAAGTGTTAAAGAATCGAACGAATATCACACTAAACAAGAGAGAGACAATCCTATTACAATATCAAACCAGGAGACAGAACCAATCTACCATCATGTAGTCTTGTCTTTATCTTTTTTATGTTTCTAAATCGTGCTTCATCTGGTTCGCTTGTCTTGGCCCAATTAGGAAGTATGCTGCTACAATCTGACGATATTTGCACCCAAACATACTCAGAACTCATTAGATTAGAGGAAACCTACAAACTATTATAAACAGCGATATATACAACTAACATAAAATGTTCTCTTGTCGCATACACTTTATTCATGTTGGAACTCGAGGTAAGACAACTCTCTCCAGTGGAGGGAAATTTGAACTACACAGATACGGAGAGATGCCAATGTTCAACATGCCACTTTTGCCGAAGATGGCACCAAACATGTGTTCGAATGCTATTCTCTGGTCTTCTATTTCCTCCACTTTGGCTCTGTTCCTCGGTCTTCATCATTGGTGGACTTATCTACTACTGTGACGAGAGACCACTAAGATTCGACAGCTTTATTCAGGTGTTTTCGGCGATCATAGTATCTAATAACGAACACGAGAGTGAAGATCTTCGGTTTGTCAGCCACCACAATAAAACCAGAGCCAATTTGGTTAGCTTGGTGTGGTACAACTTTGTGGCTACGACTATGTACGGTTTCCTTATCTGGATGTTGATATATCCTCTTCTATATGGTATTCATAGGGTCCACTGAAGTTCGAGCTCCTAGACGAAATTATAAGGATGAGCTGGAGAAAAAAGAAAAAAGTTCGAGAATTTAGATACAACTACAAAGAAGAATAGAAGAATCCTATACACATATGTATATATATTTGTGTGATTGCACCGACTGATGAAACAAATAAATATATAAATTCTAGATAAATTTCACTGGATCCGTAAACCGTACTGCATATACCAGTATCGATAATTCTCTCCATCTGACTCCATCTGCCCGACGCGCATCCGACGAGCACCTGACTCTGGCTACCGAGTCAAAATCGAGTCAAAACATCTACAATTTTCACAACTTCAGAAATATATAAAGCTGAATATCCAATTTTTTCCATTGCTGGTTGTTCTTAGCTTCAGAGACTAGTATTCGTAGATTCCAGCCTCTCCATTGCGGCGTACATCTTTATTCTTTCAAAAATGTTCAGAGTCACCAACAAGAAATTCTATTCTACAGCCTCATCGCTCTTGAAGACCCCCTTGCACGAAGCCCACATTGAATTGGGTGGTAAGATGGTTCCCTACGCAGGGTTCGAGATGCCTGTCTTGTACAAGGACCAATCGCATATTGACTCTCACAATTGGGTCAGATCCAAAGTCGGTTTGTTTGACGTCAGCCACATGTTACAACACAACTTTTCTGGGGTGGATGCGAAAAACTTGCTTCAGAAGATTACACCTATCGACTTGAGCCAATTGCCAGTCAACAGCTCGAGTTTGTCTGTGTTATTGAATGAAAATGGAGGTGTAATTGACGACTGTATCATCACCAAACACGGCGAAGAAAAGTACTATATGGTCACCAACGCTGGATGTAGAGCTAAGGATATCAGCTTCATCAAGAAGGAAGCCGAAAACTTTAGTGGTGTAACCCACGAAACGTTTGAAGGAACCTTGTTGGCTATTCAGGGTCCAAAGGCTGTCGAAATCTTGCAAAAGTTCACCAACGAGGACTTGTCCAAGATCTACTTTGGACAGACCAAGTTTGTCAAGTTGGCTCCTATCGATGCCACCGTTCATTTGGCTAGATCTGGTTATACTGGTGAGGACGGGTTCGAGTTGTCGATTCCATCGTTGACTGCCGAAGAAAGCAAGCAATCTTTGGACTTTTTCTATACATTAATTCGCGAATATCCAGATGTTGTCAAGCCAATTGGGTTGGCCGCTAGAGACTCGTTGAGATTGGAAGCTGGTATGTGTCTTTATGGACACGAATTGACCGAAGAAATCACACCTATCCAAGCTTCATTGACCTGGTTGATTCCAAAGACCCGTAGAGACCAAGGTGGGTTCAACGGTGCATCCAAGATCTTGAGCCAGATCAACGACAAGAAGTTGGTCACAGCCAGAAGAATCGGTGTTTCTTCCAAGGGTCCATCACCAAGAGACGGCAACAAGATTTTCACCGAAGACGGCTCCGAGCAAATCGGTTACATCACCTCTGGCTCTCCATCTCCTACCTTGGGTGGAAACGTTGCCCAAGCCTACATCGACAAGAAGGCCAAGATCGGCAGCAAGATCAAGATCGAGATCAGGGGCAAGTTGAGAGAAGGTACCGTGGCCAAGTTGCCATTTGTGGCCAGCAACTTCTACAAGGCATAGATAGTATTTATTAATGAATGGAAGAAGGATAGGACATAGTAGACGAAGTAAAGTTAAAGGAAGAAGAAAGGGGAAAGTAAAGAGGAGACATGGTTCGGTAAAGGTAGGAATATACACTATAGAGTTTATACTATTTTCTCAATACTGTGCTTCCGAGAGGGACCTTACTTTAAACAATTGAGGCAGGAAGAGCTAACCCTGTTTGAAGGAGTCTAGTCGGATATCACGGTGCAACCCGAGTGTAAGTCAGGTAGATCCCAAGGTTCAAGAGGAGTACTAGTGAACGGCTCGAAGGAGTGGAAAATATTTCTATTTGCCTGAAAAAGACAAATTTGTGCATGAGATAGGAGAGCAAGTCCTACCACAATAGCATAACAAGAGCAGGAATAATAGTAGGCAAAGAAGTGTAGAATGGCACCATTCTAACGAGGTAATACCTTTATTGAGTAAATGGAGAATTTTTCACCTTGACATGGATTGCTGTCATTCCAGACAATGAGAATTCTACACTTTCTGGCTACGTAGGTTACAGTTCATAGAAACGACTATAGAAGCAGGTACTCAGCAAGACAATGAAGTTCCTGAAGGAGAGTTAGCCAGCTATTCTTGTGGAATGAGCCCGATAACAATCCGAAGAATGAAGCCGTACAACATCTAAGGTAGAGAATTGGTTTATAGCTGTCGGGTTCGTAGCTCTCTTGGTCGAATTATAATTGATTTACAAAATCCACTCGAAAAGATCAAAAGATCCCAACACAAGAAACCCTCTCTAACAGTCTCTCGTCATTTCTGTTCATACTCTGAAAACTCACAATTTCATATTCGTACGACTTTCTTACCATACAAAGCGAATTAGAATACGGTCCCATTGTTGGTGGAACAAGACTTCTAACAATAGACAATTAGCGAGACTAGCGTTTAGGCGGAGGGGTGCGACTTAACGAGTCCAGACTCAGAAGGGAGCCCCAGAAAGAGCCCATAATCAGCTTGGTACTACCTTTGACACCTCCACTGGACCAGTGCCTTCTTCTTCCAAACACCCTCTGCCATTGGCAGAGTCCGGCTACTCACCATTCCAACTCCTTGCGAGTCTCAGTGCGAAATCGGCTCTCCTTCTCACAGTCTACATTTCGCGGCCGCGTAGTCCATCTCCACATTGGCTCCTACCTTTTGGCTCGTGGACGCGTTTAGACGATATTTGGTTTTGTGGTGAGGCTTGCGCTCGAGCTCTCTCCCAGCAGCTGTCTCTACGGTCAAAGGCCCCTAACTTCTACGAGCCAATATGGTTCACGTTCTCGTTCTTCTAATACACATGTGATACAGAGCCCATCCCCGTCTTATGAACTCTTATTCAGTCCCGTGCCGTAGTGAAACAACTTTCTAGTTTCATTGTATTTCCCACCTGCCGTTCTGCCTCTTTTAACCCCTTCGTCCACAAAACGCACCTTGCTGCAGACGCGGTGGGTGCAACATTAATGCACCGTTTTGGAGCCAAGTCCTGCCTTTGTTGTGCCCGTTATAAAAGTTTGACAATTTCTCACTGAATAACCTCCCAGTTTTTCAGAGTATCTACAGATAACACAGAGAGTAAAGACAAAGATATCCTAGACAAATCTCATATATACACTGCATAGGTATAATTCGTAGATAGAGCACCTGGACAATTCTGTATTGAAACAAAAGTGTATCCAAACAACAGATCTAAACAGCCTTGTATCTATAACCACCATGTCTGCCACTCCTTCGCCTACGAAGAGGTCCGTGTTATCCCCCAAGCCTTCCAACATCTCCACTCCCTCGAGAAAGAACGGCACACCCATCTTTGTCTCATCCAAGTTGTCACCTGTGAAAACCATTCCTTCCAGATTGACGCCTTCTCCCAAAAAGCCGAAGTTGAACTTCACCATCTGGGAAGACAAAACACAGCCACAACAGCCAGAAATCTCCGAAGACTACATTTTCTCAAACAAGCAAAACCACAATGACCAGGAGAACATCTTGCAACCTAAAAAGAACCCCGCTGTCACGGTGAACAGACGTTCGCCAACCAGAGAGCCATTAGGAAATTTGAATATCCACGATTTCCCTGGCCACGTAACCTACGGTAGTGCTACTTCTTTGCAATTGACTGAACTCTACCAGCCTACGCATTACAACAACGAATTCAAGTCGTTGCACAAGTTCCTGAACATCCCTAGCTTCTTGACTCCAACTAGAAAAAATAACTCTAACATGGAGAAGTACTTAGTAAAGTCGCTGTCTGCTGTATACACCGAAGATGACGAGATCGATCTTGAACTCGACGATGCTGAAATGACTTTGGTCAAGAAACAATTGACACAAAACTCGACTAGAAAACATAGACGCTCCTATTCTGTAGGCAAAAATGACTCCAAGCTGGGCTTGATCAGAAGGAACAACTTCACAATCTTGTCCAACTAGGGCAACAAACCATTTATCGCATTTCACTTTCAATTCTTAAATAGGAACACTTCCACCTTTGATACCCTTCTAATATTTGCATCTTCGACTGTCTCATTATTTTCTCACTAGAATAGACACTTAATACCCTTCATTTCCCGTAGCATACATATTTGTGTCGTAACATCAAAACAACAGAGAATGTGCAAATCCTTGACATCTCGTATTCAGCTTTACCATCGAAGTCGTAGCATGACTGTTTGATAGCAGCAGCGGGTGTCTGGAAGGATCTTCCCGTAGACAGACTTTTTTTGTCTTTATCATCCAACCTCGCTGGTTATGGCTGCGAAAAACTATAAATACTACATTCCGCATCATCTCCGATTTGCAGCTGTCTATTTCTATACTCTATAACTACTTTGCTTTTTAGGCAGTGAAAGCCTTGTCAAAACCGGTGAACACGAATCTGTATCTAATGTCACCCTTGTCACATCTAGTCAACGCTTCGTGACAGCCGTCTTCACCAATTTGGATTTCCTCAACCCATGGCTTGACACCCTTTGCAGTAGCCAATTCCAACATCTGCAAAGCCTCAGTCTTAGATCCTAACAAAGACGAACCAAAAGATGCACCTTGGTGGAGGAAGGTGTGTGGAGACACTTGGATGTTGTCCTTGGTTGGTGGTAAACCCACAGAGACAAACTTCTTGTCGACCTTCAATACTTGTAAGTAGTTGTCAAGAACCAAACCGTCGATACCAGAAGCACAGTTCAAGATCAAGTCGAAGTGGTCGGCATACTTCTTCTTCCAGTCCTTTTCTTCAGCAGTAGCAATGAATTCATGAGCTCCCAACTTGAGAGCTTGTTCCTTCTTTGAAGAAGTTCTAGAAAAGGCAACAACATTGGCACCAAGGGCGTTGGCAAATTGAAGGGCGAGATGTCCAAGACCACCAATACCAATGATACCAACCGTCTTTCCCTTGGCATCGGTACCAAGGTTACGTACCAATGGAGAGTAGACAGTCAAACCAGCACACATCAAAGGAGCTGCATGTACGGTTTCCATAGCTTCTGGAATAGGGAATACGAATTGTTCGTTAGCAATGGAGTGGGAAGAGTAACCACCTTGGGTGATGTAGTCTTCAGCAGCAGCATCTACCGAGTTGTAAGTACCAGCACCGTCGGCACAGTATTGCTCGTTGTCGTGGGTACATCTGGAACAATCTCTACAGGAGTTGGAAGCTGCACCAATACCGACTCTGTCGCCAATCTTGACTTGGGTAACTTTATCACCAATGGCGATGACATGGCCAATAATTTCGTGACCTACGACAGCATCGTTTCTGAGCAATGGGGACCAATCGGCTTTCAAGGTAAGAATGTCGGAACCACAAAGACCACAGGCAATGTTCTTGACAACAACATCGTGTGGGTTGACGATTTTTCTCTTGTATTCCACCAACTTGGGCTTGTTCCAGTTTTCTGGCTTGTCAACTCCAAAACCTTGGAATGTGGCTGGGATAGTAGTTTCTTGAACAGTCATTGTAGTGAAGTATTGAAAGAGATTTGCTAGTAATCAAGAATTACCAAGAAAGATCAAGTATTTCAGCAAAATAGTGAATGGTTCCAACTTTTCAAGATCAGCGGCCCTTTTTATATTGACAGCGAGAGCATTGGGAATTCATGTCTATTTCGTGCATATTCCATTGTGAAATCACGAAGAAGTTGCTACGATAACGACAACTGCATTCAACGTTTATGGACCGGAATTGGCAGTCCATTATCCACTAATTTTTTTTCTGGGGCTTAAATTGCGCCCATAGAAACACAAATAGAATAGGTCACATACCTACCGTGAGGTCAATTGACTATTTCCCATTCAATGAAGATTGTTCCACTGAAGAGATAGTAGATACTTCAGCTTCTTCCATAGATCGGAATGTGTACCGGTTTTCCATTTTTCATTGCAAATATTTTTTCACAGGTGGGACAGCCCCACTATGTTGCAATCGATGAGGTCGGAATTGTGTTTTCCTGTGGATAGCATTCTGCTTCCTATTCAAGTAAGTGTATCCCAAACAATTTTCCGTAGATAAATAGCCAGTTGGAGTTGGACATTTTGGCCATATTGCAAATACAATACTTGAACTGGATAGAGAAACCACCACAAGAATTTGGAATTTGTAGTACTATTCAATTTCATGTCAATTATTATTACAGTTAATTTGAATTTGGTAAGTGTCAAAGCCCATAGAGACGCGTATATTAAAATTACGAAGTCCTATCTATGAAACGTTTAGCAGAATTCCGCAACACAAAGCTAGGGGATATGGACAGTTTGAAGTCCACCATTCGAAGGTAACTAATTGCCAAAGTCCGCACAGCTATTCAGTCCGAGGCCGCGCATGATTGAATATAAGTTCAAATTCTTCTAGTTTACCGGCCTTTTTCTCTTATAATTTTTCAAATTGTAGTTAGACCTTCCACTAAGTTATTTGTTTCTGAGTTTTGCTACTGAACAAATGAATGGCTCATTCCACTTGGCTGCTTATTATTGCTATATAGCTTTTATACACCTATTATGATTGACAGCCAATTGATGCTGAGTAAATATCTCGTTACGGTTTGGTTCTTTACTTCTTACCCTTCTTTTTTTTCTTGTTCTTGCTACCACTAGAAGCACCTGAAGTGGCTACTGGGGCTGGAGCTGGTGTTGGATCAAGTGCTCCTTGATGGCCTCCACCAAGTTTCTTCTTTTCCTTTCTGGTAGGCTTGTAGTAGGACCTCAACTTCATGGGCAACCACCTTTCATCGTCAAGCGACAAGTCTGCTTCAGGTTTGAGAACCTTAGTTGCAGAGAATTTAGGCTTAGAACGTTTTTTACTGACCTTAGAAGCAGAAACTTTGGGCTTCAAGATTGACTTGACCTTGGTAGGAATCAACGAGTCTATGTTGGTAGACAATAACTCCTCAACAGACTTGGCAGAAGATAGCTCTTCCACAGGCAACAAGTCGTTGGAAGTGTTTGTCAAAATCGATTTGATCAAACTGTCATTTTCGTTGAACTTGGAAAGGAACTCAAAGAGTTGAATTCCGCCCTGTTGGTTGCCTTGGTTCAAAGCCTTGAAGCCGATTATCCTGATGAAAAAGTAGTAGTTAACGTCGTCCTGCATTACCTTTTCTTCGGTAGCCAAAAGCTTTGTAACCAATTTGGTTAACAACTTCGACAAGCTGGAAGTCAAGTTGAGACTTTCGTACACTTTAATAAGTGTTCCAACCAAGGCCGGGGTGACGATTGGTTGTTCTAAGTTGAAGTCTACCAACTCTTCCAAAAGTGTCAATGATTGATCGAAGTTTCCTGCCTTATCATTCACAAATACCAACAACAACACAGCAATGATTAAGTTGTTAGAAAGCTTGTCGTTGTAGTTAGCCTTGACGTATTTGTATAATTTTCTACTGACTATTCTGTTTTTGTGCTCATCGTTGAGGTCTTTGAAATTTATGTCAAGAGACAACAATAACTTGTATGCCAAAGGGAAATAGTCTCCTGGAAAGTCTTGGATATATTTGGCAATAAATGAGTCACTGACTTGCGATTTGCTTAAAGTTCCCGTTGCATAGCGCAACAACACGTTATTCTTAAATATGACCTGGTACTGGAATTTGGTCAACTTCTGGCTCAATTTATGCAAATTTGTTTGATAGTTCAACTCCCTGTCTATTAAATTATAGTCTTTGGGTTCCTTGGCCAACGAGAAGATGTTGTTCTTGATGATGAGTTTGATCATGGCGTCGTTAATGGTGTCTGCGTTGCTTTCGTGCAAGATTTCCAAACTTTTGTCTGATTGACCAAGAATCTCGTAGATGTATGCCGATGTGATTTTAATGGGCAACAATTCAACCAACAAGTCTTCTTTAGAAAAGTCAGAGTTCTGTGTCAAACAGACAGACTCGGCCTTTTCTAAAAGCTCTATCGACTTGTGGAAGTTGTTGTTGGACAATTCGATCAAGGCTTCGTTGAAGAATAAATCGTAGTTTTCACCATACTCTTCAATGTTGAATTTCGATTCGACCTTGTTCTTCTGGTTGAAGTTCAACTGCGAAATCACCGATCTCTCATTGATGATCAAGTCCAACTTATTGTCGTATTTGTTGCTCTCGATCAACTCCTTGTACAATTGCAACGATTTTCCATAATCGCCGAGTTTATAGTAGTTCTGTGCGGCAATGTGCTTTAAGCCGATGGCAATACCCTCGTTTTCAACTTTGACAGACTTTAACAACTGCTCAAACTCAGCAGACTTTCCAAGCTTATAGTACACATAGCCAACTTCCAACACCAACGAATTCGAGAAGTAGTCGCCTTCAGGAACCTTCTTGATGATCTCGAAGGCCCTGTGGTACTTGTCCAAAAAGATAAGCGACACCAAACAGTTTTTGAAAGCCTTCAAGTCGTGGAAATTTTTCACTTTCGACAAGTATTCATATGAAACCGAATAGATATGTTCGTAGTCGGAAACATCAGTGATTTGGGCCACGTTCAACTTCTTGAACGCTTCGGCGATGGAATTGCTCATAGTAGAGTTTGTTTTCCTAGGATCTTCTGAAGGTTTGGCTCTTTAGCTGCTCTTAATTCTCATTTCTCGATTTCTTAAGTATGGTCAGGTCCGTCGTTCATTTTTTTTCAGTGGTCGTGTGGAAGAACAGTAGATCTACTGCGGCATGGTTGCATGTGGAGAATGCCTTCGAATGCAGGACTACTCTACAATAGGCTTGATAAGATTGTATCCATATATACTGAAGAATACGTTTGATGGTCACTTCACGAAAAGCAAGAATAAAACAGAACTTCCAGAGAAAGTAGAAGATTCTTGAAATTCAGACTGCAGCAAAGAGGCAATTTCATCATCTGTATGCGATATCTCCCCAAAGATCCTCCCGTCCATACAAAGAGTAATGCACTGAATTCCTTGAATTCATGCAAAAAAGTGTCACCACAAGGCTCCTCTGTCATACAAAGCCAAAACTGCTTAGATTTGTTTCGGGTTTTGTGCTCATTTCAGCAATGGCACCAAGTCAAAATCTATGAATATCCATGGAAAACACTTGATTACACTATCAAAATCTACATGCCGGAAGACTTTCCTATCCATAAACTGTACCAAAACAGATGAAAATGATTGCAAATCACTGAGTCGACTCAAGCGAAAAGGACTATCGATGACAAATCTTGCAGTTCTTGATGCTTTGAAGAGACTTCTATCTTATTGCACAGCGACCAGACTTCTCCATTGCAATACATCCCACCAGACAGACTTCCAGTACGACTCTTCCAGGAACCTGGAAGTCCGAACTTCTAGCAACCCAACAATCGTGTATCTGAGAGTGAATCCTTGACACTAAACAGCCACATTGAGTTACTCCGAAACTGCGGTAAGCAATTCTAGAAATACCGAATTCACTCCACGCTACCCGGAATTACTAAGCTCGTTTGATTGCAAAAAATATTCAAAAGATAAAAAACTATTTTTTCTGCAGGACATAATGGCTGCACAATTTTAGCAGCCAAATATATAAAGTGGTAAAATCTTGCTAAAATTACCGTTTACATTTTTATCAGTAGAGAAATCAACACTTCCAGTGACACTCCCTGAAAACAAACTTACAATAATGTCTTCCGTCAAAATTTCTCCATTGAAAGATTCCGAAGCATTCCAGTCTATCAAAGTTGGTAACAACACTCTTCAAACCAAGATTGTCTATCCACCAACTACTAGATTTAGAGCTTTAGAAGACCACACTCCTTCTGACTTACAATTGCAGTACTATGGCGACAGATCCACTTTCCCAGGTACTTTGCTTATAACTGAAGGTACTTTTGTCTCTCCTCAAGCCTCTGGTTATGAAGGTGCGCCAGGTATTTGGACTGACAAGCATGCTAAAGCATGGAAGGTTATTACTGATAAGGTTCATGCCAATGGCTCTTTCATTTCAACCCAGTTCTGGTTTTTGGGCAGAGTTGCAGATCCAGCTGTTATGAAGACCCGTGGGTTGAATCCAGTTTCTGCCTCTGTTACTTATGAAAGTGATGCCGCTAAAGAAGCTGCCGAAGCTGTTGGTAACCCAGTTAGAGCTTTGACTACCCAGGAAATCAAGGATCTTGTTTACAAGACTTACACCAACGCTGCTCAGAAGGCCATGGATGCTGGTTTCGACTACATTGAACTCCATGCCGCACACGGTTACCTTTTAGATCAATTTTTGCAACCTTGCACCAATCAAAGAACTGATGAATACGGTGGATCCATTGAGAACAGAGCCAGATTAATACTTGAGTTGGTTGACCATTTGTCTACCATTGTCGGTGCTGACAAGATTGGTATCAGAATCTCTCCATGGGCTACTTTCCAAAACATGAAGGCTCATAAGGACACTGCTCACCCATTGACTACTTTCTCTTACTTGGTTCACGAATTGCAACAGAGAGCTGACAAGGGTCAAGGTATTGCCTACATTTCAGTCGTTGAGCCTCGTGTCAGTGGAATCCTTGACGTCTCTGAAGAAGACCAAGCTGGTGACAACGAATTTGTTTCCAAGATCTGGAAGGGTGTTATCTTAAAAGCCGGTAACTACTCGTACGATGCTCCAACATTCACCACTTTGAAGGAAGACATTGCTGACAAGCGGACATTAGTTGGCTTCTCCAGATACTTCACCTCGAATCCTAACTTGGTTTGGAAATTACGTGATGGAATTGACTTGGTGCCATATGACAGAGACACGTTCTACGGTGACAGTAACTATGGTTACAATACCTATTCTATGGCTCCCGAAGAGGTTGATAAAGAATTAGAAATCAAGAGACTTGCTTCAGCCATTGAAGTTTTGTGATATAGATTTCCTATTATATGTACAGCTTTAGGATTTCCGAATAAATACATTACACAATACTTAAAACCTCCGAGTCGCAGAAGTGTCAAAAATGCATGAACTTCTCATCTCACCTGAATTCGGAGAACCTGCAAGAATACCTAAACTAGGGCAACGTACCGGAAGCATTCTTATTAACAGATGTCGAATAGAAATGTAGGAAGCCAACCTCGGGTTGTTAGCAGGCTTGAGATCGTAATCCGTATATTCTGAAGAATACATTTGATGGTCGTTTCTCGAAAATAAGGCTATTTCCCAGAGAATGTAGAAGCTTCCTGAAATTCATACTGCAGCAGAGGCGCAATTTCCTCTTCTGTATGCGAGAAAAAAAGGTTATCTCTCCAAAGATCTTCCCGAAAGAGTAATGCACAGAATACCTTAAATTCATGCAAAAAGTGTCACCACAAGGCTTCTCTGTCATACAAACTCAAAACTGCTTAGAAATATTTCGGGTTTTGTGCTCATTTCAGCATTCCAACCAAGTCTGTGAGAACAATTCCAAATCTTGCAGTTCTTGATACTTTGAAGAGACTTCTATCTGACTGCACAGCCACCAAATCTCTATTGCAATCCATGCCACCAGATAGACTTACAGCACGAAACTCCTAGCAAATGGAAGTCCGAACTTCTTCAACCACTAGTGTACCTGAGAGTAAATCTTTAACACTGAACAGCGACATTGGGTTACTCCGAAACTGCGGCAAGTAAGCTAGAAATATCGAACTCACTCTACGTTACTCGAAATTACTAAGCTCGTTTTATTGCAAAAAATATTCAACAGATAAAAACTATTTTTTCTCCAGGATATATTGGTTGCGCAATTTTAACAACCAAATATTTAAAGTGGTGAAACCTTAAAATTACCTTTTGGCTTTTTATCAGTAGAGAAATCATTACACTTCCAGTACCATTCCCTACAAACTTACAATAATGTCTTCAGTCAAAATTTCTCCATTGAAGGATTCTGAAGCATTCCAGTCTATCAAAGTTGGTAACAACACTCTTCAAACCAAGATTGTCTATCCACCAACTACTAGATTTAGAGCTTTAGAAGACCACACTCCTTCTGATTTGCAATTGCAGTACTATGGCGACAGATCCACTTTCCCAGGTACTTTGCTTATCACTGAAGCTACTTTTGTCTCTCCTCAAGCCTCTGGTTATGAAGGTGCTGCTCCAGGTATTTGGACTGACAAGCACGCTAAAGCATGGAAGGTTATTACTGATAAAGTTCATGCCAACGGTTCTTTCGTTTCAACCCAGTTGATTTTTTTGGGAAGGGTTGCAGATCCAGCTGTTATGAAGACCCGTGGGTTGAATCCAGTTTCTGCCTCTGCTACTTATGAAAGTGATGCCGCTAAAGAAGCTGCCGAAGCAGTTGGTAACCCTGTTAGAGCTTTGACTACCCAAGAAGTCAAGGATCTTGTTTACGAGACTTACACCAACGCTGCTCAGAAGGCCATGGATGCTGGTTTCGACTATATTGAACTCCATGCTGCTCACGGCTACCTTTTAGATCAATTTTTGCAACCATGCACCAATCAAAGAACTGATGAATACGGTGGATCCATTGAGAACAGAGCCAGGTTAATTCTTGAGTTGATTGACCATTTGTCTACCATTGTCGGTGCTGACAAGATTGGTATCAGAATCTCTCCATGGGCTACTTTCCAAAACATGAAGGCTCACAAGGACACTGTTCACCCATTGACTACTTTCTCTTACTTGGTCCACGAATTGCAACAGAGAGCTGACAAGGGTCAAGGTATTGCCTACATTTCTGTCGTTGAGCCTCGTGTAAGTGGTAACGTCGACGTCTCTGAAGAAGACCAAGCTGGTGACAACGAATTTGTCTCCAAGATCTGGAAGGGTGTTATCTTGAAGGCAGGTAACTACTCCTACGATGCTCCAGAGTTCAAGACATTGAAGGAAGATATCGCTGACAAGCGTACATTAGTTGGCTTCTCCAGATACTTCACCTCGAATCCTAACTTGGTTTGGAAATTGCGTGATGGAATTGACTTGGTGCCATATGACAGAAACACGTTCTACAGTGACAATAACTATGGTTACAATACCTTTTCTATGGATTCCGAAGAGGTTGATAAAGAATTAGAAATCAAGAGAGTTCCTTCGGCCATTGAAGCTTTGTGATATACATTTTCTATTATATGTACAGTTTTAGTGCTGCCGAACAAGTATAGTTCTGAAATTTATGAATATTAGTTAAATTAATACAGAAATTGCCCAAAGTTTATTAAAAATACAACGCAAGGAGCCACAAAGAGGTACGGCAAGAGAATAATAATAAACAAGATCTTTGGGATTTTGCAACGGCATAGTCTTAAGAATATCAAAAAAAGAATTAAGTATCCATTGCACAATACCTTTCAGAATTAAAAACTCCGAGTCCCAGATGTCAAAAAATGCAGGAACTTCTCATCTCACCTGAATTCGGAGAACCTGCTAGAACACCTAAACTAGGGCAACGTACCGGAAGCATTCGTAATGAACAGGTGTCAAATTGCAATGTAGAACCTCGGGATATTTCAATTCATGACAAATTTGAAATCCGTTCTGAAAGGTGAAGGTACAGCGACTTTGTCCACGTTCAATGCTTCTTGTGAAGACATTTTGATACAAGTTGACCCCTTGTCTCTCAGAACTCAAATTATCATTTACTAACTGTGGTTCACAATTTTTCAGAGCAGAGTACGGCTCAGAGTATACAGTGGAGGGTGAGTCCCAATGAATACGTCAGCTAATAATTCCGATATGTATAGAATTTATTGTTAGGAAATTTGTCAACTCTATTTCCACGGAATGTCGGTCCAACTGTCGGTTAAGCTTCTCATGAGTGTATCTTTGGAAACCTCCAGACGCCGAGGAAACGTTTCAAAGCCGGCTTTATTAGTAAGCTCTGAAGTTATGCACTTTTCATTGCAAATAAAAAAAGAAATTTCATGGAAATGTCATCATCGGAAAAAGTGCCATCTGCAGCACTGTACCGATTGGGCCATCTTGCACCCAACTATAAATAGTGGATATTCCAGGTTTTGTAGGTTTGCTCCCAGTTTTTGAATTCAATTTGGTTCAATATCAATTCTATAATCACAAATCGTAATGTCTGCTGTCAAGATCTCTCCATTGAAGGAAACTGAAGCTTTTCTGACCATTAAGGTCGGTAAGAACACCTTGAACACCAAGATTGTCTACCCACCAACCACTAGATTCAGAGCTTTGGACGACCACACTCCTTCTGACTTGCAATTGCAGTACTACGGCGACAGATCCACTTTCCCAGGTACTTTGCTTATCACTGAAGGTACTTTTGTTTCTCAACAGGCTTCTGGATACCCTAACGTTCCTGGTATCTGGACTGACAAGCACGCCAAGGCTTGGAAGGCCATTACTGACAAGGTTCACTCCAACGGTTCCTTCATCTCTACCCAACTTTGGTTTTTGGGTAGAGTTGCCAATGCTGAATTCATGAAGGCTCACGGTTTGAGCCCAGTTTCTGCCTCTGCTACTTACGAAAGTGATGCCGCTAAAGAAGCTGCCGAGGCTGTCGGTAACCCAATTAGAGCTTTGACTACCCAAGAAATCAAGGATCTTGTTTACAAGACTTATGCTAATGCTGCTCAGAAGGCCATGGATGCTGGTTTCGACTACATTGAACTCCATGCTGCTCACGGCTACCTTTTAGATCAATTTTTGCAACCATGCACCAATCAAAGAACTGATGAATACGGTGGATCCATTGAGAACAGAGCCAGATTCATTCTTGAGTTGATTGACCACTTGTCTACCATTGTCGGTGCTGACAAAATTGGTATCAGAATCTCTCCATGGGCTACTTTCCAAAACATGAAGGCTCACAAGGACACTGTTCACCCATTGACTACTTTCTCTTACTTGGTCCACGAATTGCAACAGAGAGCTGACAAGGGTCAAGGTATTGCCTACATTTCTGTTGTTGAGCCTCGTGTAAGTGGTATCGTCGACGTCTCTGAAGAAGACCAAGCTGGTGACAACAAATTTGTCTCCAAGATCTGGAAGGGTGTTGTCTTGAAGGCAGGTAACTACTCCTACGATGCTCCAGAGTTCAAGACATTGAAGGAAGACATTGCTGACAAGCGTACTTTGGTGGGTTTCTCCAGATACTTTACATCCAACCCTGACTTGGTTCATAAGTTGCACGACGGTGTGGATTTGACTCCTTATGACAGAAACACCTTCTACAGCAAGACCAACTACGGGTACAACACCTATGCATTGGCCCCAGAAAAGGTTGACAAAGAAGAGGAAGACAAGAAGGTCGCCCAACCTATTGTGTCTGAAGCTTAGATTGTAGATTATAGAATAGAACGAGACATGATATAAAAGGTACAGATAGAAATAAAATAGAGATAAGAATTGTTAATCGTAGACTTAATAAAAAAAGAACGCCATGAAAATCACCAGGAAGCTTCAAATCATGAAACTAAGAACTCATGGAATCCCGATATATTCAACTTAGAAACAACAATAGCAGCTTCTTAAGCTTAGTGCTAGCAGCAGATTCCTTCTGGTCCATACACTTATAGTTTGCAACCACTCTGCAAGAAAATATTGCGCGCACGTGACCAAACATCTTCCTTGAATTTTGATATGCTGAAAATTACGATTTTTCACTTGTACACCCATTGTGAAAAATCCACCTTAGTCGCTATGTTGGGAAGAAACGTTGCTCGATACGCCTCAGGAGGTCACAGAAATGTCAGAGCCATTTCTACCTCTCAAATATTGGCATTTGGAGCCAGAAACAGTGCCATATTGAACAGGTTCAAAAATGAAGAAATCGAAGCACCTTCCAAATTGGCCCAGGAGTCCAGTTTGCCTGTGATTGAACAGGATTTAAAGACAAAGCCTCGTCATCCAAGTAAGAAGATTCCATTTCTTTCAGATCACAAGATCGAGAATGACCCCAACTACCAAATGTCGGGCTGGAAGCAATCGATTGGCCAATGGGTCATCAAAACTTTCCTGATTGATATGGACAAATCCCGTGCTGGGCCCGTTGCTGGCTCCATTTACTTTGGAGAATGCAAGAGACAAGGATTATACTATCCAAATGAGCCTCTTTCCGATACTGCTAGTTTCTTCTACGAGACTTTGAATTTACCCAAGTCGTTTTCTCAGCAGTACCAAATTGCTTTGCTTCACTACTGGATTTTGTCGGTAAGAATGAGAGCCATGCCTTTCAAGTACGGCAAGAACTACCAGCAGAAGTTGATCGATAGAATGTTCAAGGATATGGAATTGAGAATGTCCCAGGAGTTGAAGATTCTGTCCAACAGAATCATAGAAAACTATTTGAAAGATTACCACACCCAGTTGATTGGTGCCGTTTTAAGTTACGATGAAGGGTTGATGACCGATGATATCACATTGGCTTCCGCCTTATGGAGAAACGTGTTCAACGGTAACCCCAACGTAGACATGAGACACGTAGAGGCCTTGTTAGGCTATGTCAGATCTCAATTATATGTGTTGAACAAGATGTCTGACAGAGAATTCGGTTTCGGTAAGTTCAAATTCGTTCCACCTGACCAGGTTGTCCAGCCTTTGACCAAAGCACAAGAAGCTGATTTGAAAGAAAAAGCCAAGGCTGAGTTCGCGCAACATACCTTACCTTCTCAAACAAGTAGCTTGTCTTTGGATGAGTAAACAACATTCAAACAATTCATATACATAGTTCCACACAAACTACATGTACATATACTAGCAATGGAATGAATAGATATTGTTAACATAAATAAATACACGTAAACATAGACCACAGAGAACATTAGCTAACTCATTACAACTTTCCCTTTTCTGCGATAACGTTCTTGTCCTTGGTCCAGTCCCTGCCTTTGGGACCTCTGATCATAACGTTCATAACAGCGAAATCCTCACCTTCTATGGCATCCTTTGAAGTGCTATCGCCCAACACGATATCCTCGTAGAATCTGAATCCAAATCTTTCGTAAATAGGGATATTAGAAGGAGATGAACTCTCCAAATATGCTATATTGTTGTCCGAAGCATCAATGTACTTGGTGTACATGTAGTCAAACATCTTTCTGACATTACCTTTGCCTCTGGCTTCTACGGTGGAACCCAAATACACCAAGGTCCATACACCTTTATTTCTGAAACGAGAATCGTTCGTAAGGATTCTTTCACAAGAATCATGCAACAAGGGTAACATTCCATAGAACACCTTTTCGCGGCCTATTTCACCAAACAGGTCCCAGACCTTGTTGTAGCCAGATTCCATCAAAACTCCAAAACTGTCCAAACCGTCATGGACAGATGTTGGAGTTGACCAGATAGCAACAGTTTCAAAACCACGGTCGGTTTCATTTATACCAAAACATAAACCCTTGAGAATATGTTGTCTGAGATAAGCTTCATAGAGAAGGGTTTCACATCTATCCTTTTCGGCCTGAGTCTCGATGTGGGCCACGAGTAAACGGGCAAGAGCGTCGGTCTTGAACGAGGCTAACAAAGTTTTGGCAGCCTTGTGAACATCACTGAGATTTAGTAACCTTATATTGGAGAAATCACTAGTTGTCCTAGTATTGGAGGTTTTTGAAAGATTAGATTGCGCGCCCGACATGATGCTTAACCGAGAGTTGATTTTCTAGAGATGTAAAGATAATGACTAAAAAGTTGATGTTAGATTCCAAATCAACAAATAAACAGATGTTATGTATGATATAGATACCTAGAAGAAATAGAAGAAATCTCAGATCTATATATGTATCTCCAACCCACCCGAAACGGGAAGCTTTCTCCATCGTAGCGTTTCCTTTGTTGTATATGGCGGCGGTTAAAAAGAGCAAGCGCATCGGCACTTCCCAATATGGACGCGTTGGCGCACGGCTAATCTGGGCAGAAGAGTCCTGAGCGCTTGGGCAATATTCCAGAACTACATCAGTTCAAAGATTCCGGGAGAAGTTGGAAGTGTTAAGCAAATATATGGTTGCTAACCGCTTGTGTATTAAACACAATATTCTCTTGTATTTGGTCTTCTTGCAAATTCGAAACTGAGAAAGCTATCTGATCTCTGGTATTACTGATAGAGAGACTCCTCTACACACGCTGTGCCACATTCGGGGAAGCTCTGTACATTAATGAGGAGAAGACTGAGGTAGTGTGCTAACAGTAGGAGCTTGATACAGGAAGCTAGTAGAAGAGGACCAGGAAGGAAGAGTCGGCTAGATAGGTATGTCCGATAAAGAGAGTTCGGCGTCAGTTTCCAGACAAAGCTAGATCTTGGCTGAAGAAAATATTATTGCAGGGAAGCTTGAGGCACCATTCATTTTCTGTATGGTAGATTGGGCATGCGATCACATGATGGCGAGAGGATGATATTGTTCACATGATCCATATATGTACAAAAGAGTAAGGCATGATATTGTAGGTTTATTCATGATGATAGTTACTACTCCATCTTCTTGAGATATCGTGCTCGTTGGACCATGTTCAGCTCGTTGCTTCCACGCCCGAAGCATTCCTCATACAAAGCACCTAATTCTGGAACCAATCAGTTGCGCATCGGCCCTGATTCGCAAATTTTGGCCATCTCATCGAATAGTTCACAGACTCAGGTTGTTACCAATCCTGCCAAGGGTGCTACCATAGCGCAATTGCATCTCGACGCTGATGGAAATGTAGATTATGCACTGACGATTGCGTCTGCTGCTTCTGATGGTGTCAGTAAGGTCCAAGCCACCTACGAAGATACAATTCCACTCAAGACGAGAATACCGAACTTGAAGCACCATTTTCCACGATACGACTTAGACACTTGTCCAGACGACTCGCTCAAAGAATGCGTGGAAGAAACACGTGCTGTTATCAACAGAATACTTAATGATAAGATTGGAATCAGCAGCGAAAAGAAGAATACTGACGGAGTGACATTTGTGAAATACCAGAGCAACAGCATTGTAGATAGCAACCATAATGTCGATATAGTACGAGAAAATGAAGGAAATGAAAGTAGTGAAAATGGAAACAGGGAGAGAGTTATTCAGATCAGAGAGTACAAAGAGGATCCTATGTTACCTCCAAAATTCAAGTTGCGCAAGAACCGTCACAAGAATCCTTCACCCCCACCCCCTATACTTAAAGATACAAGTGGAACTGAGGCTAAGCTAACGAAGGAAGATAGAGAGAAATGGAGAATCCCAGCTGCTGTGTCGAACTGGAAGAACAACCAGGGTTTCACAATCTCGTTGGATAAGCGAATGAAGGCAGCGAGCGGTGGTTCTCTTGACGAGGGTGCTGCTGATGTCAATATCGAGAAGTTCGGCTCTTTATCTTCAGCATTGGAACAGGCGGACAAACAGGCCAGAGAAGATATCAAGATTAGAAACGAGATGCTCAAGCAGAGAGCTATTACTGAGCAAAAGGAGAAAGAGGCGAAATTGAAGGAGTTAGCTGCATTGTCGAAGAATGAGAGGTATAGTACTAAAAGAGGGTATCACCCGGACCAAAAACCGACAAAAAAGAGAGATATTGGATATTCACATTGACCGCTATCTAGAGGATCTTCTCTGACACCGCTGGAATTGGAAATCAACTTGCATTTACTTGCGATGGTATAGAATATTATATGGTTTCAAAACCTTATGTCAGACAACTTTAGATACTCCTTATGATTAATGAAACTACGAGTGATTAATAAACACATTTTATAATACATATCTTAATAATACAATCAAAATCTAATATGGGGTCAATCAACTTCCTCAACGTCTGCCTCTCTTAGAAGTCTTGCCTTTCACTTTATCGCCACCGTCATACAATGACTTATCGAACTTTTCCAAAGCTTTTGAGTTAACCCATTCCAACACTCTGGCCAAATCTCGTTCTTCTCTTTTTTCTTGCAACTTCTCCTTCAATTCGTTCTGCATCTTTTCCACATCCACAAGATCACCATATTCTAAAGCCTCTTCCAAAGTCAGCACTGCTTGACGTTTGCGAGGTTGAACTCTCTTTCTCAAACTTCTCTTAGATCCAGCAATGATATCATCATCGTTGTCTTCACTGTTGCTTTCAGTTTCCGAAGAATTTAATTTGTCAATCCGCTCTTGAAGTTTGGCTATATCACTTTCAATGGCTGCTTCAGCTTCTGAGGCATTGTCCATAGAAAGAGCCTTTCTTCTGGCCTCCATACTCAGAACTACGGCATCTTTGACGGTGAGCAACTCCTTCCGCAATTGCGATTCTCGCTTTCCCCAAGGATTCAACCACGTGAGCAACTTAGAAATCTGATCCGGATGGTCGTAGTACCGCCAGTTGCTGCCATTGACCAATGGATGTGGATATTCTTCAATAGCTTTTCTCTGGAATGAAGTTAATGAATTTATTAATTCTGTAGTCTTCAAGGCTCCTTGGCGGTCAATAATAACAGCCTTTGATTTGCTGTTTAAGATTTCCTTACTTGTGAATTCTAAATCGTATAGTTTCGAAGCTGCGTGTACAAATGGTTTAGGAATTACGTTGAAGTCCATTTCCCGTATCTGGTTCTTCTTATCCTTATCTTTGCCATCACCATTTTCAGCCTCAGATTTAACTTTACCGTCGGACTCAGGCTCTTTCTTGATTTCTTCGCCTTCGCCAACCTCTTGACCGGATTCATCGTCGTCCTTTTTAAGTTCCTTCAAACGCTCATTTTCTTCATGCAATTCAAATTCAGCAGTTTCATACTCTACATTGAACTCATTCGCCAATTCAAACGAGCTCTTGAAGTGAATCCGCAAGTCTTCATTGGAAGGACCTTGAACCCACAACTTTCCCATTAGATACGTCTCTTCTAAAACTTCATTGTTGTCATCGTCTACTTCCTCGTCGTTCTTGTCCCTTTCCTTTTCCTTGTCTTCATCTTCGTTTTCATCATCATCATTCGAAACGCCATGCAAGGTAGGTAAACCGTTATTTTCAAACCACCAGTATCTATTGTACAATCTGTCCTTTCCCAATAACTTCACTCTCTGACAATCTAACTCAGTCAACTTCTTTTCAATTTCTCGCTTATCCTTTTTGATCTGATCTAACTTCAAAAGAGCTTCTTTTCTCACATTCCAAAGCTCTTTAAATTCAGAATTCTTTTCAGAAAGTTTCTGTTCTTCTTCTGTCATTTCCATAGACTTGGAGTAGTTCAATCGCGGACGTTTGCTAGCAGAATCGTCTTTATCAGCATCTTTTTTAGACTCTGAATGCTTTGCAAAAATCTCACAAACAGAAGTGTTGGCCTTCTGAGCAGCATCTAAGGTCGATTTATATTCTTTTATACTGTCCAATCTGTTTCTTCTGAAGACGGTAGAAGACTCCAAACACTCATCAATATACGTTCTCACCACAGATCCACTGATAAGTAAATCTACCAAAATGTTCAACGTTTGGAACTTCAAATCTATGTCCATCTCCTCGTAGAACTGGTTCAAGACAGTAGCCGGTGTAGCAGGCATAGTCTTAGGTGCCAATTTCTTGAATACCTTATCAATGATGGGTTTGTAGTTTGGGACATAATCTACCAATGACAATACTCCTAACAATATACATTGCCAGTTTCCATCCTTAAAATTTCTTTTGCGAAGTCTGTCGTGCCATGGAGTGCCTCTGTAATTCATCACTTGATAAGCAAAGTGGTTGAATTGGTCGTATTCGGAGTCTTCTGTTTCGTCCACTTCCATGGCGTTATCGTCTTCTTCAGGATCGTCATTGTCTTCATTATCAGCATCTTCTTCTTCAATAGCCTTCTTTGTCTTGTCGGATTTGCCATTGTTGACCTTAGAAGTCTTTTCAGTTTCTTCCGATGATTCGTTTCCAGAATCGTCATCTTCAATCTTTAGAGTCCTTTCATCTTCTTCAGAATCAGAGCCTCTTTCTTCAGAGTCTTCTTCTTCTTCCTGCTTTCCATTACTGACTGGAGCAAGCAATGACGTTTTTGAAGGTAAATTGATCTGCAACCCGAATATGGCATCTTTGTCCTTAGCCGTAGAACTATCTTTAGTTGGAGCACTATTAGATACTATTGCACTGAGGATGCAACACCAGATTTCATCAAGAAGTTCACATCTTCCAAGTTCAGTGAACTGGTCTAAGTTCCACCCCATGGCATAGACAAAATCGTCAAAAGTAAAGGTGTCTATGTTCAAAACTGAATGGTATACATTGATGAAAATCCACGACTGTAATGCCTGTTGAACATGCTTAATTTTGTCAGAAGATAATCTTTTCACTTCAGCAATCTTCTCTTCCTTGGCACCTACGGATTCCAACTTGTCTTCATCGTCATTGCCTTTTTCGTCAAACAGCTTGATGTCGTCTTTGTACTCCTTAACAAGATGTCTGTTCCAAGAGATCGAGTTTTCCGGTAACATCGACGCTTGAGGAGATGGTTTAGCATTCTGGATATCGAACTTTATCTCCAAGTCATCTGTTATATGTTTCTTTGTGGGTTGAAGTGAAGCACTAGCACTGGAATTAATTGCTGGGGTCGATCTTTCAGAAGCCAAAGCTTCTTCATCCAACTCAATTTCCTTGACAACTCGGTCTGGCAAATAATGAGTTGGAAACTTCTTTTTGAAAGGAGTTTCTGGCAATTTATCAACTGCAGGGTTGTATTTTTTACCAATACCTTTCTTGTCAGAGCTTCCATTCTTAGGTGCAATAGCAACAAACTTTCCTGGCTCAAGTTCTACCATTTCCTTCTTCACTTTTCTTCTTCCGCCCTTAGACTTCTTAGCTGGAGGCTTTTCGTCAGGTTCAGCGGACTCTGAAGCTGCTGTTTTCCTGGATCGTTTGTTTCCAGAAGAGGTTGGCTTACGTTGCACTTCATACTGGGTCTCACCTGTAGGTGTCGAGTCTGCAAACTGCTTCAAATCATCTGGATACTCCTGAGGAATTCTGTACTTCTTCGCAAACTTATCCTTAACTACCCAGGGTGCGCCTACCTTGTGAGAACGAGACATGGTTAACTTGATGAAGGTCTTGATCAACCACTTGGTGAAATGGTTTCTGTCACGCGAGATTTTGTCTGTAGTCACAATCGACTGCTGCATGTCTGTCAATCTTACTACCAAGTACTTGGTCGTGACACCATCAGACTGGCCGTACTGTACTTTCTCACGAATCGTACCTCTCTGTTTTGTAGATGAAGTATGTTCAGCATCAGATTCGGAGCCAATATTTGTTATCGTTCCGGCTGATATAGCTGCTACATTACTAGTAGGACCAGAAATGTTAGTGTTGTTACTACTGGAACTACTTACACCTCTGATGTAGATGGTCTCACCTGGGAAATAGTCGTTTTTGAACACCAGGTACACTTTATCAACAAGCTGGTCGAGACGGGTGATTCTATTGAACTGGAGGAAACGTAAGATATGCTCTCTGAGTGCTTCCGGGAAGTTCTTTTCAACACCTTTGATTTCCTTGTTTTCCGATTCAAGAGCCTCAAAAAAGTTCAAACACGAATTCCCGGTGATTTCACAGACAAACTTACGTTTGTGGTAGTAGTCTAAACGGGCTAGGTACTCATCATAGGTGAGAAACCATTCCTTGGTCTCACGAATGAAGTATACTTCAGTCGAAAGATCGCTGGGAATCTCAGGAGGAGGTACAAATGTAACTTGTTTTCTTTTGTAAAGCACCATTTGAATTGATGTGTACTATAATGTGTTGGTGACCAATGAAAAACAAGAAATTGAACTAGTGAAAAAACCGAAAGTTTGACAATAGGAAATATGATAGATATGACCACTTATTAATAGGAATAGCACTTTCAAAGAACTTTGTTAAATTTGGTTGCGGATATAGTTATTCAATATTCGATATTTTGAATCCGCTGGTATCAAAGACGATGAGATCAGATCAGATAATCAACAATCTCTAATTCTCCAACTAAGCCGAAACGATTTGAAGCTGAAAACGTCTAAAGTCGCCGGAGTTTGTTATGCTGTCAAATCAGGGAAATCAATTACTAATTTCCACACTGCGAGACTCCTATATCTAATTATCAACAATAATGTATGGGATACTATATTAGGGCCGCAATAGCTATGTCGTTCGCTCTAAGCACAGCCAATTCAAAGAATGGTCTCGGTCCTGTGCTACTACTTTCCGCTTAGAGAAGAATAGCCTGGGTGTCCTGGTCTCAGGTTTCTCAGCTGACGAACTAGTTGTTGTGCCGAAAAATCTTCGTTGATTTGAACTGGGTGGATTTTTTGTTTCATTATACTGGTATCTACGTGCAGGAAATGTTGCAACTCGATATCGCGTTCGCTGGCCGAGGAGGATGAGGGTAGAAGGGTGTTTTACATCTGGCGTTGGGGCAAAGGCACAGAAAGGATTTATCCGGTAGAACTTTTATGAGAAAGACTGTTAGAAATAATCCAAATAGACTACTTAGAATTAAAGTGTACAAGCATTGTGTCTATCCTGATTTGAATGATTGATATATTAGTCACGTGACTACAACAACCGGTTTTGAACAGGTAGATGTCTTTTAGAGAAAGAAAAGTTGGTAAACAAGTACATTACTTAGATAGACATTGATAAGTCCTTCATATTAGTAATATCATTGAATATTACAATAAAGGAGGTGTTTAAACCATTTTGTTTTGGTTTTCACTTCATTGAAATCTTTAACCGGAAATCATTTTCGGGCAACTGCTTCACAAGAACGATTGCAAAAAAAGCTGGATGAGCATTTCAATATGGTTCAGGTTGAATTTCAGCAACTCGAAATGACAAACTGTTTTGATGGGAACAGCTCAAGTTTTGCTTCTGACATAACTTTGGAGAAATTTAGACTTACATCCGTCCTACATTGCTAACTGGTTGTTCGTGGGTGCAAAAAAAGAAGAAACGTTTACGACACAAAAAGCCAGGGTTCAAAAGCATATAGATAGAGCTACAAGATACAGAAAGCTGAATCAAACAATTTCAGAATATACGAAAAGATTGTTAAAGCTACTGCCAATATCCGATAGGCGACTGGGCTATGAAGTTTTGTAAGAAGAAAGAAGCAGAATGAATATCCACCCGATCTAATTTGTAGAATTCACAACTAGATATATCAAAAAGTCTATCATTAAAACCAAATCACAAAATACTAGCAAAATCTTAGTTATCGAATGAATATGAACATACTAGAAAACATTTACATTATAGAGCTCTCAGTTTGTCTATTATTTCCATTTCGTAAACTTCATCAGAAAATACCCAACTTCTGGCACGTAGAAAAAACCCAGATGAAAAGTTGGCTAACCTTGACAACAGCGACCTTATTCTCATCAACCTCAAGATCAAACTGCTTCTCCTCATCTGTAATTCTCTTTGATCCCGCCAAAGCCTGAAAACTTTCGTAGAAGTAGTTTCCGAATTTCATTCTGAATGTTAGCTTCACCGACAAATTGCCATCCTCGTCGTAGTAATCAGTAGAGGAAGGAGTCAACCTCGATAATTCGTCAACAGAGTTCTTTTCGAATTCTTCCTTTCTTTCTTCATCCTCTTTGTGTTTCACCATCTGGTCCGGATAGTCAGAAATGACACCGTACTCTGGCAAATCAGCTACTTTCCCGACCTTGCTCAAGAAGTCATACTGAACCGCTGTATTAATCGTCCAAGAGTATAATTTCAAGCGCTGGATACGAAGCAACGGTAAGAACTTGGTGAGAAATCCTGTTGACCACGTCAGGAAGTAGAGCAAAGAAATTCCTGTTACCTTGAACCGGACAATTCCGGTCTTGCTATCCTCATCCTTGAGTGTATCAAGGTAGAAATTGTAGTTTATGTAGTGGATGGAGTCTCTCCACGATACTGAAATATGGAACACGTCGAACCAGACCCAGCCCAAGGGATTCTTTCCGTGAGAATTCTTGACTAAACTCTGGAAGAACTCGTCTTGGTTCATGTATTTGACGACATTTAAATCCCATACACCCAACTGGATACGGTGGAACCACCAGGAGATGTCGTTGTTGACGGCAAGGAGATCGCCAATGATGAACTTCAACACTTTGGCAGGATTAAGACGCTTGATATCCAACATCAACTTGTGGATGTTAGATCTGGATTCGCTCACATAGTCTACGAACCACTGCAACACTTCGCGGAAAGTTAGAAGCGGTTCTCCACCTTCTTTTGTCTTCAAGTACTTCAACACCTCCTCGTAGCTAGTCTTAGGAATGTTGTAGTCAGTTTCATTACCCTCGGAATCTACAAACACTCTCTTCGTATTGGGATCATGGGAGATGACAATTACTTCGTCGAGGGTGAGCCAAAGGTCTGTTTCTATCACCGTGGCCCCGGTTTCATAGCACTTGTTGAATCCCGTAAGGGTGTTCTCGGGGTATTCGCCCTTGAATCCTCTGTGGCCCGCTATGACCGGAGATGTATATGTGTCGAGGGAGTCGGATGTCATTTCTAGGTCGGACTCAGCCGTCAGTGTCTGTTTGATCTCAAATGAGGTTTACGTCCGAACAACTGGAGCCCTTTATTTGACTGGTGTCGAACGAATACTGCCACCAATATTGAGAATCTGTGAGAGACAGAAGTTGGTGGTTTTATATAAAATTAATTCTGAGCCCCGTCAGCAGACAAAAGTGTTCTGAATTTCGTGTCTATCCGTTTAGTGTCTGCCTTATACGCCAACTACCCCTGGGAACTGTTTAAATAGCCTCCAAAATGCAGACATTTTGTGATACACCACTAACTCCAGCATTCCCACGAATTGAACCGTTACCTGCTCCACGTTTTTCAGCTATGGTCTCTGCGGCGAAAAACTCTTTTGTCTGTATGCAGTACTGTATCATGCAACTTCCTTCCTCATAAGGTAAGTCCGCGGCTATTTTTGTCTTTTTTGTCTGCCTCCTTTCGTGCATATTGACATATCAGTTTCTGTCTGTCTGCCTGTGAGTCTTGCTGTGTGTGTTGCAACTCTGTCTAGAACAGACTTTTTGCAATTAATTTGCACCCAGTCTTAAGTATAGCGAATGTTCTACTAAATGAGTATTACATAGGAATAGTTCTATATGGATATATATGGTGGTATTATTGTCAAGAAGAATTGGTCACAAAATCGCCGAAATCTGCGCCTTTAGGTGGAGTTTGGTCACGTCCACAACACCCCACACTTTTTGTCGGGTGACAGCCCCACTTTGGCTCATATATTCAGATTCAACAAAATTTTGCAATCTTCAACTCTACATCATATGTCCCGGACCACAACAACAAGCCATGGAATTCTCGCCAGAACCAGCTCGAATCCCATTGTAGTCTATCTAAATCAATTCTACTACAACTTGCCTCCGTTCTGCACCTTTCTCTCGTGAGCCTGGTCAATCACCATTTTGATCAAGTGATAGGCTACCGATTGTTCCATAGGAATCAAAATGTTTTCTTCGTTGAAATTATCGTCGTCGGCAACTTCATTGGGATACACGAACTTTCTGATGAAGTCTACATCGAACCATCTGGCGTCTTCCAATTCTTTATCATGACCCAAGTGGATGTTTTCGTTGACTCCATTGAATTCAACGACTCCCAAACAACCAATCATCAAGTTACCTGGGAATGGCCAAGGCTGAGTCATCACGAGGTTGATACTCGAGCAAACCACACCGGTTTCTTCCCAGATCTCACGCTTGGTTGCAACTTCGACAGTTTCGGAAGGCTCCATAAAACCGGCTGTACAGGCATACATGCGGGTAGCAGCGTGTCTCTTTCCAAGGGACAACAAGATTTTGGTTCTTTCGGCATTGGTAATCGCAGTGATGATCACAGCATCGGTTCTAGGGAAAGATACGTTGGAAACGCTGGCATTATGTACTGGACATGCTGATTTTCCATTTTCTTTGGTGGCTACATTAGTACACCATAACTTTCCACCTGCGTGGATGGGAATCACTTTGGAACCACACCCAGGACAAAATCGGTTTCTGGTTAACCAGTCGAAGTACATACTTCCGTGAGAATACAAGGATGCTTCCTTTGATGTAAAGCCCAAGAAATGTCTTCTAGAATGGGTATAGAAGATTCCGTTATCCAACGGAGTTGGCTGCGAGTTTTTGGTTGAATTTTCATCGCTCTTTTCCTTGCCGTCGCTGAAAACCTGCAATTCCTTATTGACAAAGTTCAAAATGATTTCCGATAATTTCTCTGACTTAGACAAGTCCACAGCATAGTACGGAATGCCCTGATACCTACCCTGGTGGTCCAAATATTTCTCATCCTCGGAGTGAGTATCTAAGTCGTCGTCTTCAATTTTCAATCTTTTCAAATCCAAACCGACACTGGCATCCTCGATTCCGAGAAATAAAAATGTGGGTTTACCATTGTCACGCAAATCGGCATTCTTGTTCTTGTTGTCCTCCTTCCAGGTACGAACTGCTTCATTCCATTCAGGGAGCAGCAGCAAACCAGTCTTGATCACTTGGTGGTCGGGCGAGGGATCTGATTTCAACTGGTTGGAGCCATTAGTCAAGATGATCAACTTATTTTGCAAGTATTTATTCACCAACGGATTGACGTTGTTGAAGAAGATAAACCGAGTCAGAGGATGACTCACACTGTTGCCAATGAACTCACTGTCTTCTCTTAGAAATGACACTCTGTTAATTACTTCAGTGCCGAAGTAGATATCGGGGATCTGATCCGACGACATTTTGTAGTAGCGTTCTCTGGTGTAATGGCGGATGAGCTTCCGAAAAAAGATTCTGGAACGGGGTATCTGTGCTAACAACCGTGTATTGCCAAGGGACATACACTCCGAGAAAACAGACAGACAATTGTAGAGAAACTCGAAAAGCAGGCTTGAACAAGAGTAAAACAAATTGAAAAGATACACCAGCTTCGAAATTGGGAACTCCATTATTCAGTTGCGGTATCTGCCGGATTGTATTTCCGATGATTCTTGATAAGTACGCTGATAGAAGCCAGCACGTGATTAAACAAACTGTGAAATTTGTAATCCACTCTCCGCCAGACATTCAGAACCCGAAGATTGAGCCACTACAAAATGTGGGGCTAATGTTGCTATCAGCAGCCAATAGAAACTCTACGTTAATGGTGTCTTGTGGGCAATTGTAGCATACAAAAATATTGCCGAAGTTTTCAGTATAACCGATCTCTTGTTGTCGGAGTTAAGCACATCTCAACAGATTAGAGTATCTACAAATCAAATATCTGTCTTCATCGCTCTATTAATTTCTCTATGTTGCTCAGATAGAACCAAGACAGATACTGGAAGAAAAGTAAGAGCGGAAAGAACTTGTTTGTAGCCTTGATGTCCTTCTCTGGGCTGACCTTTGTGTGAAGATGTTTGAAACTTCAAAAGCCTCTCAATCATTAACGTAGATTTGGTTCCACGACAGTATTGGGTAGAGAACTGGATCCCTTCCTAGTTATTGTCTCCCTTGTAGGCCATTTGAACAGACAACAACTGCATTAGTTTACCATTATGACGTACATTTCGGCCAATGAATTCGAAGTTATGCCGTATGTTCATTTAAACGTTTCATGGTTTATTTTGTTCTTGTTCTTGTACTTCTTGCCTCTGCTAAGTTATCATTTCACTTGCTCTCGGCCAATCTTCAGAAATGCCAACAGTCACTATGTTTGAACTCTTCAGCTGCCGGAGATCTTACAAGAGGTTGCTTCTGAAGTAATTGTAAAGTCCACTCTTGTTTACACAAGTAGCTGTAGTTCTAATAGTTGCGTTGATGTATTCATACGTCCAGAAACTACTCTTCGTGTTCCTATCAAGTTGAAGTATACCTCCATTAATTGGATCTTGGATCAAGTCTGGCTCAATCAAAGATGTCTCCTAATGGAAATATAAGTATGTAATCAGACACTTCGTAACAGAAACAGAAAATAGATATTTCTATCCCTTAGCAATGCACTGGAAGCGCAAAGCGTCAGAAATTCATCTCCCTGGGGCGTATAGTCTATTTTACCATGGATGCAAAAGGTAAGTAGATAAAGTTAATCCCAGGGGTTGCAAAGCGCAAAACCTACAGAAAAAATAAACGGCTGCAAAATATTGTTGCAACATATAATGAGAATGTTGCCTTTTTGCATTCTGATCTATGCACAAGTTGTCCTAATATATACAAGTAACCCAATAACCTAAATGAACATTGTTAGTATAATTTCAAAGTAAATTGTCATCTGCGATAATCTTCTGTATGTGTCAGCTATCTAAGACAGTCTCCTCAATAGTTTTCGGAAGTCTAACGTCTAAAATATCTTTGCAATCATCATCGTAACAGTAGATTTTCTTGTAAGTATCACAATCTGAACATACCTTTTATCTATTATATGGTTTAACCCATTTGAATGCCTCTCTTGACGGCATTTGGCAAGCCCAGAAGCCATGCCTTGTTCTTCTTTTTATCAACAATAAGAATTACTCTTCCCGACTGGTTCATTCTTCCGGTTCTCCCGATTCGATGGACCAAATCTACCGAGTTGTGTGGAATATCCATGATTATAACATTTTTGATACCCACAAAGTTTACACCTCTAGCCATCAAGTCTGAAGTTACCAACACCTTGATTTTGCTGTTGAGTGGATCTTCTTCGATAGACTCGGCCGGCTTAATGAATGGTTCGAGCTTCTCAGATCTTTCCTCTGGCTTATCCTCACCCGTGATTCCAATCACATCCTCAGGTCTGTGACTGAACTTGTTAACCAAAGTATCAACCAACGAATTAACACTTTCCTTCTTGTTTACAAATACAATGACTCTCTTAACCAAACCTGGTTCTGTACCGTCCCTGGTAATTGCATACAAAGCTTGAGCAAGTGCTCTAGTTTTGGAACCATGGTATGGGGAAAGCTCCGAATCAATGACACTCACCTTGATTTGTTTGGGAAGTTTGTGCAACGAAGGTGTGACGATGTTGATGATAGAATCGTCGGTAGGAAATATACGGTTGAGAGTGGTCTGAAACCTCTTTGGAATGGTAGCCGAACAAATGATGAGATCACGAAGTTTCTTAAACTTCTCGATTACTGGCATAGTAGTTTCAATCCACGACTCATCCATAAGAGTATCAGCTTCATCTAGAACACAATACTCTACATGGTTCAAGAATCTGTATGGACGATTGACGTTTTGTAACTTTGAGAGAGATGCCAATTTTCCAGGAGTAGTTACTAATACATCGACTCTGCCCTTAAGACAACGATCGAATAACTTTTTGTGAGCTTCTCCTGAACCCCATTTCAAGATAGACAAGTTCAACGACCCGTTTTGTTCAGGTAATTGCAAGAATTCCTTGAGTCGAGAATTGGCACCAATCTTCTCAACGTCAAATTTAATGCTATTGGCACGTTCCAAGGTGGAATATACCTGTTCAACAAGATCGTGGGTAGGAACTAAAACAACAGATTTGACCATTTGGGCATTTCTAGAAGCTCGGTACTTCTCTTCTGAGCTTTCGTACAAGCCAAATTCGTCTTCTTTCAATTTTGACAATAAACTCGACAAATAAGCCCAGGTCTTTCCAGAGCCAGTTTCAGCGGCAAGAGTGAACACTTTGAGTTTCTGAAGCGAATTGATCTTTTTGAATTCTTCGTTAACGAGATCGGCAGTAGATGGAGCAGATTTGCGGCCAGCCAGCACTTCTTCCTCTTTGACATTCTTGTTGTTCTTCAACCGAGGTTGGTTGATCTTCCTGATAGCAGCAACTTGAATTGGAGTCGGCTTGAGAACCAACTCATCTTTTGACTGGTAGCGAGGTCCCTTCATATTGTATGTTGACTTGATTTCAGCTACCATGGCTGCCCTCACAGTCGGAAAAATCCGAAGTTGTTCGAAAGTCGAGATGGAGTCAAGTCCAGAAGACGATTTCTCATAGACTTTTTTAGATGGTTGATGCAATTGAGAGAATTTACCCGACTGAAACACAGCCTTAGACAGTTGAGACTCTGGCTGTGAAGAATTTGTTCCATTGGCACGATTAGCTCCGTTGGCACCTCTTTTTAGACCTTTCCAAGCCTGTATTTTCGAGCCAGACTTGCGATGAGACACCGCATATGCTCGAAAGAAAAGAGTAGAATTTGCTCCCAACGACGCCAGCTGAGCTCTAAGTGGAAACATATTTATCAGCACATCTGTGTGCACCTTTAAGATGTCGAAGATGTGGGAGAATATAGTAGGGTATTCTACTTAGAGAAACAGGATGAGGAAGAAGTGAAAAATTTCGCAGACACTTTTTTTGCGCGCTTCCACCACGAAATCCTCCCATAGAATCAAGATGTCGTGCGCAACCCAGTTGAAAAATTTCCAATTTGGAGCTTAACTATGCGAGTCGTTAACTATGACTTGATGAAAAGTCGGTCGTTTTCCATAAAGAACCCTCCCAATTACAACGTCAACAACTTTGGAACATGCTCAAAGTCAGTTCCAACGTATTGAAGAGAACGTACCTCAGTGGGACAGTCAGGCTGTTCAGTATTACTTCTACTGTTCTAGCTAAAAAGCCTGCTGCTTCCAAACCGGTCAAAAAGAAGGTGACTTTTGATCCAAAGAAGTTCCAACAGCCCCAGCAAAAGGTGAAAAAGTCCGGGATGACACACTTGGAATTTCATGATGCTGTCAAGGAAATGAATTTCGACAAGTTGGCTATGGATTTGACTCCATTTGAGCTTTCAGAATTGACTTCCGCTGTCGTTTCGAACGAATCAGGCGGACAAGTTACAGCCTTTTCCTCAGAAAGTGCTGCTATACTCAAGACTTTGGGTCTGTTCAAGAAGTACCAGCACCATGAATTATTCCTGAAGCCAGTATCGATGGTTACGCATAACACGGCTCTTTTAAACGAGCAATTTGTAGAAAAGTTAGCAGACGCTTCACTGAGAACCAACAGAGTGTGTCTTGTAGGAGAAAGAGGAGCTGGTAAGTCGACATTGTTGGCTCAAGCTCAGGCTTTGGCTCTAGACAAGTACGAAGGAGATGTCATTCTTTTACATATAGATGCAGCTGAAAACATCACCGACGGGTCTAGTGACTACATCTATAACTCCAAGAACAAGACATACCACCAGCCTATGTTCACCAAGAGATGGATCTACAAGCTCAGAAACTCTAACGAAGCTGTCTTTAAAAAGCTCAAGCTTTCAAGAGACATCTCTTTCCAAAATAAGAGAGTTGACCACCAATTGAAAAAGGACGAAAACACCTTGTATGACTTCTTGCAGCTTAATGTAGACTTTGGCAAATTTCAACCCACCCATGCCTTCTCGTTTTTTATTGAAGAGTTGGTCCACCATTCCAAGTCAGTTCCAGTATTGTTATCAGTGGATAACGCCAATGCTGTGCTCGATTTCCCCGTCACAAAATACCGTCATCATGACTTCACTCCTGTTCATTTGAACGAACTTGAAATCGGTGACTTCCTCTTGAAAGTCGCAGGGGGAGAAATCTCTTTCGAAAAGGGAGGTGTATTACTTTCAAAGACTGGACTTGTGGGCGACCATCAAAAGACTCTTTCTACCGCTTTGGGTCTTGTAGAGTACGATCCTTACGCTAAGAAGCAATTCTTTGATCTCGATATAGCCAACACCTTGTTAGCCCATGGAGGTGTAAAGCCATTTACTGTATCCAACTTGACCAAAGACGAAACCAGAACGTTGTTGAACTTTTGGAGAGAATCCGGTGTGGTGTACGTCAAGGATTATGTGACAAAGGAATCTTTGAAGCCAGAAACAGAAGCTGAAAAGAAGGCTCCTAAACCCGAATTCGACTCGGAAGCTCAGTTCGAAAACCTTGTCAATAGTTACTACACTGTTTCTACCGGAAACCCCCACTACTTATTGAAGGCCAGCGCCATCTCGTACTAAAGCATACTTGTAAATAGAAAATAGTACAAACGAACATTTATAATAACGTAGAGTAAAGAGTATATCAGTGATCATAGACATTCTCTTAATGTGCTTTCTAAATGGAATGTCATATAATGCAAAAATATTGCGTATAACCTACACCATCATATCAATATCAATATCGTTAGACTCTAAAGTACAATTATATAATGCAATGTAATGACTACGCTTCATCTGTGTATGCTACATACCGCTGCTCTGGTCGGCAGCTGTCGTCAACTCTGAGAGAATTTGCTTCTCTGGTATTTTGTCTTCTTCTTATCTTATCTCAACTTCTAAGCTTCTCTCCAAATCATTCTCTTGTAGCAATAACTATGTGAACAAGGTGTCTTCTTCTCTTAAGTATTCACCAATATCACCCTGTCTGAATGCTACAATCCCTGTAGGCTGGAGGTTTCTGGCTTCATTAGTCGTCTTGGCAGATACACCAAAACCTAAAGGAACATCGTGCATGGAAAGAACGACGACCCCAGCGTGTTCGGGAATATCTTCCGACATTCTACCAATATGAGCCTTCAAGACATGGTTACCGTACAAAAATGGCATCTCACCATTCTGCTTGATCCAGACCTTGAACTTAGCATACTGAGCCATATAAGGCAAAGCAGTGATATGCAAGCGGAACTTTCCTGTCTTGGTGAATTTCCCAAAACAAGTTCCAAGGGACATCAACTGCTGTCTTGAAACTGAAGTGGCAAATTTAGCTATGTGTTCAGAAACGTAATACACTCTATCCTTTTGGAGTCTGAATACATGAGGATTGGAAGGATTGTCAATGAGAAACGAAATGTTTCTTCCAATGTAGTTGGCGAGCTTCTCAAACACCACCTTGGTTTCTTCCTCAGTAAGCGGTCTCATGGTCACTAGAATCTAAAGTCAACAAATGTCCAGAGATTCTGTAACTTGAAATATTTAGAATGTAAGATTAAAGTGAAAAATAGGAACTCACGTTTATAAATTTTTCAGATGGCACACATGATCAGTCATGTGACCATCAAATGCGATGCCCCAATTCATACAAAATTTCGTTCTAAAATAGAGCAAGTTGGATAAATGGTAATGTAGTTGATTGTGCTTCCATATCACTAAAATACATATCTTAAAATATGATCGAATTTGAAATACAATTGTAATGAAGAATACCAAATTTCAACTTATTCACTTAATCTGAAAGTACTCTAACAATTGATATCTTCATTGAACATATTTATCACATGATCAATCACATGACTGCGATGCCTTCTGAATTTTTCAGTGCGTTTCCATAGTTAAGAATCTCAGCCTGAAAAACTTTCGGTTTGGCTTGGTTCCAACGACAAACTACCACTAAGCTTTTAGGCCAAAAACTCCGATAGCCTCCAAAATTACGCTAATGTCTGAACAAGTGAACAGTGCACAAGTCTCCACCGTAGATACACAAACTACGACAGAATCCGACTCCAAAAACGTCCAGCCAGTCACCGTTTATGATGATCAGATTGATGACCTGGTTTACAAGAGAGATCAGAAATCCAAATGGACGCGTGTTCGTAAGGCCGACAAGCATGAGGTTGATGACGTCAAGCGGACGCGTAATGAAGAAGCATCGGAGAGACGTAGAAGGAACTACGAGGAGAAGTAGGTATGTTTCAGACAGATAATGGTAAAGAGATAAGAGTTGAATAATGAATAGTGGCAGGTAAAATTAAAACTTGAAGCTTCAAAAGAATTAACATGAGAATTCATTGTCTCTCAAAATCAAGTAATATCAATTATTGTATCAATTGTCACTTCAATTATCAAATCATTCTTGTCTCAATGCTATCTCTCTCGCACTATTATATCAGACACCAATGAACAGTACTAACATTTAATAGCTCGGAGTTCACTCCTCTCGTAGACTCAGACGGCAAGCCTTTGCCAAAGTCTGAAAGAAAACCGAAAAGAAAAGTTGCTGTCATGATTGGTTACTGTGGAACTGGCTACAATGGAATGCAGTTGCAGAACGATCCCAAGATTCCCACCATTGAAAGAGACTTATACGAAGCCTTTGCAGCCGCTGGTGCTGTTTCCCCAGAGAATGCCATGGACATCAAGAAGTCTGGTTTCATGAGAGCTGCCAGAACCGATAAGGGAGTTCATGCTGCTGGAAATGTCATTTCATTAAAGTTGATTATTGAAGATCCAGAAATTTTGGCCAAGATCAACGAGAAGTTGCCTGACCAGATCAGAATATGGGGCATTCAGCGTGTTACCAAGTCTTTTGATTGTCGCAAAATGTGTTCTTCCAGAGTGTACGAATACTTGTTGCCTACATATTCATTACTTCCACCTAAACCTAAGACTGTGTTGAGTGATTTGGTTGTCAAGAAACGTCTGGAAGAACCAGGTGTTCTTAGAGATGATGAAGAGGGTGATGTTTGGTGGAAAGAAACAAGAAAAGCAATCTTGGAAGAAGGTCCTTTCACTGAAGAAGAACTTGATGATGTTCAGAACCAGATTCAAGATGAGACTGTTTCCACCAAGACTTACGATGAAAACGGATCAATCACCGAGTTCGGAAAAATAATCAGAGCCATCAAAAACATTGAAAACAAAAGAAGAAGAGCATACACAGTCAGCACTGAACGTCTTGAACTCTTCCGCCAAGCTATGAAGCAATATGAAGGCACTCACAACTTCCACAACTTTACTATTGGAAAGGCTTTCAAGGATCCTTCTTCTAAAAGATTCATGAAGGAAACCACTGTATCTGATCCTTTCATCATTGAAGGTACAGAATGGGTTTCTATTAAGATTCATGGACAATCTTTCATGCTTCATCAGATAAGAAAGATGATAGCCATGGCAGTTCTTGTGATCCGTACTGGTTGTCCGATCTCTCGTATCCACGACTGCTTCTCATCCACCAAGATCAACATTCCTAAGGCACCTGCATTAGGTTTGCTCTTGGAAAATCCAGTCTATGAAGCTTACAACCAGACTTTGCAAAAGAATGATTATGAGCCTATCGACTTCGACAAGTACGAAGCGGAAATGGACAAATTTAAGATGAAGTATATCTACGACAAGATCTATGCGGAGGAAAATAAAGAAAATGTATTTTATGGCTTCTTTGGCTTTATTGATACTTTCAGATTGGCTAAGAATGATGAAGATGCCAGACCAGATGGTACTCATATATTTGACTTCTTGGGTCAGGCCGCAAAGACAGAAGCTGTTGTCGAAGAAGAGGGCGAGCCAGCAGCCAAATCCACTGACAATGTAGACTAGATCCGTAGCTATTTAGGTACAAGTATCCAAATTACACTATCATTCCCCCCAAGTATCATACATACAGCTTTATACAATACTACATTATTTTTCGAACTATTATGCATTACAAAACTCCCAAGACTTGAAGCAAACGGAAGACCAGAAGCTAACAATATTATGATTATTAGACAGAATTCAATTGCCAGAAACAAACGAAACATAAAAGAAGTATATAGATTCTACTGGGTTTAAAGCCATGCTGGGTTTCCTCCCTGCTGAGGGGCGATCTTGGCTTTATCCTGGTCATAAGGAGAGCCAATGTTATTGCGTGTGGCATTGTACGACTGGTAGTTGGCATCTGGAGCTACAGCTTGCTGGTGTTGGGCCTGCTGCTGCTGCAATGCTAATGCTCTCTTCTGTAAGCCCAAACGCTGCTGAGGAGTGAGTTGTTGATCCTGTGGTTGTGCTTGTTGTTGTGATTGAGGTTGTTGCTGTTGTTGTGGGGATGCGATTTGTTGCTGTGGCTGAGATTGTGGAAGCTGTGAAGTTGGGTTTTGTTGATTTTGGTTCTGGCTTGGATTCTGGTTTTGGTCTTGTTCAGCGTCAGTGATCTTTCCCAGATTTCTCTGCTTCTCTTGCTGGAACTTGTACAACGTCCAGTCGAAAACATAGTCGTAACGGTAGTTCTCACGCTTGAACAAGTCGCGGAACAACTTTCTTAAGTAAGGGTAGTCAGGCTTGTCGTCGAATCTCAACGTCTTGATGTAGTTCATGTAATCCAAAAACTCTGAGGGTAATCCCTTAGTCAAAATGTTGTTTGGAGTCGTCATTTTCTTCTCCATAATTCTGTCGTACTTCTGTCTCTTGGTAGCAGCCTTCAAGCCTTGCCATGGCAAAGAGCCACGACAGAAATATATTAAGACATATCCCAAGGACTCCAAGTCGTCTCTTCTTGACTGCTCAATGCCCAAATGTGTATTAACAGAAGCGTATCTGGCCGTACCAGTCAAATTCTTGTTTTCCCTGTAGGGGATGTGCAAGTGAGTTCTGGGATCTCTGTACTTCTTGGCAAGGCCAAAATCAATCACATTCACTTGAGAGCCTCTTCTTCCAATTCCCATCAAGAAGTTGTCGGGTTTGATATCACGGTGGATGAAGCATCTGGCGTGGATGTACTCAATACGGCAGATCAACTGGTCTGCAAGCAAAAGAACGGTCTTGTACGTGAATTTACGGTTACAGTAGTTGAACAAATCCTCTAACGATGGACCCAACAAGTCAATCACCATGGCATTATAGTCACACTCCGTGCCGTACCATCTGACAAACGGGATACCTACTCCTCCACTAAGAGCCTTGTACACTTTGGCTTCGTATTCAAGCTGTGGATGTTTGGCTTTTGTATTTTCCAACTTGATGGCTACTTCTTCGCCGGAAATGATGTTTGTGCCCAAGTAGATGTCTCCGAAGGAGCCCGATCCGATCTTACGACCGATCCGGTACTTCTTGCCGACTCTCAAGTCCATGCTCAGCAGCTGAATTGAGGCAGATATGATGGAAACAGTTGGGGGCTTTTCTGATAAGTATCAGCTATGATAACAAGTATCAGATGGCTTTACTAAACTATGATAGTATCACTTTATCACTAAAATAGCAGTAACTAGGATAGTATCAAGTGATCTGTTGAATATACTGTGATAGATCCAGGTAGTAGATTGTGTGATCTATGATAGTATCGAAGACAAGTATATGACGAGTTGTGGTTGTCTGGTGAAAACGATGTCAGACTAAGTATCAAGACAAAAAATGATAATATATGTTAGAATCAGATTTATATGATGATAAGTATACGATAGTATCAGAGCATAGGTTGATATGATCAAGGACTTCCAACAAGTATCAGATATCGGGATCGGTTACAAGTCAAATAAGGCGGAAAGATATTATCAAGTGTTAATAAATGTTAACAAATCAGTATCTCTATATCAAATGGAACTGTCGGACGAAACAGGATAAGTCTTTCTGCGGCCTGCGACGTCGGAAAACGGCAGCAGATAGCGAGGGGGTGTATCAACACGATGAACCGTTCAGATCAAACAGGTTCTATACAAAAAATACAGAGGTATCAACAGAGAAAGGTGAAACAGCGCTTAGTCAGGAGATTCAAGATGATGTTTTTTTTCGGTCGAAGGTGGAAGCCAGGAATTTAGAAATGGGGGCACGTGACAGGGAGCCTGTGGTATTGGATAGGCGACAGACTGTGGGTTTTGGTAGGTGTTGGAGTATTTGCGTTGTAAGCAGCTGATTGGCCGGTTTCGTATCAAGTGTTTTGGTCTGGAATCCAACTTGCTTATAGTGGAAGACGAATGTGTTTTCCGTGGCTTAATCTGTCGTATTATCTCTGTCATGCTGGCTCCAGAAATGTTTCAGGGAGGGACGACACGGCACGTGATGCGGGCAGTGAGCGCGCGACATCTATTCATCAGGGTTACCCTGCAATGGTGGTCACGTGCCACTTTAGATCTCAGGGTGACATTTCACATACCGTTTCAGGGAACACGTCATGAAGACGGGCGGGAATATTGACGCGACTGGGAACCCAATTGAGGAGGGTAGTTCGTTGCTTTGGGGCATGGGAAGCATTTTCTGGTTGTTGTGGTGATTTCAGAGTCGTCTGCTGAAAATGAGAAAAATGTGGAAATGTCGTTCTCGGGTCAGAGGGCTGATGTCGCGGTAGCTGGAACCAGCGGGGTTCTACAGTCATATCTATGAAGTCTAGCGGGGTGTCTCGAAGAGGGCGATAGGTAGTGTGAGGTAATGGGGCCAGTGCTACACATAGCGGAACAGGCTTATATTGGACAGGTTTACGGATTGCTACGGGTCTTGGTTGTGATCTTTTGGGTGTTTGTGATTGAGGCGCGACATTGCGACATCGTCTAGTCTTGCTGCGGTTTGCGTATTCTATTTAAATTGGAGAGCTGAGTCATTTCGTTACTGTGGTCACTTCTCCATTTCTTAGCCATTGGCATCACATCTGCCACATTCACATGGAGGACCGGTGGAGTGTGAACTACAAAATCTCAGAGTAGTATTACAGAAGTTGTAGCAGTAGCAGCAGTAGCAGCAGCGGTAGCACGGCTGTTCTGGTATAACCCCAGGAAAGCATACCAATGAGTAGGATTAGCATTACAATTGTTTCACTACAGATTCGTCAGTTTTAGCTTAAATTAGTCGTATTACTTTATTAGATTAAACAATATTAGTAGAATAGCAGTTGATACTATCGCATTATTAGCTACAGCCCTGCCTCTAGTTCTTGGTGGCAGATGCTGGCTTCTTGAACTTGCTCAAGAGTTTCTTGAAGAAGTCATTCTTGGTGGCCTTTTCAACCTTGGCTGAGGCATCCTTGATGTCTGCCTTGGCCTTCTCGCCCTTCAGGGCCTTGCTTTCTTCAACTGCAGCCACGCCTTCTTCAGCCGTGTCCTTTGCTTCACCAGCGGCCCCTTCTGCGACATCTTCAGCTTCAGCTGCGACATCTTCGGCTGCTTCAACTGGCTCTGCTACGGCTTCCTCTACTGGAGCTTCTACGTCTTCAGCAGCATTTTCGGCTTCAGCAACAGGCTCTTCTGTCTTGTCGGCAACTTCCTCTTCGGCGTTGGCGGCGGTATCTTCGGCAGCAGCTTCTGCTTCTTCGCCCTTCTGAGCAACAGGCTCTTCCTTCTTTTCGATGGCTTTTTGCAATTCCTCCTTGGATTCCGAAGAGAATATCTTGGAAGCTCTCTTTACTCTGTCTTTAATACCCATTGTGTAGTTTATATGTGTTGTGGAATTACAATTGAATACAATCGAGAAATTGATCTATGTAGTGGTTCAGAATAACTACAGTAAATAAATGCAGCAGGCACGGTTCAATTTATAGAAAAAAAATTGTAAGCAGATGAAAATCTGCCGCCGTCAAGTACTGACAACAATAATGGTATTTTATAAAATAATAACCAACAGTTACCCAGGAACATTGAAACCTAAAATCAGAATAAATCACGAATATAGCAAAATTAATTTCCAGGGAGGTTCAAAAAAAAAATACAAATAAATAAATAAACCAAAAAAAAAATTATTAGAAACTGAATGATAGAAAGTTGAATGATGGGAGGCATTTTATCCGTTTCCAGTACAATTTAAGTTTACGTGATAGGGAGCCCCTGTTGTCAGTTGAGTTCCACAGTGAGTCAGGAACAATGGCGAAGAGCGTAGAGGAGCACAATTGAGCAAACAGACGAAACAAAAAGACAGAATATGTCTGATATGCATTGAGATTTATGACAATTTTACACGGATTCTAGAGAGCAGATGCAAGAAGGCAGAGAACATCGTGAACGCTAGACATTTTGTCTACAGAGAGAACACAATGCCGACTTGAGGCGATTGGGATACGGGAGCAGAAAAATGGCATGAGAATCCAGAATCGTATTGAGATAGGTGCAAATGTCGCTTGAAGTTTTGTATTTTGGATTTGAAACAGGCGATGAGGTAAGCAGCGAAGGGATCTCACTTCTGCCAAACACCGCCGTTGGTTGCGTGTCTTGACTGGATGCGGTTAATTTCGTTGCCTCGCATGGTCGATGGTACAAACAGAGACAGAAGGTGCAATTGGAATTATACCAGATTTGATAGAATAGCGAGAGCCTAATCAGAGCTGAACTACACTACAAAATCACGAAAAATAGCTAGACTTCCACAAATAGCACAGCTGGCTACATGGCCACGCTGGTTTAGGTTTATTTACTCGTATAACCCGTGTCTGGAAATGCCCTGGGAATTGTCTCAAGTCAGAAAATCCAGCCATCGGCTAATCTTAAAATAACACCACAGAATAAAATTCGGAAGTGTTGATGTGGATGACTACGCTGTTTGTTCCGGCTCCACACTGATAGTAGGTGTTATCGCCGCCAATAGTAGCTAGAGTCGGTGCACCAGGTGGTTACAATGGATACTTATCTGGAACAGTGATATTTTCAAATGTGTCGGTTTTCATAATAGTCATCATATTTTACCATCCCCCCATTGTCCGCTATCTCTGCACACTGGTGCAATTTTACCTCGCCGCTTCACAGCCAGTCCCGGGTCTGGAGATCGTGGTCACTACACCAATTGCCAGGTGGAAGCAAGCTCCGATGGCCATTTGGTGCCTTTGGGATAAAGTCAAACTGAGAGTAAATATTACTTAAATAATTATGCACCGTCATGTACCATTATACGCAATTATAAAATACTTAGCATAGCAAATAAGCATATCTAACTCTGCCTAACCTTAGTCGTATCTCTGATCTGTTCATCTACGTGGTCCTGGCCCCCAATACCTAACAACGTCAGACCCGTCGCTGGCTCATTGCCTCGGCAATGCCATTTCAGCCGTGTCATCCGTGTCAGTCTGGAACCATTGTCTCTGTCTTTCTGCAGGACCAGTTGTTACGCAAAGCAAGTGTAGTGTGATGAAAAGTCGCCGGCACGGCTATTCATGCAGGTGTAGACGCATTAGACGTTGGCGTGACTATTTTTGTAACTGCTCGAATGGGTCACGTGAATGCGACATTTCATCTCATCGCAGCCTGGCTCCAAAATGCAGGAACTCTACCAGCTGCCATCACATGTTGTACTTCACGTGCAGCAGGTAGTCCGCGGCTCAATACAATAACAATAATATCTACCATTTCTACAATTTCAGATTTCACTGGTCTCAATCTACTTTCAAGTCCCTGAAACATCGATCACACTCTCGCCCAATCATGACACAGCTTCCGGGATCCTCGGCGTCGACTTCTACGGCCAACATGCTGTCGGCGTCGCTTTCCTTCAATCTGGCGTCCTCACATCAGCTCAAGAGTATCGAATCGCGGTTGGATCTTCTTTCCGAATCGCTTTCCAAGTCTTCCTCGCTTTTCAACAAAGCACACATCACCAAAGTCACAGCCCCGGCTGCAAATGCCCATAGCAGTGTATTTTCGTCGTTATCAAACTCATTGACTTCATCTACTACTGCATTTCTCCAATCCACAGACAGCTCCAATTATGTACGAAAGCCGTTGACTAAAGTATCGCTAAATACTATTGATAGCACAAGCACCAAAATTGCAAAGCCAAAGATGAAAAGGTCATTATATAGACTGCCTGGCTCCAAAACTAATAGATCCAAGTCTACTACGTATACAAGCAATTCTATACCAAAACCAGCAAATGGAAGAATAAGTTCAACGAATCCAGCAGCAAATACAAATACGAACATCAATCCAAACTCAATTCCCATACAAAAGGCATCTACATCTAGCACAACTTCAAATACATCATCTACTCCAGGACCATCTTCTTCGACAACAAAACCAGCTGATAGCCTGTTATCGCTTCAGGACTTTGAGCTAGGTCGTATTCTCGGTAAAGGAAAGCTAGGCAAAGTATACTGCGCCAAACATAAACAGTCCGGTTATGTAGTAGCGCTCAAGGTGATGTCCAAAAACGATTTGGTCAGTCTCAAGCTCGAGAAAAACTTCCGCCGTGAGATCGAGATCCAGTCTAATGTGTTCCATGAGAAGATCTCTCGGCTTTACGGCTACTTCCACGATCACAAAAATGTGTATCTCATTCTTGAGTACTCAGTTCATGGTGAATTGTACCAGCATCTTAAAGAACAAAAGAGATTTTCAAACACAACAGCACTGCATTATATCTATCAAGTGGCCCAGGCACTCGACTACTTGCATTCGAAGAATGTCATCCATCGTGACATCAAGCCAGAGAATATTTTACTTTCACTTAATAACTGTATCAAGCTCAGTGATTTCGGCTGGTCCGTAAAACAAAACGCCTCGCGTAAAAAGCGACTAACCATCTGTGGAACGCTCGATTATTTACCTCCAGAAATGATTGAATCACGGGAACACGATTTCTACGTAGATATCTGGTCACTTGGTATTCTTTGCTACGAGTTCCTTGTAGGTAAACCACCGTTTGAAGAAACCGATAAAAATGCCACTTACCGTCGTATCGTCAAAGTAGATTTGCGATTCCCTGACTATGTTGATGAAGATGCCAAAGACTTGATCATCAAGTTGCTACAGAAGTCGCCCAGCAGTCGGATGTCGTTGCAGGAGGTGTTTGAGCATCCGTGGATTATAAAAAACAAACCATACTGGCCACTATAATTGGATAGAAACATGGAGCTAACATTGCTATAGAAAGAATAACAATGAATAGTTGTAGTATACATTATATATTGTCATTGCAAAGTACAGAATACACATGGTACACCAAATGGTGTCATAGCATATGGTATACTACTTAGTAAATAGTATTGAGCGTAATAGTTCAATATCCTTCTTTAATTTTATACACCATATATCACACTTTCTCTACAACCCAATCATACTATAATCATACACTCCTATACAAATACAATTGTGGACTAATACTACATTCGTGACACCCAACAACTACAGCTGAACACGAGGCTGCTGTTGCTGAGATAATTGTTGCTGCTGTTGTTGCTGTTGAAGAGCACGAGCCTGTCTCTGTCTCAACAAATGCAACTGCGCCTGTTGCTGCTGCTGGTACTTGGCCAACTGCTGCTGGAACGCCTGTTGTTGCATAGAGTTGTGTTGCGCCGTCATCAAGATGGCTTTCAGAGGAGCTCGCACCTGGTACATTTCGCCAGGAATTGCACTGAACGACTGTGTGGGAGAGTCGGTGTTGGCAGCAGGGGCATCGACGTTGATTAAAGCACAACGGCCTTGGAGTCCACCTATAGAACCAGAGATAGCCTGGTTAGCCAAGGTTTGCTCTGTAGACTGGCCTCCGGAAGCCTGAGTACTCTGCTGGTTGTTCTGGTTAATTATGAGCGAATTGGCATAGAATTCTCTTGCAGCCAAGAACCGGTGACGATGTCTTACAGGTAAGATTATCTTACGTTCTAGCGGCATGGGGTTATTCTTGGATAATCCCTCAAGCACCAAATGCGTTTCTTCGTCGGGATCAAGAACCTTGTTATAGTTAGTACTTGTGTCCCCATGATCATCTGCCCCTTCACCGTGAAATGCTGCGTTTTCACGCCTTTGAGCGGCCAAAGCGTTGCTAGCAGCAATCTTGGCCTGGTTCCGTTTCTGGTACTGTTGCAAGAGCACATCGTATGGAGCACTTCTGCCGATAACGGCTCTTTTGGCTCCCATGGAGTGGGTCTTACAAGTTAAGGAACGAGCACAGAAGCCACCAGACGGAAGCGGAACTCCACACTGCTTCTCTACATCTACGGGACCCTTGGGCTTGGCTGCGGTTTTTGGCTTGGGCTGTTTCTTCTTCTTAGAGCCGGCAGTCGAAGAAACGTTGGAACCGGGCTCTTTCTTCTCAGCAGCAGCCGCTGCAGCCGCTGCAGCATTAGCTGCTTCCTTTTCTCTTTGAGTCTGCGACTTCTTATACTTCTTCTTGGGTCTAGCACTGTTATTCGTAGCTGAACCAGCAGCCAGAAGAGGAGTTCCGGGCACTGGGGTCGAATTCCGTGATGAGTCCACTGACAGTGGGTCGAGATCTAGAAGTGCGTTTGCATTGTTCCTAGCTCTCTTACGTTTGGTACCTGCTGACGTAGTTCCAGCATCGCTGGCGTCGCTGGCAGGCTCTACGATTTGTTTTTTATGTTTCATTTCTACGCACCGAGAGTAATGGCCTCGGAGACTTGCCTCGCCAATCGGACGTTGGCACAGATGGCAGATCTTGTAGCGAACGTTCTGGGCCAAGTAACTAGAGTCTGGCTGCGAAAGGGCAATGTAGCTCAGGTGGACAGCTGAGTCTTGTGTGGCGAGGTCCGGGTTACGATGGGCTTCGATGCGCTTTTCCAAGTACACGCCAAACTCCTTCCACACCGGTTTTTTTTCTGTGCTATTGGAGACTTCTGAAAGGTTGTTGAGAGATGCGACCGTAGCTAATGTGATCACTTGTTGCGAGCGCGTGGTGGACATTCTCTTGTTGGTGGTGGCGGGGCTACTTGGGCTGGTGGAGAGTAGCAGGTGTTGTATTGGTAATGGGGGTGATTGTGGGAGTATATTGCGGTTCTGGTACAATAATTCCGAAGTTTTGGGGGTTAGTGGTGATTCTTCAATTAGATGTGGTTCCTGATTTTTCGCAGTTAGATTTCAATCTCAACCTACCGAAAAAAAGTTGGTGATAATTCTGAGTTAAAACTGTGAATGAAACAGGTAGTGTCCCAAGTATGACAATGCGGTGGTATGGAAGAAGGGTGGTGTGTATCAGAGCCGATGGTGATTACAGGTATCAGACAGCAAGCGAATAGAACCGGACGTGAACTCAGCCGGATTCTGGTGGAGAAGAGAATAAGGGAAGATAGAGGATGAATCCATTTGAGAATTTGTGTTGACTTCTGGGATTATGTCGGCTATGTACAGGAACTGATACGAATCAGTATAAACTCTTAACAAATAAATATAGAAATTATAATTCATTTTCATTTTCAATTGTGTTTATATTTATGTTTTATTCATAATTATAGTTGATATTTACTCCATATTTGTATCAGATTTATTTCATATTCATACTAATATTGATATTTGTATATTTTGATATTCGTTTCCGTCTACCTCGATACCATTGTTCATTACTTTCATATTCATATTCACATACAAATATTGATATTCAAAATGCTCCGTCGTCCCGCTACCACCATCAAACTCACACCCGAGGATATTCTCGAGTATGACGATTCGCTTGCCCAACAACAGCAACCACAGGTACAACAAAACACTTCGTTCTCTCACGAGCAACTTCTCCAGGAACAAATCAACAACTCCACCAACGAAATCGTGCCACCATACAAGCCTACAGAGCAACAACCAACAAGAGATGATCGCATAGGAGTGAACCAGAATAATAATTAGGATGAAAATTGCATTTATTTCGGGCTTTTGGTGAAGAATATGAAATAAGGATGATATCATTTACGAGGTTCATAGAAGTGACCGAATGCCTAAGAATCTCACGATGAGGTAGTAACCATAACAGTGTGGATAAACATAACAAACCAGAGAAAGCAACAAAGCAAAAGCAAACATATGTTAATAATTAAGTTATCAGCAATAGAAAACAGTAAACGAAACAAGAGGATTAAAGACCTTTACATTAGAAGGTTCTAAGGATCTGGTAGAATATGGAGCGTACGGCCCCGGTCTTGAATGGGTGGAATCTGTGAGCTTCTCGCCTTGATCGTATGTTGACCATGGATATTTTTAAAGTGTCTGAAGTAAGACAAGAGCTTGTTTTTCTTTCCTTCCCAACATCCAAATTCCACCATATCGAAACACAAGGGGCACATCAAGGCTTCTACTTGTCGTTCTCTGCCAGATGGAGTGTGCTCCTGGTTATTCCTACTGCTATTCTTCTTCAACTTGTAAGATCCAAAATAGAGCCCATCAGGCGTGAGATAACCGTTGGAGAACACTCCGTGTTCCAATGTCAAATGAGACAAGTAACTCGAGTTCTTGAACGGAAGGAATCTCACTTCTTCGCAATAGGGACACAAACCACTCTTGCTCGCCATAACCAACCTACTATCGGGACCAACTTCAAACCTTAGGTACTGTGGCTCGTAGGGCATATCTAACGAATATTTGCTACTAGTTTTGTAGACAATATTGCTAATGGAATTGTGTAACTCATCGATTTCCCTGTCGTACTTAGTTCTCTGATGGATACATGATGAGGCTGACAATTCTTTTGTCTCTGTGTATAGCTTAATAAGTGTTGCGTCGGTTATCTGACTTTCATGAGCACCAGGGGCAACATACACGTTCGCCAATGCTAAGTGACCTTCGATTTTGTTGGTGATTTTTCCAGTGTAGTTTCCGTAGTCAATATTACAGTTGAGACATGAAACACTCTCGGGCGAAATGGAAATGCTGATCTTAGCCAAGGGCAGAACCCTGAATCTGGAATTTCCGACTTCCATAGTTTCTCTGTCTACCTCAGATTCTCTGACTTGGTCACTATGTCTGACTACTTCGAAGTAGCTGGCAACTTCGCCTTGGCTAGCTACCTCAGTAAAACTGGGACCTTTGCTATCCAAAGAATTCATCGAATTTAGTGTACTTCTGGAGCTTCTTGAACTTCTGGAACTCCTTAGAGGGTTGCTTTCGTCAAATACCATTGCAGGGGAAGTAGAAAGGCTGAAGGAGCTGCTCAGCGAGTTATTCGTACGGGGTTGTAAGTTTGCATCAGTATGATCTTTTGTTTCGAGCTGGAAATGAACCGTAGGAGCAACTGCTCTTGAAGATCCTTGACTGCTAGTGGGGACATTGAAGATTGGTATGTTTTTTGCTACTGTTGTGGCTTGTGGGTATATGAGGAGAGAATATTGAGCAAAGTCGTCTGGATCTGGAATCAGTTCTTCTATTTTTGGAATATGAAATTCGGGCTGATCACTCTCAGAAAACGGGTAGTTTGCAGCATGATTTTGCCTTGCAGTTTCATCCAAGTTCCCAAGAATAAGACTACTACTTGAAGATGGGATAGGGTCTTGCAATGCCACATCATACGAGTAGAAGTCCTGCAAAGAGGTACTTGATTCGTAAGTAGGTTGTTGCCATTGGGAAATCTCTCTTCCTGTCTCATCCGTGACGGTAATCCTTGGAGTATCTTGAGTTTGGTGACTGACTAAGTGAGGAAATCCATTTTCGCTTTGATTTTGATCCTGGAAGTTAGTTCCATAAGTACCATTAGTATCGAAATTATTATTGGTATTGTTATTGCTAACTTTGTAGTTCACAAGTTGTTCGATTTCTGTAGAGCTCATCATTGACAATGCTTCTGTCTGGGGTGTCGAGTCAGCTAATTGCGAGTTGGAGTCTTCTATCTGAAACTTGGAGTCGTTTATCAGAATTGCGTTTGCGATCTGAATGAACGAGTTGTAGTCGTTGTCAAGGTATAATAGATAATTAGCTAATTCCACATCTTCAGAGTTTGGAAGTACATCAGTCGAGAATATCTGTGTGAATTCTGGATCATGGCTGTAAGCTTCTACATGCGTTTGGTCGTAAAATGCAGAAATCTGGTCTCGATCACTGGAAGCAGTTTGATTGAAGTTCATGTTCATCGTATATTTAGCGAGCGTCTTGCTGATATTTGATCTGAAGTTTTTGATAATATTGGTTGAACTTTCTGAAAAGCAAGAAATGTGATATTTCAACGGTTTTCTGGTCTATTTAAAGGATCCATGATAATCTGGAATGCCAGAATCACTTCTGGCATACCTGAAAGGGAAAGTATATAGATTCGAAGTAAAGCTTCCTTTTCCAGCACAGCATATTATATTGAATAGTAAAACCTCAAGCTGAAAATATCATCATTTTTAAGGAAAGCATAGCATTGAGTTGCCATGAATTGAATTTTACGCTTGTAACTCTGCTTAAATTCAGTCACAGTTTTCGCTGTTACCAATAGAGTTACTACTATCTCTCGGTTTTTAGGTATGCTCTAACAACTATTGGGTAACTTTACGAAGTGGCTCTTTTTCTTTCCTAAGAAATAAAACTTGCCTTCTACTTAGACTTACTTCGTTTTAGAAGTATCCAGTTATATTTTTCAGGATTTCCATAAAGCAAATCTCTTTCTGACCAGCTTTCCTCTTGGGTCATAAATGATTGCAAAATAGACCAATGGCTGCAACACTTTTGCAAACGCGCCTGCACGCAATCGATTTTTAATTTCTTCTTCACGTGATCTCTTCCATTACCAATTTTTTTCACTATGTGAAGGTCCTCTTTGCATAGAAAACTGGAGTAGTAATAAATTTTAGGAATTTTTCAGCAGTTCCAAAATTGAAAACACTCAATAATTTCGTCTTTGAAGTCTCTCTAGTACCATTATGGGGGCAGGATCAGGTTTATTAGTAGTTTGTGGAGTGGTCCATGCTATTTCGGGTGGACGAATCTCGCTCTTAGTAGCAGCCATCGCACTCTACATCTTGTATAATTTAGAGAAGAGTTCTAGATCCATCAGTTCCAAGAATGAGCCACCAAATCCAACCAAAAAGTCGATTTTGAAGATGGTCACCAAGCCAAAATCGGCAGCAGATCAGAATAAGGAATTACTGAAAAAGAGTGAATCTCCAATCTATGCAGTTGATTTCACATCTACTTCCTTTACTCCTAGTGGAACCTCTGTGATTCCTAAAAGAGAAGTCAGAACCACCAGAGCAAAAAGAACTCCCAAGGTGTTTAAAAAAGCCATGCCAGTCAAGAGCATTGTCGAGCCAACTATGACAAAGTCAGAAGTGAAGCTTTTGGAGTCGCAAATCTATATTTTCTATACTTCGTTAACTGGCTCTTCTCAGAGAGTAGCGACTGCTTTGAAAGAAAAGCTTGAAGGCTTGGAAGACTTGCAGAACGAACCCAAGTTGATGAGTCTTGATGATGATGTCGACGATCTTGAAGAATACTTCTTGAAAACTCCAGATAACGGGGCTACCAAGAACATCTACTTGTTGGTTTTGCCATCTTATGAGACCGATTCTCCTATTGACTATTTCCTTGAGCATTTGAAGGATACTTACCAGGATTTCAGAGTCGACAAATACCCTATGAGGACGTTATTGGGTTTTGCTATTTTGGGTTTGGGAGACTCAGAATCGTGGAGTGGAGACAAATTCTGCTATCAAGCCAAATTGGCTGATAGATGGATGGGTAAATTGGGAGGAAGAAGGTTGTTCCCCGTAGGTGAAGTTTGTATGAAATACGAAGGAGAACCCAAAGCCCACGAATGGATCCAGAATTTTGCTTCACTCATGGTGGATGACGAGCCATTCTATATAGATGAAGGAGAAGACGACATTGATGACAGTGACAAGGAAGACAGCGAGGGAAATAGTGATGATGCAGACACCCTTGTAGACGTCGAAGATATGGGAAATATAATAAGGAAATCTGGAACGAAGGGATTGTCTGAAACTGAAACCAAAGAAATGGTAGCTAAAGATTCACCCACTTACAAGTCCTTAACTAAGCAGGGGTACACCATTGTAGGATCCCATTCTGGAGTCAAAATCTGCAGATGGACCAAGAGTGCCTTAAGAGGGAGAGGCTCTTGCTATAAGTTTGCATTCTACGGCATCAAGTCACATTTGTGTATGGAAACAACTCCTTCCCTTGCTTGTTCCAACAAGTGTGTCTTCTGCTGGAGACACGGTACTAACCCAGTAGCCAAACTGAACTGGAGATGGGTATTGGATCCACCAGAAAAGGTCATGGAAGGTGCCTTACAGGGCCACTACCAGAAGATCAAACAGATGAGAGGTGTGCCTGGGATTCAAATGGACAGATTCCAGGAAGCATTCCAGGTCAAACACTGTGCACTTTCTCTTGTGGGAGAACCTATATTCTACCCTCATATCAACGAATTCGTAGGTATGTTACATGAAAAGCACATTTCCTCTTTTCTTGTTTGTAACGCTCAGCATCCAGACAACCTTGCTAAGTTGTCTAAGGTGACGCAGTTGTACGTTAGTATAGACGCGCCAACTAAGACCGACTTGAGAAAGGTAGATCGCCCTTTGAACAGTGACTTCTGGGAACGGTTGATGTCGTGCTTGGATATCTTAAGAACTGTCCAGAGTCACCAGCGTACTGTTTTCAGATTGACGTTAGTCAAGGGTTTCAACATGAACGACATTGAGAGTTACGCCGATATGGTTGAAAGAGCCCGTCCATCACAGATCGAAATTAAGGGTGCAACTTTCTGTGGTTCTTCCACCGGAAACGGAAATCCATTGACTATGCAAAACATTCCATTCTATGACGAGTGTAAGGAGTTTGTTATCAACTTGAGCAACGAATTGCAATCCAGAGGCCTCAACTATGATATCGCTGCTGAGCATGCCCATTCCTGTTGTATCTTGATGGCAGACACCAAGTTCAAGATCAACGGAAAATGGCATACCCACATCGACTATCCTAAGTTCTTTGAGCTTCTTGAAAGTGGAAAGGATTTTGTCGACTTGGACTATGTTAGGGAGACGCCAGATTGGGCTGTGTGGGGATCCGACGAAGCTGGTTTCAATCCTGAAGACACTAAGTACGACAGAAAGACCGAAAAGTTGAAGAAGAAATTGGAGAGAGAGGAACAGGCTAGAAAGGTCATTGAACAGACAGAATAACTAATTGTACAGGGCATTATAGATATGGAAAATATAAATTACTACAATAAAGCACGTAGAAAGATTGAACTTTTTGATGGTAAAATTATTCCAAGGGTACATTGTAATCAACTTTATTAACCTATCCAAGAGCATGTCTCATACATTGTCTCTTATACTGTCTCATTTGGAATCCTATGCCATATAAGGAGAAGAATTAGCTGCGAAATCTTGTGTATTGCTGCTCCCTGCATACTACCGCAGTCTACGATAGTAAATGAATGAATTGATCTGCCTCTATTTAATTTCAGCGAACACTTGTTTTCCTTGACAAGCCCTTCTCCACGACTTTACATTCTTGCTGTTCATCTCTAACGCGTCACCATGGCCAAGAAGATCGCCTTTGTGCATCCGGATCTTGGAATTGGAGGAGCCGAGCGATTGGTAGTGGATGCTGCTGTAGGACTCCAGAACATCGAAGACAATGAAGTGATAGTATTCACATCTCATTGCGACAGGAGCCACTGCTTTGAGGAGGTCAGCAACGGCACTTTGGCTGTCAAAGTGTTTGGTGACTTTCTTCCAACCCATTTGTTCAAGAAGTTCCATATTTTGTGTGCCATACTCAGACAGTTGTACCTCACTTGTCGATTGATAGCCACTGGAGAAATCAGCCAGTACGACTATTTCATTGTGGACCAATTGTCGTTCTGTATTCCTATCTTGAAACTTTTCAGTCCGGACTCAACAAAAGTGTTGTTTTACTGCCATTTTCCAGACCAATTGTTGGCGAAAAAGGGTGGATTTCTTAAGAAGTTGTACAGATTACCGTTTGATGCCATAGAAGAATGGACCACAGGCTACAGCGATAGAATTGTAGTAAATTCCAACTTTACCAAGGGAATATTCCACCAAACATTCACCCATTTGAACGCAATGGATCCAGGGGTAATATACCCATGTGTAGATACCAATGTGAAGCCAGACGATGTAGCTGATGTGGAAGTGACAAGCTTCTTCAAAGGCAATAGATATTTCTTGTCAATCAACCGTTTTGAACGGAAGAAGAATATCGAATTGGCCATAAAGGCATTTGCCAAGTCGAAGAAGTTGATCCACGGCAAAAGCAAACCTCGCTTGGTAATTGCTGGAGGGTATGATGTGAGAGTTCTTGAGAATGTAGAGTACCTCAATGAGCTCAGCAAGCTTTGTGATTCTTTGAAATTGACCAGTTTCACTATCAGAGGCAAATTGATTGTCATGCCTCCTGCCACTGACATTTTATTCTTGCCGTCGATCAGATCGTCGTTGAAGACAGCCTTGATCAAGAATGCCGAGTTGTTGCTCTACACTCCAGCTTTCGAACATTTCGGTATAGTACCTGTAGAGAGTATGTTGCTAAAAACACCCGTGTTGGCTGTAAACAACGGAGGTCCTTTAGAGTCTGTAGTCAATTTTGACTTTACCAACACTGAGGAAGCTACAGGTTTCACAGAAGAGCCAAATCATGAAAAATGGGCCAAAATCATGATTAAGTATTACAACGATTTGTCACCTGAAACTAAGGCTGTCATTGGTGAAAATGGCTACGAGAGAGTATTAGCCAAATTTTCAAGAGACCAGACCAGTCAGGCATTCATGGACAATTTGAGGGCCTGTGACTCTGCTCCTAGACTGGGACTCTTATACATAGTTGTCAGATTTTGGCAGATTGTGCTTCTAGTGATAATTGCAGCACTTGCCGTGTTATACTATTCATAAGCTAGCTACTACATTTGGTTATCATTATAAATATTATTATTAGTAGTAGAATGTATGAATCTATTTACAATCATTATCATTATATCCAAAGACCTTACGTTAGATCTTACTTGAAGACGTCCTTGATAGCCTTCCAGATATGCAATTTACCATCCTGGGTTTCTGTTATTGTTGAATCTGTTCCACTGTTACTTCCGGTTCCTTGGCTCGTTTCTTCACCAAACAAGTTGAGAAAGCCACCGGTATTTCTTTCAAAGGATTGTACGTTTTTCTTTGTGCGATTTTGGTCATACCAAGCAGCAACCAAAGTTGGGAACTTGTCCACAACCCTGTCGTAGGAGGCTCTGATTTCGTTAACAGGAACCAACTTGAACTTGTGCAAATTCGAAGAGGGGCACTGTAAATTGTATGTCCGTATAGTGCTGTTAAGTAATTTCATTCTTTCTTCGAGGTATTCCATATCAGAAGATCGAAGGCTAGAAGTATCAAATCGATGTGGTTTGATGCGAACTTCAAAGGCACTCACTATACTACTGACATTGGCTGTTGTTGCATGAACTGTGGCCGAAATGGGCGAATCGTTCATGATCCAGTTGAACCAAATCTGATCCAACTCTGCCCTGAGTCGAATGCAATTACTATTTATAGACTGCTGTGAATCTATCCATGGAGGCAAAACGTCGTTAATATTTAGAACCTGGTTCATGAAGTAGTTGGAGTCTGTACAATTCTTCAAATGTTCACTGTTCAACGGTTTGCCTCTTACGTGCTTCATTTCTGGGCTATCGAATAGCCCTGTTTGTTGGTTGATCGAAGCATTGATACGGTTACTGGCCATACTTCCTACAAGATCAATACTAGGCGACGCAGAGTTGATCAACATAGAAGGACCTAAAAGCCGTTCCTTGTACAAGTCTCTGAAATTGTCTTCTTCTTCGTCAGGTTCATTCCCTTGTTTCTCTTTATTCAACAAATACTCTAAACTTGAACTTTTGGCTCCTTCCACCTTCTGTTTCAAAGTAGGAGGCGGAGTGAAGATCTTATTGGAATTGATATGGGCAGATCCTACTCTGATAGCCTTGGGCTTCAGATCTACTATCATACGTAAATTAGCATCTTCGTTAGACTCGGTCCCTTTCCAAGGAACAGCAGTCGAAATATCTTTGGCATGTTTATTGTGTGTTAAGAGAGGCTCGCTCTTAATATACGACATTGCTTCTTTAATCCTCTGGTCAGAATCATTGGGAGCTCCAGTGCCTTTGTCATAATTTTGAAAAATTCGCAGAAGCGTAGGGTCAGAATTCACTAGTGACGAATCCATACCTCCAGATGCCATTTTCTCCTCGAGAATCTGTGTGAACCTCTCGGCCAATGCTGAATTGTCTATCTGGGTCGCAACTTCATCTCCAGGTTTTTCAGTCTCTGTAGAAGTGTCGGGCTTTTGAGCAGCCAGCCCTGACGAATAAGCTCGAGAACAATAAAGTTTGGCACTTCTACTCAGAATGAATGCTTCTTTTACTGCCAGTCGTAGCAACATTATTCTCCTATTTGTAAGTGGAAGAACGAAGCAAACGAAGTTCGATAGCGTAATCGGACTTCATTTCCATTGGAGCCTAATATTCCGCGCTACCACACACGACATTATTGGGTGCAATATTACTTTCACATCTACTAATAAAGGTTATAACTGAAACTGAATTGGAACATATAAACAATAGAATAGAAATCTTCACCAGCAAAGACGAACTAACAAAAGAATATGCGCGAAGAAATGAAACGATGAACCAATCATCTAATGCAAAGGGTATAACAAAAAAGATAGCATTCTAGAGCCCGTGATGGGTAAAAGGGGTATTCACAAGGCGTAGAAGATCAAGACTCCAGACCCGAGAACAATGACAGTCAACAAGAGGAGTTTCATGACGAAGCAAAAGACATCTTCCTTCTTACCTCCCGCACTTATGATAAGCTGCTTCTCGATATCAATATCCTCCATCAACTTGATCTTGCCGTATTTATTGTAATTATCTGTAGCAGGATAATGGCTGACATTGGAAGTATCCAGCTGCACAAGATTTGACAATGTGGCTGAATCTACGGAGTCCAAGGAGCTTACAGAGTTGGAATGAGTTCTAGAACCATTTGGGGAGTATTTGATAGCAGGAAACTCTGTATGCAGCTGGAGGAGATTTGCAACCGTGGGAAAATGGGAGGCAGAAGCAGATCTTGCCCGCGTGATACCTGGAAGGGTTGTTGAAGCGGACTTTTCTAGGGTCATTGGATGAAACGACACGGAAACTCGATGTGGAGCAACATTTCCTGGCCTGGATCCATTACTGTGATTAGCCAAAGCTGGTGTACTTTTAGATATCAACTGTGGCTGTTGGATTTGGAGCTTATAAGCAGCCGCGGCATTGGTGCTGGCCGTGTTATTTTCGTGGTTGTTGACCATTCTGATAGCAATTTGTGGTCTGCTCTATCTAAACGTTCTTATCTTAAGTATTGTGCTATGAACACAAAGCGAAAATGAGATAAATGAGAAAAAGATACCGGGTATTCGATCAATATTGGCTCTGAACCAGGCAAGAAGTGAAATGTTCTAGGGCATGTAAGACAGCCTAATGTATGGTAATATCTTCTAGAAGCAGTTTGCTCTGCTTCATATAGAAAGATCCTAACGGCCACCTGGTGACAGTTCCAGGACTGTGGGGATATTTATATTTGTGAGTATACGCTATCCGTGTGCAGGATTCTCGTATTTGTTAGTCATGGAACAACTTCCAGATCGGGGATGAAATGAGAGTTGATTGAGATACTTGACTCCCGTAATCATATAGTGGCCTCTCTTCGGTCACATATCTGATGGGAAGGCGTCCTCATTTGAGGCGTCTCTTTTGAACGAACTTTTTCGCAAGTCTGGGGCTGTTTCCATGGGCTCTCTCAGAGATCGTGGCCCTTGTCCATTCTCATAACTACCGATCAGTCTCACATTTACTGCGGGGAAGTCACTATCTGCCTCATACAAATGCCGTGCGCTGACATCAACTAATAACAGCTGAAACGGGAACCACTACAGCCATAATTGGTATACACCAAAGAGCATTACCTAAGCAGACTGTCAGAATTAGAGCCATTCCAAGGCTACTTAGGGTAGACAATCTTTGCACCTTATACTCTAATGGCCCTAAGCAACCGTGCACGTGACTTTCTTGAATTGCACCCAGTTGTCTAGCTGGGAGGTTTTAGGAAGGCAGTTTAGGTGACACAAGCTATCAGATAGGATAACAGTCACTATGTTGACATATTCCGTCTAAGCTGGCTCATCGCTGCAAAAGCGGTAATGTAATAGCTTGAAATATGGAATATACTTGCTATCTTATTTCTCTCTTATCTTGGTATAACCAATTTTTATTCTTTTTCTAATATTTCGCAGCTATTTCACACTAATAGAAACTGAGTGCCAAACAGTCCACAGGTAAAATACCGCCAAATTTGTATACAAAGACAAAATCACTTTACTGAACCAAATTCCCATCACCTTGACATTTCCTCTTCAACTTTCGTATTATATCATTGCACCTCATAAAGCCCATTCACCTGCTCTCTCAAAATGTCTCTGCCTCTGTTAAACCAAAAATTCAACCCTGCACACAATCAATCTGCGAATGTCGTTGAGATTACGTATACAAATCATCCAATGGTTTCTTGTGACTTTCGTCGTAGCTTACGCCACTGCTATTAATACAGAAACATCTCATATCGTCATGTGGTTATTCGATTGGTGTAAGTATCGTTTGGGAGAGCATGGGCCAGTTTTTCTCAGAGATTTCTGTTGAAGGCGAGCTCACTGAGACCGTTCAATGTGAACAAGGATCGGATAGGATGAGACCATGGAAAACATGATATTCTTCAGTAAAGTAAAAGATACGGGGATTTGAAACATTTCAGAACTAGGAGATGCCTGGAAATGGTATCCGATAGTAGAAGTAGATATACTAGAGGGATATCGGTAGAATCGAATAGTCATTGCTGGCGTTTCTCGAACTTTTCACTCATAAAGTCAACTATCTGAAGATCAACAACAATTTTCACAAGATGAATGTTCGTAGTCGTCTAACCACCGTAACATCACCATATATCATGTTTGTCATCTCCATCGATTGTTTACTGTCTTAACTATACAACATACTAACATTTGCAGTCCAAGACGTGTTATCGTCGTTAGGTTTGTGGAACAAACACGCAAAGTTGCTCTTCTTGGGTTTGGACAACGCCGGAAAGACCACCCTTTTGCACATGTTGAAGAACGACAGATTGGCCACCTTACAGCCAACCTTGCACCCTACCTCTGAAGAGTTGGCTATTGGCTCTGTACGTTTCACTACTTTCGATTTGGGTGGACATCAACAGGCTCGTCGTTTGTGGAAGGACTACTTCCCAGAAGTCAATGGTATTGTCTTCTTGGTTGATGCTGCTGATCCAGAAAGATTCGCTGAGTCCAAGGCTGAATTGGAGTCTTTGTTCAAGATCGAAGAGTTGAGTCATGTGCCATTCTTGATCTTGGGTAACAAGATCGACGTTCCTACAGCCGTCGGAGAAATGGAGTTGAAGTCCGCTTTGGGCTTGTACAATACCACCGGTAAGGACACCGGCAAGTTACCAGAAGGCTCCAGACCCATTGAAGTGTACATGGTCTCCGTAGTGATGAGATCCGGCTATGGAGAGGGTTTCAAGTGGTTGTCGCAATACATCTAGACTGTGCGCTGCCCTTAATCGTGTGAGCTTTAGTAACATTACCGTCGTATCCGTCGCACCGTAGATTACTACTTCAATCTTATTGTTAGTACATATTATTGTTTAATACTATATATACATCATCTAGATAGATATCCAGCATAGATATGGTATGGAGAATGATACCATATTGTATCACATGACTTGTGGCACTGGGCTCACATCTCCTAGCAAAAATTTATTGAGATGCCTGATTTTTTTTGCATAGAAAAAAGGTCAACTATGGTGCTTAATAATTTCCTAATACAAAATACAGATTGGACATTCTTTCACCACTTTTTCAATATTTCCATAAATATAGTACCTCGTCATGGAAGGAATGAATAAAGGTGCACTCCATCCGGAGGCCAAGAAATGGAAAGCTCCAAAAGGTCCAAAGCCCGTGCATCACAAGAACAAAAATGTCATAGGATTAGGCAGAACCATTGCCAACCAGAGAAGAATGGAAAACCAGATTGAAGTGTTACCTGACGGAGAAATGCGTTTTACAACTGACAAGAAGGAGGCTAATTGGGTCAAGTTGAGATCTGTCACACAGGAAAACTCTTTGGATGAGTTTTTAAACACAGCACAGTTGGCTGATACAGACTTCACTGCTGAGAAGCAGCAGCAAGTCAAGATTATCAAAGTGGGAAACACCTCAATAGTAAACCAAAGTGGATTATTGACCCAAGAAGAGATGATCGAGATGCGTAAGAAGCATCAACTTTTCGAAAACAAGTTGACCATCCCCAGAAGACCCAAATGGAGCAAGGACCAGTCCAAGTTGCAGATCGACAGACAGGAGAACTTGTCGTTTTTGAGCTGGAGAAGAGATCTTGCCACCTTGACAGAGAATAACGAGTTGTTGTTGACACCATTTGAGAGAAATATTGAAGTGTGGAAGCAATTGTGGAGAGTTGTTGAAAGATGTGATTTGGTAGTACAGATTGTAGACGCCAGAAATCCTCTTTTCTTCCGTTCCACTGACTTGGAAAAATACGTACACAGCTTGAGTGATCCCGAGACACAACATACCAAGAAGAACTTGTTGTTGGTCAACAAGGCCGATATGTTAACCAGAGATCAGAGAGTCGCATGGGCAGAATACTTCAGAGCAAGATCCATAAACTATGTCTTTTTCTCAGCAGCCAAGGCTAACGAGTTGTTGGAAAAAGAAAAAGAAGAGTTGGAAAGATTGAACAACAGTTTAGCTATTGGAGTTCCTGCTGCTGCAGTGCACGAAGCTGATAACGAGAAAGAATTAGTAGAAGATGAAGACGAGGAAGAAGCTATAAGGATTTTGAAGATCGAAGAACTTGAGCAATTATTCTTGACAGAAGCTCCAGAATTTGATGACCCGGACTTCCCAGATAGAAAGCTTCAGATTGGATTGGTGGGGTACCCCAATGTCGGTAAATCTTCTACCATCAACGCTTTGGTAGGCTCCAAGAAAGTGTCAGTTTCTGCCACACCGGGTAAGACTAAGCATTTTCAAACCATCAACTTATCTCCAGAAGTAGTTTTGTGCGATTGTCCAGGTTTGGTTTTCCCTAACTTTGCATACTCTAATGGAGAATTGGTGTGTAATGGTGTTTTGCCCATTGACCAGTTGAGAGAACACGTCCCTCCTGTTTCATTGGTAACACAAAGAATTCCCAAGTACTACCTTGAGGCGGTTTACGGTATCCATATTCCCATCCAAAAGAAGGAAGATGGTGGTGATGGGTATCCTACTGCCCGTGAGTTATTGAATGCATACGCCAGAGCCAGGGGGTATATGACTCAAGGGTTTGGGTCTGCTGATGAACCTAGAGCTGCTAGATACATCTTGAAGGATTACGTAAATGGTAAGTTGTTGTATGTAAACCCACCTCCCAGAAGAATCTCAGATTCCGAATGGGACATTCCTACAGTAGACGAAGGCAGAGACTTCAACAAGGGCATCTATACTTTGAGAAGTTTACCCGAAACCAGACAGCAACAGATCATTACAGCTATGGCACATAAGAATATTCCCGTTGATGAGTTCAGCTTGGCCGAGGATTTGTCAAAGTTGAATTTTTCGATGCATATTGGTGAAGAAAGGTCCAAAGAAGGTGAAGCTGGTGCAAAAACGTTATTCTATGGTGGAAAGCAGGCTGCTCTTGAGAGCGCTGGTGATGACTTGGATAGAGAGTTTTTCAAGATGAACAATGTTGAAGGTAAATTGAACACTCCCTTCCATACTAAGGCTGTTGAGAATAGTAAAGGAAGTGGTGGTAAGAAGCACAACAAGAAGAACAAAAAGCAGGACAAGAAGTTGAGAGTGGTTGGATATTAATCCATGTTAGCATTTAATAGCATACGACAAATAAATGATCTACATTCATAAAGTATATATAATCTGCAAGAGGCATAATCTTACGAATAACAGAAATCACATTTCTTATAGTACATGACATTAACGTACTCTTTACAATTAATTGACAATTCAAGTATTATTATTATGCAAAGTACATAGAATCTAACCTAAATAGATCATTTTTGTTTTCGAATTTCCTAATAGACACCTACACTAAAGTGGCACGATTAGTAGATTCTGAAAGATGGACCCATGGTGGACTTGATGACCAAGGAACCGACGTTTTGCCAGTTCTTCTTCAACAAGGAGACCAAGAAGTTAGCAGCCATCATGATTTGGTTAACCAAGATGTCTTCGTCCATTTCGACGTTACCGACGGCAACAGCCAAACACAAGACCTTCTTCAATTGGAATCTGATGGTGGACTTGACGTCTTGGATCTTACCGTACAAGTCATCGTTGTGGGAGACTGGGGTTGGGAACTTACCGGCCTTGGACAAAGTTGGACCCAACAATCTTGGGATTTGCTTGATCAAAACTTCGGAAGCGATGAAGGCGTTGTACTTCTTGGCCAACTTCTTGATCAACTTCTTGTTCTTGTTCAACTTCTTCAAGTCTTCAACAGACATGGCTTCAGCACCAACGGACTTAGCTCTGTCGACATCGAAGGCATCACCGAAGATACAGAGAGTCATGTTTGGTCTTGGGACTTGAGGCAACTTCAAGGTACCAGAGAAACGCTTGTCTCTTTGAGGGTCGTAGTTCTTCAAACCGACTTGCAATTCGACGGTTTCCAAGAAGTTTCTCTTCTTGGTTTCGGTGGAGTATTCCAACAACTTGTGCACGTTTTCACGGACGTGGGAACTGGTGATCTTAGACATGATTATCTATGTGATTTCGTCTCCCAAAGGTATTTGGTAAAGTAAACTGATTCGACGAGGATAAAGAAAAAGAAGAGAATATATTTAGAAGTAGTATTAGCGATTGAAAAATATACCTGAGATGCGACTATGGAGAGAAAATTTTCAGAACCAGAATGAGTGAGAAAATCACGTGATTGTGTGTTGCTAGGGCTTAAGCCCTAGATCTAATGCACAAAAAGGTGGTTTGCGAAATGCGACATCTGCTGCATGTGACAATGTCGCAGTTTTCTCTCATCAATATTGAATAACGCGTCTCCATACTTGATCACGTGATAATATCGAATTCTTATCATATTGTATGAATAGACGTATTTGGATAGCACTCTTTATATTCAATATTCAGCTATAGTCCCCAATAGTCCGGTCAATACAGATACTCAGCTTAGCTACCTGTACCGGCTGCTTCACAAGAACTTCTGATAGGAAGAACTGATCACATCTCACAAATGATAATACGATCGTCTTCGTTTAAGCCATTCGAGACAACTTTAGTCTCTGGATCTTTACTATTCCGAAAATGGTTCAGTTACACTCTACACCCAGCTGCACGAGGAGCAGATGTTGGTCCAGAAAGAGTCAAGAATCCAAACTCGTCCAAGAAACCCTCTCGGCAGGAAAAAATAGACACTATCAATATGGCTATGCAATCGAAGTTGTACAAGATAGACAGCGAGTGCAATGTGTTCAACGACAAGGTCAAGAAGGTCATTGATCTTGGCTATGTCCCGGGAAACTGGATGCTGTATGCGAAATTTCGAATGTGCCAAATTCACAAGCTTGAAGAAGAAGAGTTCAAGGACAAATGTCATATCTTGGGTTTTGACTTGCTTTTTTCGACCCCTCCACTAGGAGTATCCACTATCCAGGGTAATATCTTCTCCAGGATGGCTCACAAAAATATCGTCAATCATTTCAAAGAAATCGCTCTACGCGAGCACCATCTGAAGCTCCGAATGAAGGTTCAGGAAAATGACGAATTCCAGAACTCATATTACGTCAAGGAACAGAACGATGTAGTTTTGGAAGCGGAGATAGAAGAACTTAGCAAAAGTCTTAATTCTCTTAGTTTGGCCCATAGGTCAACACAAGAAGTTGAAGAAGAACAGAATAAAAGAGAAAAATTACTCGAAGGCCTCGAATATCGAGCAGATTTAATCTTGTCTGATTTGTCTAGGCCATTCATGCAACAGGGAGGCTTTTTCAATCACACACAATCTCGTCCATACTTGCGTTTCAATGTTAACCCAGGCTTGAACAATCCACTTCTAGACCCCCTCAAATCGTCCATTGATATGTCGGATGCCACACTCTTATTGTCGTGTAACGCTTTACGACCTGACGGTACACTTGTCTTGAGATTATCCAAGGCAGATCCAAATGATATCCAGATAGAATTGTTGGAATCAAGATTGAGTGAAGTCTTCAATAAAGTGAAGACTTGGACGGCTGCAGGCTCCAACGAAGTAAGTAAACACCAGGAATTGGTGTATGTATGCTCTGGAAAGAAAAACGATTCAGAGTATGATATCAACAACATATTTCACTTCAAACTGTAGTACACTATATTGTAAATAAATTAGATAGATATCAACGACTGTTACGACTAATGCCAACAATGAACTTAAAAGACGTAAATATAAAATGTATAAAATGAAGCTAAAACCAAAACAAATATAATTTATCATTTTGTATTTCATGTATGTAATTGTACAATGAATGGAAGTGTACTTTTCAGGATCGTAAAATTTATTTAGTTTAAGCATCTTCATCATCATCCTCTTCCACTTCATCCTCTTCCACTGCAGCTTCTTCCTCTTCAGCCTGTGGTACTTCTTTGGCCTCTTCAGCATCTGCTTCCGTTTCTGGTTCAGCTACATCTTCAACTTCAGCAACTGCTTCGGTAGCTTCAAGGTCAATTAACGGAGCTGCACTGCCATTGGTAGAGATCTTTAATCCCGATAAGCTGTCCTCTAATCTTGCACTGACCTTACTTTTGTTTTTGCTATCAAGTTTGTTTTTCCACGATTTCACAGTAGATTCCAACTTTTCGCTGCTTACACCGTAGTTGGCACCAAAGATAGCAGCCTCCGGCAATCTTTCACTCTTGACCAACAAGTCCAAGCACTTTTCCTTCTGTCCAGTCAACCACCATGCCTGCCATGCAATATTGTATTTACCCTTGGCCTCACATTCGGTAGCCAACCTGGAGAGCTCTTTCTGATTGTTAGACGAAGACAACAACAACAATAAAGAAGAATAGTCGTTGGCAAGCCAGAAGCAGTCTTCCGCCAATTTAATCTGCCACTTGGTTAATGCAAGGTCTCCAAGTCTCTTCCATTTGTTGGAGTTGGCTAATGCTGTAGATGGGTTTTCCTTTTGGTTAGTAGACAACAATTCATATGCCTGTTTCAAGTTACCGGTAGAGAGTGATATCTGGAACTTGGAGTCGAAATCCTGCGACAACGAGTACGACAACGATAAGTAACCTAACTTCTCAAAGAAACGCGACAACTGGTTCAATTCAGTCTTGCTGAATCCCGACTTGAGGTTTGCGTAATCGTCCGACAAGTTGTCGATTTCTACACTAGCCAAGTCTGGGATCTGTTCACCTGTCTCCTCATCTTCTACAGTTTTGACAGCGTACTGTTCAAGATCACCACGCATTACCAAGGTCTGTAACTCTAAGACCTCGGCGTTGACGAACCAGGAGACGACGTTGAACGACTTGTCAATAAGATACAACTTGCCTTCTTGCGCCTTGTAGCCAATTATGTAGTATTTGTGGTCGAAATGTCCCAAGTTGATCACTTCTCCACCCACAAAGTAATTCAATCGGTTGGTAGAGGCTGTGGTATAGACATAAACATCGCCAATGAACTTGCCCGACAATATAGGCTCAGAGGTTGGAAGAGTGTACAAAACATTGAAAGACGATTCAGCACCTTCTTCTGGATCAAGCTCGTCAGCTTGTAAGGCCAGTTCGAAAGCTTCCTGGCTGTAACTCAAGAAGTACGTCTCATCACTCTTCTTAGCTCCTACAGAATTACTATCGCCGACACTGGAAGAAGTAACAATGGCCAACAACTCGCCATTGTCGGACCAGATTACGTCCTGGATGTCGTCGTCTAAGTCAACACGTCTAACTAGCTTACCGTGGATCCAATCGTAGAAAGAAATACAACCTTCCAGCTTGACTCCCAACAAGGCACCACCAAAGATCTTGTCAGCCTGGTAGATCAAGTCGAGCGTCAAGTACTCCTGAAAGTTTTTCAAAATCTTGACCGATACTTGCGATTCACGCACAGCAAAAGAACATGCGTTGGAAGTATCGTGTGTATTCCAGGAAAAGTCCAAAGCATTACCGTATGATTTCGATCTCCATGCCAAAGCAGTGTAGACAATGTATTCCCCATCTCCACAGACTGCAGCGTATCGACCGTTAGGAGAATGCGATAAGGACTGTGGATATATCTCGATGTTACCCAATTCTCTCTGTTGCAAAGGCAAGGCTTCTCCATCCTTCAATCCTTCCGTAGAAGAGGGCTTAATCACTGACTGGTAAACCTCTGAGTTCTTAGCATAGATGAGTTTGTTGTTGGAGTCCATCAGGAACAAGGGCTCTTCATTTCCAAGTTTGACGATAACGAAGCCAGAGTCGAACCCCGCGGCAATCAAGTTGGACTTCAGCAAGATACCAATGCACCACACACGTTCCAACGAGTAATTAATAGACTTCTCCAACTTGAAGGTGTTGGAGTTCCAGAAACGAATGGTTCCATCTTCAGAACCAGATACGATCAACGGCAACTCAGGGTGGAAAATCGCGAACGACACGTTCGACAAATGACCCTCCAATGTGGCGACACATGATTTAGTCTGGTAATCCCATATCTTGATCGTTTTATCATCTGATGATGTAATCAAATAAGGCTTATCAGCCTGAGGGTAGTAATCAACATAGTTAACACCCTTGGCATCGTGAGCTACCAACGTGAAGTTTGGCACCGAGGAACCCAAGGACCAGATCTTGACGGTTCTGTCCAAACAGGCAGAAGCAAACGTGTTTGGGTCCTTGGGGTTGAAGTTGACACTCATAACGTAATGTTGGTGTCCTTCAAAGACCTGTTCCAACTTCCAGGAATTGTCCCAGTTCCACAACTTGATGGTCAAGTCATCAGACGACGTCAATATATATGGCTTGGAAGGATGAACGGCAATGGACCTGATATAGTCTGGATGGGCCTCGAACTGGGTGATTTTTTCACCCGTGTTGTAGTTATAGACCCGGATCTGGAAGTCGTCGGAGCCGACAACAATCCAATTCTTACGAGCGATGAACTTTCCCGTCCGGACGGGCATCTCCGTTACCTGGATCGACTTTACAAGCGTGTTTGTGGCATAGGACCAAATCTCGATCTTACCATTGTACAAGGTGGTGAGGATCCACGGCTCAGAGGGATGGAAGTCGATTCCCTTGACACGGTCACAACGCGTGGAGAACTGTTTGACCACGTCCAATTTCATGGTGATATGAAGGTAACTACGATGCGTGAGACGTGAGGAAGCACTCAATGATGGCTGGAGAAAGAGAGTGTTGAAGCGAAGTTAACACGGTGACGATTGACTTTAGATCTGTTTTGAAAAATAGGTTGAGCAACGCACGACTTTTCCAGAGAACAACTTAGAGTGATTTGAATGTTAGAGAAGGTGGATTTTTATTCTAAGGTAGAGTTAAGGAAAAAAGAACAGTACAGTTGAGTTTCGAACCAATGGACGAGGAGAAGCTTGAGAGTTCTTTAGGAATTGATAGAGTGGTGGTGGTACTTGGCTGTCTGGATCTGTCAATTGTGTGCTGAGCCTTTGATACTAGATAGCGAGAGTTTCCGTGGGTGCGTATTGGGTGCGAAAAATGTTGCCACGATAATTGAATTTATAGACTAATTGATTACTCTATGAGAATATGCCATATATGTATCAGCAACCGTTTCGAATGATATTGTCTTTTAAAACAATTGTAATTACTTTAGAAACTTCTTTATACATTGGAAATATCTTATATATACATTATTCTTATTATCAATACACCTGCACCACGTCGTCCTTCTCGGAACGGTAGTCCACCTCCAACTCCTCGAGTTCACCTACGTACTTCTTCCAGCTTTCACTAAAAACTCCATTGGAAAATTTCTCCTTCACCAACCTCAACCCGTTGTGTCTCATTTCGTCCAACCGTTTGTCAGAAACCAACTCTGGTGACTTGACAAAGATGTGGTAGAGCAATCCCGAGAAACTAGGGTATTGAGCTCTCTGTACCTCCCCTTGCTCGATTTCTACATTAAAAGTAATGAATCCCTCTTCAGTTTCTTCTTGAACGGAAGGATCAAAATCAGGATCATCCATGCTTTTAAAAAAGAAGCCAGAGTTGTTGTGCCAATTGAGCTTGTTTTCTTCATCGTTCCAGCCCGTAACAATATCCAACCATGGACCTGCTGAGGCATGTACCAACGGAACCACGCCACGAGCCAAATATTCAACTACACCTATTCCGAAGTGTTCGTTCCACATGGCATTCAAACCAAACTTGGCTCGGGAAAGCTGGTCGACAACTTCGTCATATGAACAGTCAACAATAAATTCAACATAATCCTGTAATCCAGCCTTCTCGACTTTGCTTTGAATCAAGTGCAAAGTTGCAGTATCGTCAGCAGTTCTACATGAACCGAGAAACACCAACTTGGGAATATCAGCATCGTCAGCCTTGACGTTGGCAAAGTTCTTTTTCAAAAACTGCGCATATTCGTCTACAAACAACGAGTGTCTTTTCTCGGGACGGAACTGGGCAATATACAACAATTTGTTTTCTCTCTTTTGTTCAAGATTCACTTCCTTAGTCAACGTCTCTGTTCCACAAGGAGGATACAACTTTTCCAACTTGTGGCCCAAGATACGGTTGAAAGACCAGATGTTGGAGATATGATTGAATGTCCAAGTGCCATTGGCTAATGTCACATCTACCGTAGAGCCCAAATACACATAGAAGTAGTACACCATAGACCAGTAAACAAACTTGCCAGCTTCTACAAAGTCTCTGGCACTGAAGTTAAACTCCCCAAACTCGGCCGTGGTGAACGCCTTAAACTTCAATTTATTGAACATGTCTGATTGGATGATGGGATAATGAACATAGGCAAGAATAGGAAGTCTCAATATGAATGTTACTGACAAATAACTTCCGGGTAAGCCTATGGTGTCAATCCAGATATCGGGAGTGAGTTCAAACAAGGCTTCAAGCCCAAGTAACATAGATCCCACCAATTGGCCAATTAGTGTGAAATGCTTCCAGTAAGCACCATCTATCAAATGACCAAACCTACGCAAATATATAAAAACGATTCTTGAAGAATCTAAACCACTTACTTGAAACTTATCCTCAGCCTTTTGCAAAATCTGAAGCGGTTCTGCTTCAATATTGGTGGTATACACTACAGCGATATTTCTGACATTGGCTTCTAGTGTAGCTCCAACAGCCTGCCACAACACTCTTTCACCACCACCACCATTATTGGCATACGGATGGAAAAAGCCATATAGAAGCTTTCTGCTCGGATCGTCTACACCTCTTCTTCTCATCTCTGTGAGGAACCGTTGATTATCCTTCGCGGCATCTTCTGGCTGAAGCTTGATCTTGTTGTTTCTGAAATTCGTATAGAAAGACGGCTGAATACTGGCAAGTATAAGACGACGACGATAGCTCGATCTTTTGTACCCTACATTCAAGTAAATGGGTTTGTCATGCTTGATAACTTTGGCAATTCGTTCCCTCCAGTTCTGGTGGGGGACCACAAAGTAATGTGGGAGTACGCTGGTGAACGACTTGTAGACCACAAAAACTACAACAAGTACTGCTATGATGAGAAACATAGAGACAGTCAGATCTGGCAGAGAAATACAGAAGCAATTCCTCGGATTTCTGAAGTCGAACGGATATTTCAGCAGTGATGAGAGAAGAGACTGAAAACCATGGAGATTTCCAAGATCTCTTCTGTTAAGTATGCAAAACGAGTCACGTGATATATGGGTGCAAAATCTAATTAAATAGGGAGACTTTCAAGAACAGTCAAGAACAGTCAAGAACATGTTCAGATGAGGATAATTAGGGTACGATATGGAGGATTCGTTAGAGAAGCCGAGTCTACGTAAAAGAAAGGGATACACCAGCAAGTGCAAGAGAATAATCTAAAGAATAACATATCTTGAAAGATGATCAAGATTTAGAAGACATTTCTTAGCATTCTGCTTTGCATTCCGGTTTGCGTTATCAAGATGCCTGGATATTGTCTCTTAATTGTATGCCAATCGTATCTTAACCTGATTAGAAGTAATGTAACAGTGTAAGAATGTAACAATTAACCTTATGCCAAATGTCTAGAGGCAATGTCGCGTCTTCTATGTCGCGAACCCCCTTCGACCAACCATAGAGAGAACCCCAATTAACACCAGGCAACCTTCTCCATTGGCCCATTCTTCGCGGATCCAATACCCACAAACTCCTTCACCACCCCTCCTTCTACCCATCAACACAAACGTAATCTTTGACTCGAGGACAGCGATTTGTGTCACGTGCGTGCAATTTGATTTCCCAAAGGAGACAAATTAGTCCAATTAACGAAAATAAAATTCAACGCGTGTAATCAAATTTTCTTCTTTTGCAAGCTAGCTCTTTCACTTTGTATCACAAACACACTCATCCCTGTAAGCTGTGAAGGGGGTCCAGATTTTGCTGCTGCTTGCTAGAGTCTTTGTCTCGGGCGTTTCAGATCTTCTATCATTGTTTTCCTACGAATTGTAGAGTACTCATACGAAAGATAGGAGTCCATCAAGGATAGCATACCAGGATAACATATCAGATTAGAACATCATATGCAAAATTTAATCACCTCGAGACACCTGTATTAACTACATACCATATCATACCAAGTACAAACGCATAACCGAGTACTACTCAACACAATATAATTTGTTCATCACTTTCAGTTATCATAAGCCTAAAGAGCAAGTACAACGTACAACTTACAACACAGTCATCAACAGAAGAACTCAAGAAAAGTAGAATCATACTGAATTTTCATATTCAATAGTCTTGAACACTTTCACCAATATTCGCTAACTTCACAAATCTACAAGAATCGAAACTTCTGACCATCATATTATTGGTGTTAAGCTATCATTGATTATCAGAACAAAGCTATATCACCAGTGTTTCAGTACCAGTGCATCACTGAAATGAACACTCTTCGAGAGAACAGCAACACTTCCAACATCTCTCCGCACAAAGAATCACCCACCATGTCTGCTCCCACAGTCACAACCAGACCCAAAGCTGCGTTGAAGAAGGAAGAGCTCGAGAAGATTGCCAAACAATTGAAGAAAAAGCTTTCCAAAGCATCCATCGCGGCAAAACAGTCACTTTCGCCCACTGATGTCAAGACATCGACGTCGATGCCTCGTTCAAGCCCGCTAAAGAGTTATCTGCTTAAGAAACAGTACTCTGGCAGCGCCATAAACAACTTGAGCTCATCTCCGAACACGCTTTGTTCTCCTACAGGAAAATCACCTACCCATTTGAATACTCCTGCCGCCATCTACTTGCTGTCGTCACCATTAAGAAACATGGCAGCAGACTCTACCGAAAACGACGAGTCGCTAGACTCGCCTACCAAGAGAAGGAAGACGTCACCACGCATGGACTCCAAGGGTCCCCATATGGTTTTGGAAGAGATCCAAAGACCAAACACGCCCTCAGGCTCGTTACAGAGCTCGTTGAAGCCATCTCTAGAGCTCACGGCCGCTGATGCTGAAAAGAACAAAAAGAAAGAACAACCTACAACAACGCCGACATTGGCAAAGCGAGAACTTCACGGCTCTCCACCTTCTTCAGCCAACATTCTATTGCAAACACCAAAGCAATCACGTGCAAACACCAATGGAGGAGCCTACAACGACGAAGAAGGTGCTGACTTACTTATGTACTTGGCTACATCTCCTTCTCCAGCCAAGCCGTACTTTTCCAATAGTGCGAGACCTATACATGGCAGCAGTCAAATTCATCCTACATCATCCTCAGTGCCAAATTCCTCAGGTTCCCTCTCTCTAACACATAAACCTACAATGTCGGCGGGTTCTTCCAGCTCTTTCATATTACCACCACCAGTGACACCAAAAAGACACTCCACCATCAACTCGAAAACTCCACAGAATAGATTGACTCCCTCAATGAATCTCTTCAACAACTTGAACGGAAATACAGGCTTACCGTCGTCTGGCTTGACTCTCACACCCACTGGATTCAACATGAACGACTACGTAAACTTCTTTACGCCTTCACCAGGCGGCACTGGTTTGAACAAGAACTTGTTGCGTACTCCAGACTTCAACAATTTGCTCAATGGCCAGCCAAACACAACCGTAGAAGCCAGTGGTGGGGTGAACGGAAGACCAAAGGTCGACGGCAAGATGTTGAATTTCAACAAGGTTTTGTTCAGTAGCTCAGCCAACGGCCCAGAAGGAAATGCCAAAGAATGAGGCCATAGTCATAGACCTGCCATTCGTCATTGTACCATAGTCAACAATTTAATTTCGAAAGTCTAAAATGTAAAAAGTTCTCAAGCAATAGTCTTTTGGATCATATTGACATTTGGCTGATTGTCGTTTTTTGATTGTTTTGTTTGTTGTTTGCTTTTGTGGTTGTGGATTGTTATCATTGTATGGTTCATTCTTTTTGTATTCCCATCTGTTTGGGATGTCTGAAAGTTGTTGCGAGCTTGCCTAGGATGCTTTTCGCAGCTGTTTTCTCTGTCTGTCAATCCAAGTCAGACCCTTAATTCGTTTTCATTTCTGGATCATAAACCCTGCAATAGCACCATTTGTAATTTGTCGTTCTTTGCTTTACTTCATCATATATCGTATTATAGTTCATAGATTGGCCAAGCTGTAGTACTTATCATAAGGAAATGAAGACGGGATGGTTGTGATGTCGTTTTCGCGAAGATGGATCCTCGCAATCAATTGTGGTGGAGAATTCTGAGCTTATACACTATTAGGTCACATTCAGAGCTCTATACTCACTATCTACACTGTACTGGAGACTCAGTAGTATTACAGCGATTGTCTTAATTTGAAGCTGAGCAAGAGATTGAAGTCATTGAAGTCAAAATCTACCAATTGACAATCAGGAAATCGAGGGATAATTAATAACTTAAATTAAAGACTTAGATCTATTCTCTACAATGTAAGAACTTCTAGAGAAAGTATGGCAGAAGATGCTCTTGTTAGCATCCCAAATGCCAGCTCAAGTTACAAGAGGCTGGTGTGGTGCTGAAAAGAAAATTGTATTTCTTAGTACCCAATTTAAAACAAAGTGGAAGAAATTGGGGTTGTATTCAAAGATATCAAGAAATTATATCTTCCGAAAGGAGAAACCATTTTGATAGGGAAGGAAATGTAGCTTCAAGGGATTTTACTATTGCTAGATGGTACAGATTAGCAACTCCGAGTTGGAGATGAAGCACGTGACCGAAAGGTCATTTTAGATGAGAAAATCATAAGGGCTGCAGAAAAAAAGATTGAATAGTTTTCAGTAGATTTTCACTATTCTGAAAGGATTGCCAAAGCAGTTGTCAAGAGTTCAGTTGTAGCCAGACACAGACATGACAGCCGTAGAAGCAATAGTTGCAGACGCAAGCCAGAAGGTGGACGAATTGAGCCTTTCTAAAGGCACATCTGCTGAATTGCAGAGTAAAGCTAGCGAGGTTGCAAATGGAGTTAAGAAGGAAGTGAAAAATGAAGATGGACAACAAGACGATGATGAAGAGGATGTAGATAACGAAGCTGGTACATCAGGTGAAAACAAACAGAAGAAGAAGAAGAAGAACAATAAAAAGAAAAAGAAGAAGCTTGTCTCCATTGACAGTCTGTATCCTGATGGAAAGTTTCCAGAGGGTCAATGGATGGAGTATCCACTTGAAGTCAATTCTCACCGTACCACTTCTGAGGAGTTAAGATACTTGGACAGACAGCAGAACAACAGATGGGAAGATTTCCGTAAAGGAGCCGAGATCCACAGACGTGTACGTCACAAGGCTCAATCGTCCATCAGAGCCGGAATGTCCATGACTGAAATTGCTGACTTAATAGAGAATTCTGTGAGAAGCTACGCTGCTGCAGACCACACATTAAAAGCTGGTATAGGATTTCCAACTGGTTTGTCATTGAACCATGTCGCTGCCCATTATACCCCCAATACTGGAGACAAGTTGTCTCTCGGTAAAGATGACCTTATGAAGGTAGATATAGGAGTCCATGTCAATGGCCATATTTGTGACTCAGCCTTTACGATGACTTTGAATGATACTGGGAAATACGACAGTATCATGAAGGCTGTCAAGGATGCCACCAACACTGGTGTGAAGGAGGCTGGTATTGATGTCAGACTCAACGATATCGGTGAAGCCATTCAGGAAGTGATGGAGTCGTACGAAATGGAGTTGGACGGAAAGACATATCCTGTCAAGTGTATCAAGAACTTGAACGGACACAACATTGGTGACTACATCATCCATTCCGGTAAAACCGTACCTATTGTAGCCAATGGGGATATGACGAAGATGGAAGAGGGTGAGACTTTCGCTATTGAGACGTTTGGATCGACCGGCAGAGGCTATGTCCTCACCGAGGGTGAATGTTCGCACTATTCTCGAAACCAGAACATCGACGGCATCCGTGTTCCTTCCGAAAGAGCAAAGACATTGTTGAACTCTATCACATCCAACTTCGGAACATTGCCCTGGTGTCGTAGATACTTGGAGAGAACCGGTGAAGAGAAGTACTTGTTCGCTTTGAACCAGTTGGTCAGAGCAGGGATCGTGGAAGAATACCCTCCTCTTGTAGACATCAAAGGCAGTTACACAGCACAGTACGAGCACACCATCTTGTTACATCCCCACAAGAAGGAGGTTGTCACCCGTGGTGATGACTACTAGTGCATTCATTAATCAGAACTCAGTAGTATATAGTTGCAATGTTGCAGCCAGTTGCAGACATGCAGGATTCAGAACACAAAAATGGACAGACTATAGTGACAATAGCCACAGGCAGAGAAGTAGATTGGGAGACAGTTGTGGAGAAGGAGAATGTAGGAGTGTTAGTAGAAAGAATAGTAGGCATCGACTACAAATATCTATTTTAGGTAAAGATTTTAGTGCGTATTTCTCTAATAAAGTGTGTCAAGCGAATTCCGATCGTGTAATAAAGAAACTCCAGTTCAGCATAAAGCAGAATGTGAAGCAATCCACCACCTGAATGTGCCAAATGGGTCTATTGTCTAGCGAACAATCTGCGGAGGAGTGACTTTCACGTGGCATGGGGAGACGTCCAACAGGTTTGTGTCGTATCGAGGCTGTTGCTCAACACAGGCTGCCCTTGTTGGGTAATGTAGATTTTTCGCAACCATGTGAAATAGGGAAAGGAAAAACTTGGAAGAACAAGACAGTCTCGACTGCCATACCACCAAGTTGCCGAATGGAGGTAGAGAGAGTATACCGACAGAGAGAATACACCTACCACATCTGCCATTTACATCTTATACCAAGTCAATTCTCTCTGTCGTCCCCAAACTTCTACAGCTTGACATTCCGTGGTGTCGAGCGGATCCCCACTAGTGAAATACCTATTTGAGTAATAAACGTTGCAGTCGTGTGCGTGTGAAGATGAATATCACAGGGGCATTTATATGGCAAGGGAGTGGATGAAGGGCAAGATTGGAGACGGGCTAGCCGTGGAGTAGACCCAGTATTGTATGGAGAAGAGTCGAGCACGGAAACAACGAAAGTGGGAAAACGAGATTCAGGTGAAAAATTCTGAAAAATGGTGAAAAATTCAAATGGCTGCGGTATAGGAGAAATATGAAATTGACAGAATAGAAAGAGCTATCAGACGTGCAATAAATTCTAGACGGATGTAATACATAGAGAGATAACAACTACCATCACTAAAGATGTGTATTGTCTTTACGACACAAATATCAACCCATTGGCCCCCAGTCTGGCGATTCTAGCTATGCTTTCCACCGCCCCTCCACCATCCAGGCAAGAGGGGCATTAGGCGGTCGTGTCCCTGCCCAGGTTCTAAATTTCAGTTGCATTAATGGTATTCCTTATATAACCGGAGAGGAACCGGCAGAAACAGGTACTCGACTTTTTGCGTTGTTGAATCCATCAATTGTTATCCGTATAGACTCCTATCCGAGCAAGCTCCAGATTCAACTTGATATTTGGTGATATTCTTGGTACAGCCGTCCGTTGAAAATCTCCAGTTCAAATTTACTACTAGTGTTCATATTCTCGAGCAATTCAATTTTCGCTGACTGAATATCTTACTGTGCTGTTCTTTTAAGAAGATCTCTATTTCATAAAGTATCTATTACCAACCAGCAAAATGGAAATCTCTCCTTCTGCCTTAGAGTTCAAGGGTATGTATAATAACCGTTCTATGATCTGGTCAGTTGAGGACATATGTGTTACCCCTATAGACATCGATCCAGAGATACTCCATATCTCATCGAGACAACAGACTACATATCATAAACAGATTAATATGGAATTATCGCAAGATGTACACCATATTCATCGCATTGATTGCACCCTCCATCCGTCCTCCATCCATCCTAGTAATCTGCCATGAAATCAACTATGTAGTGAGATCAATAATCACGTCTCATGCTAATCTCGCAATATCAGTATTTGAATCTGAAAGTCCTGAGAAATCTTGGAATTCAAACCACCACCAGAAAACAACTTGATCAATTCAAACCATATAAACCTTAGGACCATCCATCACAATGATCATCTTCATTTTGCGTTGTCAATACTAACATTTATAGGCTCCTTCACCAAGCAGTCTACTCAATACTTGACTCTTACCAATACCACCAACTCCCCATTGGCCTTCAAAGTCAAGACCACGGCTCCAAAGTTGTACTGTGTCAGACCCAATGCCTCGGTCATCGATCCTGGCCGTTCTGCCCAGATCTCCATCATCTTGCAAGGCTTCTCGCTGCCATTGCAGAAGGATTACAAATGCAAAGACAAATTCTTGATTGTCTCGTTGCCATCGCCAGACGGCATCGATGCTTCCAAAATCGGTGAGTCCTGGGCCTCCTTAGAAGCCAAGTACAAGCTGGAAGTTATCTCCAAGAAGTTGAGAGTCAACTACGTCATTACAGAAGACGAACCAGATTATAACGGAGCTGCCAACAACCATGACATCTCCACGCCTACGATTCCCTCCGCTCCACAAGAGGTTTCTCAACGTGACATAGACACGTCTGCAATTGCTTCGACACCAGCTAAAGACTCAAGTAACGGATTTGCTTCTGGTAACTCATTTGGTGGTGCTGCTGCAATTGGAGCAGGCGCCGCCGCTCTTGCTGGAGGTGCTGCTCTTGCTGGTTCGCATGGTCAACCAGAATTGCAGAGAGAGTTGGAAAACTCGTCTGCTCAAGTCAATAACTTGTCGCAGAGATTGGATTCCAACGCTGGCTTTCCACCTCAGCAACAGTTCCAACAACAGCCCCCTCAACAGTTCCAACAACTGCCAGAGCAGCAGTTCCAACAACAACAACAACAACCTCCACAGTTCCAACAGTACCAACAGCCTCCTCCACAATTCCAACAATACCAGCAGCCTCCTCCACAGCATTACCAACAACCTCCTCCTCAACAACAATACTCGGCTCCTCCAAAGGAAAAGGAATCCAAGCACCAAGAAGTTGTCAAGACCGAGGAACCTGTCAACGGTATTTCTTTGCCTCTTGCTATTGCCTTGATGGTTATCGCTTTCCTCTTGGGATGGTTGGTTTTCTGATCTATTCTGAGTAAATCTAGACCTGAAGTAGGTCTGGTCTCTGTATAGATCTAGACTCTGAACAAAGCTGATGGTAACGTGGAAATCGTCCGTGTTGATTCACTGTCGATTTGATTCTCTCTCTTTCCGACGCACCGTTCTCATTGGTCGTTGACGTGTCTCTGTATTAATGCTATTATACTGCTTGCCTTAACTATGACCACAATGTGGATAAGTGTGAAAAAATTAGTTGTTTCTCTATTTATATCTTTATAAAACTATCAGTTGACAAGACCACAGGTGTAGAATGTAAACAGAACATAGCATATTGGCAGAATAGTAGATAATCCATATGGCATAGTCTTCACGCTATATATATATTCAACGGCGCTACCAACATCGACTCCTGCACATTGACCAAAAATGTTTACTTGAAAAACATCATTCTTTCTGACTTAATCGTAGAACTCCATTTTCTTCAGAGTACCTAATGGACATATAGCACGAAACGTCATTGTAGACCTACGACGAACGCCGAACCTGCTCAGACATTCCTCCATTCGCTTATCCATAGTCATAACTTATACGAAATTGTAATTTCGACTCATACACTATATCATAAATAGTAAATCTAGAATTCTAGAAATACGAATCAACAATTCACAATCAACATATTATTATGGGAAGAGCTACTATTAAATCTGGAACAATCAACCTTCTCAACACCATTATTGGTGCGGGGATTCTTGCAATGCCCTACGGGTTAAAATCGAACGGGTTGCTCTTTGGTTGTCTCTTGATAATCTGGTCTTCCTTGACTTCATCGTTTGGCTTATATCTCCAGAACAAAGTCGCTAAATACACTCAGCAACAAGGAGCAGTGTCATACTTCAGTTTGGCACAGTTGACATATCCGCAGCTATCGGTTGTTTTTGATTCGGCCATCTCCATCAAGTGCTTTGGTGTTGGCGTCAGTTACTTGGTGGTGATTGGCGACTTAATGCCCAAAATCATGGAGAGCTTGAACGTCAAGGACGAGTCACTTTTCATGGAAAGAAACTTCTGGATCACCGTCTTCATGGTAGTATTGGTGGTACCCTTGTCGTACTTAAAGAAGTTGGACTCGTTGAAGTATACCTCTGTCGTTGCCTTGTTCTCTGTTGTGTACTTAATCTGTCTTGTTATTGAACACTATGTCGCCCACGACATTCCTACGGAAACGTTGGAAATTGATTGGTTTGGCCCCAAGAGTATAAAGTCAACATTGAGTTCATTCCCTATCTTCGTTTTTGCGTATACGTGCCACCAGAATATGTTTGCAATCATCAACGAGTTGAAACCAAGTGAAACTGACGGTTCTCAAACAAGACAGTCTAATCTCATCATTAGAAATGCTATTTGCACGGCTGCTGCTTCCTATTTAGTAGTCGGTGTCATCGGCTACTTGACCTTTGGAAATTCGGTCAACGGTAATATTATAACCATGTACCCTAAGAATTCAATTCTGTCGTTGATTGGGCGTCTCTGTATTGTTATAATGGTCAGTTTGTCGTTCCCATTGCAATGCCACCCATGTAGAGGTTCTGTGAACCATGTGATTCATTTTATCACCCAGGGTGTAGTCAGCGCCAAAGTCAGGAACCAATTGCAACGTGAAGGTTATACCTCTTTGACATCAGACATTGAATCTTTGAACTCTCTTGCTAGTGACTCAATTCAAGATGAGTCTTTCATCTCCACGACACCAATGGAAGGTGCACAGGACACCGACGGGCACGATCCAATTATTGTGCCATTGACTTCAAAGAAGTTCTACATAATCACAACAGTGATTGTTCTTAGTTCATACCTTGTTGCCATAACTGTTACTTCTTTGGAGCACGTTTTAGCCTTTGTGGGCTCCACTGGTTCGACGTCTATTTCTTTTATATTGCCAGGCTTGTTTGGGTTCTTGTTGATCAAGCCCTTGGGAGATGCTACCAAACTCAATGCTTTAGAAAAGTTCAGCAAATATGGTGGTTTGGCATTGGCTATATGGGGTGGTATTGTCATGATCGTCTGTTTGAGTGCGACGATATTTTTAGGTGCAACCCACTAAAACGGGCATCTTGAATCTAAACGGTATTCTTTAGTACAATTTCCATAGAGAAGCATTACGACAACATTATTATCATGGTATGTATTTGTCCTCATATACGATTAAATATTAATATTACATAGTCATTAGCGTCTTGAGTGATTCCATGGACACGATGCCATTGCCAGCAAGATCACCAATAATATCTGACTTGATCTGTTCTTCTTCCAAGTCTATAATAGAACGAACGATAGTCCCACTCAATTGCATCCTACTGGCATAGTTCATAAGATCATCCAATTTCAACTTGCAAGTCAACAAATATTTGTATCCAGTCGAATTGTAGTAATGTACGCTGAAAGCAAGATGCCCTTCCTCTTGAATCCATTGAACAGGGAATTTGTTGGACACCTTGTAGATATCCATATCTATCTTCTTTATTACTTTCCATAGCGCAGCAAAGCTCTTGAAATTATCTACAACATTATCTCCTTTAACAACAGGTAAGATAAAATCAGACAACTTCTCCAAGAGCTTGGGATTGTACAATTGGCAAGAAACGTCCTCACGGACTGAATAGTCAGCTCTGGGATTTTCTTTTTGGAAATCAAATACACAATCAAAGGTTTTGTCAAACTGAAACACCACCTTGGAACCTTCAATTCTCTCCAATTTTAAGTTGGCAAGCTTTTGAAGTAGGGAATACTTCTGGCAAATAGTGTTGAGTTCTTTCATCTCAAATCTTCTGCTGTTACGAACAATCTTTTCTTGTTCAGCAATCTCTTCATTCAATATCTGTTTTTGCTTCTTGGTTTCAGTCACAGCGTCGTTTATTTTACTTAATTCGTCATTCTTGTTTTGTAATTCATCCTTCAACTTCAGGAGCTTCTCTGAAGTCAATAGCAACTGCTTTTTGATAGAAAGAGCTTCCTCAACGGAGAATTCTCCTAGTCTCGACCTGAAAGATCTCAATGAAGTAATCCTCTCTTTTAATTCTACTAGATATTGTCTACTTCGGGATATTATGACATCTATCTTCACAATATCCCTTTCTAAGTAGTCTTTGTCTTTGACAAGTCTCTGATATCTATCTTCAAGTTCAGCAAGTAGGTTGGTGGTCAATTGACTTCTCCAGTCATACCAGGTCTTTCGCGATTGAAACCGGGAGAAATCTTTCACCAATTGTAATTTCACGTTAAGCACTTGCCGCTCATCTTCCGAAGCTGAGTAGTATTCTTTGAAGAGTATAGGATTGCTTACAGCAATAGTCTTAGAATATTGCAAAAACATGTCTCGTCCTTCCTTGATGTTTTTGCTCAATTCTTCGCAGCTGAATCGATATAAAGATAGTAATTCGATACGAGGCAAGCCAGCAATGTAATCAGCAAGCTTCAAATTCAATCCCTTTGAAGAACTGGTTACGCTTAATCTGTTGATACTGTCGACATCAATGTCCAAATCGTCGTAAAACTTTAGTTGTACATCATTCATGAAATCGTCTAGACTCACTGGCTCATAATCATCATAATCTTCATCTGCCAGCTCAACTTGAGAAAGTTCAGCAAGAGGAATCTTAGTTGTACTGACGACTTCTTGTGCAATACTAATCGACGACAGATCCATGATCATGGAAGTTTCGTCCATGGTCATACTAACGATATTCGAATCATTGGTCAGATGTGATTTTTCTTCTGGCCCGATATTTGTGATTTCGTTGTTCGTTTGTGTAAGCTCCATTGGAACAGTTGTGTCTAATCCAATATCATTCACTTGATTTTCTTGTTCCTGATCTGCTTTTTCTTTATTTTCCTGCTCATTATTCTTTTGTTCAAAAGTAGAAACTTCCCGTTTCAGCAAGACTTCTGTATTCTGCAAAGGTTCAGAAGTTTGAACGTGACTGGAACTTATTGTTGAAATTGATTGTGTTAATTCCATTGGAGTTTCTTCTTCTTCTGCTAGTTCTTCTTGTTCCTGTTCTTGTTCTCCAATATTTGACTTTGTTATGGTGCTGATAGATTGAGTAATCTCCATAGTTTGATCGACCTGTTCGGTATTAGGCTCTATAGTGTTTACAGCTTGGGTGAACTCCATAGTCTGTTCTTCCTGCGAGTCGTTGTTTAGAATATTGTCTTGTAAATGTTCTCCTGAATATTCTTTAGTTTCTACAACTACGTTTTCTGTTAAAGTAATTTCTGAATTTTGATTTCCATTACCATTATTGGAAACCTCATTCGCAGCAGACTGACTGACTCTTTCAATTGTAGGTTCATTCAGTTCTTCGGTTATGGTGGTGAGAGTATGATCTTCATGAACAACTTGGGCGATTGAGAACGGCTGAGTCAACTCCATTGTTACTTCTTCTTCTATTTCTTGGACAAGTTCTTCTTTGTCATGCAATACATCTACTTCCTGTACTTCATTTGATTCCTTGACAAAATTTTGTACTGATGGTTGTGGAGCTATTCTTTGTGTTCCTGTCAACTCCATATCTGAACTTTGTTCTTCATCATCAGACAGAGTAGCCATATGAACAGCAGATAGTTCTTGGTTAGCAACTGGTTCAATCTCCTTTTCTGGAGGAATTAATACAACTTGTTGAATCTGTATTTGCTCCGTCAACTCCATCGTTTGCTCCTCATCGGAATCATCGTTTCTTTCAAGAATAGAAGTCGATCGCGAAAATGTATCTTCAATGATTAAAGACGCATTTTGGATTTTCTCATTTAGCTTAGCCATACCAACTACTGCAGCATCAGCAGCTCGTTCTAAATCTTCAATTTCAGGCTCTTCATCCAGACTATCGCTATCTACCAACATTTCAAGGCCATCTTCGGGGCTATTGTATAATTCTTCAACGTCTGCATTTTCAGTTCCAGCCACCAGAATTTCATGTTCAAAGCCTACAGATCCGTGAGATAACAGCGGAAACCCAGAGATCGTTTTCCGTCTCTTATTCGATCCATTCTGACTAGTGTATGGCACGAAATCAAACTTGTGGAGTGTGACTTCTGGTGCAAAAGATACTCTTCTTCTGTTGTTAAGTATTGGTAAAGTATTGTCTTTCAAAATGCTCTTCTGTGGAAACGCGTTCCTTTCCATTCTGGGATCAACATTCTCTTTGTCTCTTATATTTTCTGGATGCTCCATTCTGATTAGAGAAGGTAAAGAGTGGAGTTAATAACGCTTTAAGATATATAAATTGTCTTGTTTACATTTGGTAAACAAAATGCAACCGACTGCAGACAATCACAGCGCGTCTTTTGTTGCACAGATTTTGCAATCGTTCCTGTTTTACTTACAGGACCAACTGGTGGAAGATAGGAAAATTCCAGAGCTGTAATTGTTGTAAACATATATCGATATAGCTCCATAATATTCTGTTTATGTCAATTCTTTTTTGTGCATCTTAACAACTTTCCTTTTTTTGCATTTCAATTGGCTCCAAATTGCATGGCTGGGAGAAATTCTTCCTACTAATACTTTTGTGTAGGTTTGTCAATTAGCTCTATAAATACATACCTATGTGATTAATTCTATACTAAGTCTTTTCCTTCTTGCATCTAAGAGTGTCTCATCCTCCAAGTTATTTTCTATATCAAACTCGCTGGCTGCTTCCACTCCCACAAGTTCATCTTCCAAGTCCTTAAATTGCAGGTCGATCAAATGAGCGATGACGAATCTATCTACAAACCCTGCCATTGTTTGGCCGTTTCTGTTGTTGCTATCCAAAATGACAAAGTAATTTACATGCATCTTTTCAAACGTCTCGAGAACGAGAACTGCAGAAGTCAACTCATTGAAAATTATCATTGACCTTTCTACGGGGATGTCTATCTGTTGTAATACTGAACCGATGGATCGTTCATAATGAAGCTGTTGCGAGATGGCCACTCTCAGTAACCCATCTACCTGGAAACTTATTACAGCATTGCGATCGTCGATATTGGAGATCTTGGAGAAAAGCTCATGTTTGTTGACGTACCCTAGATACAAAGGGTTTCCATACTTGAGGATTAATGGGTAACCTTCATGAGTGTCGCCGTTGGTGAATTCGATAAGCGAGTTTACCGTGTAGTGTGTTTCAGGAACAAGACAAAGACACTTTGTCCGGTTAAGAGGAACCATTATGGACTTAACGGTAATGTCAGGGAGTTTATCCTTGACAGTAGAAGTCAAACTGGTGAAGTTGACTAGCCCAGCACCTTTTCCTTCATTAGGGTAACCATATGTATTCTGTTCCAGCTGGTTAAAATTGTTCTTTAGAAAGGTGTCATAGATGTTAGAGGTGCACAAAACATCGTTTACGAACTTCAGAATCATCACTGCTAACATAATTGGCAAAACGTATGAGACAGCACCTGTCAACTCAAACATGATTACTACAACACACATCGTCAACTTGGTCACACCAGTCATGAATGCAGCTGCGCCGATGACAGCGTAGGAGGCAGGAGATACTATACAAGAACTCTCGGTACAAGTAGCTAAGAACTCAGAGCTAAGAAACTTGGTCTGGATTGCTTGAGTTATCAAACCAAGAAGTCTACCCGAAGTTGCTCCAAGTACTAACGATGGCATCAAAATTCCTCCTGGGAGGTTGACTCCAAAACTATAAGTGGACAATATGAATCCCTGGATGAGGATGTAGGACAACTTCAAGATGGTAATTCCGTTAGAAGACAGACAAATGAAAGTGATAGCCTCCAGAGTATCAGTATCTGTAGGACAAGCAGTGAACAAGTTAGTTAAGAAAGTGTTCAACTGCAACTTGGTTTCGTCAATGGGAAAGGTAAGTATACTGGTTACTAGCAAGACAGCGAACACTTCGAGATATTGTCCAGCTTTTACACCGCTCGCACCTACGAGTGAAAGCAATCTATTTTGGATAACATGGCGGACACCGGACTTGTCAAAATACGAATTTACAGTTATGAACAAGTAGCCGTAGATTCCACCCAAAGCTCCCAAAGTGATGAATGGGATGATTTCCAAGAACAACCAAGAGAAGTTCCCAAATTCCACCAGGAATAAGTCCTTTTCTTGGAAGTTCAGGCCGTCTGTGAATACTCTGAATCCAGTGAGGAAAATAACAGCTACAGATGCTGTAATGAACGAATTCCACATGATCTTTGTGGGTGTGAAAAAAGTCGCCATACTCTCGAGAACAAATAATACTCCACCTATAGGCGAGCTGAATGCAACAGCAATTCCTGTTGCAGTGGCAGCACTCAACAATTCTCTACGTACAGCTTCATTCTCAAAGCTTGTGTTTACAAGTAAGCCGTATAGAATGTTGAGGATACAACAAGAAACATGAACCAAGGGTCCTTCTTTGCCCAACCAGAGTCCTGAAGATACCACCAAAATCAAACCCACCGTCTTGTAAAACAAGGTCTGCAAGCCAAGATAGTAGTTGATACGGTAATTGAAGCCCGAGATGATCAATTTGATCTCAGGAATACCAGATTGCTTAATCAACGGATCCTTATGGATAGTAATATAAGCTGCTAAAGTGATCCAGCAGAATGCAAAAAGGGTATAGATTGGGAAGTTTACCAACCAGTTGGAAACAGACCCCTTGGCGTTGAACAAGATAACTGACCAGTCGTGCCACTTACCGGCTGGACATGTCAGATACGGATTCAACAAAGACCATGTATCTACCTTGCTGAAACAAACACCCTTACGTAAGTCATTGAGCCAAACCAGCAGCAAGTCGATGAAAGCAGCTGTGTACCCTACAATTATTGACAGAACTATTAATGTGAACCATTTTCGTGATGTGAACAGAGATGTGGACGGTACTATGAGAGACTCTCTGCTCCAGTCAATGTAGGTATTGTTCTCATAGTATTTGGCTGTAGTGCTGATAACAATATTATGTTCAAGTGAGTCCAGATTGTTATACGACAAAGTCGGGATGTCCTCATCTGTGTATGAGACGTTGGCGCCTCTTCCAGCGGCGAATAGGTCCATTTTGTTGAAGAGTGGTGCTGAATAGTGAAATTTAACGTACATACCTAAGAATTTATAGGTCTATATCCACGATTTGTCACGTGATATATTCATGTTTAGTATGGATCTGTAATGTGGTAATTAGTTTCTCAAATTTTGCTCAATTGCTAGACAAAGTGGGTTTTATAAGTTTCACCAGTGGCTAAATATAGATCAATGATAGCAAGTTGCTTGGGGATCGTTTCTGTGTGAATTCTGACCTCTTGAACAGTCCAACTCCGTGGTCGGAAGTAACGATAATCACGTGCAATGTCATTTCCGTCAATCTTTGTAAAGATATTAAAGTTGAAAAGGATTAAGGGGAACCGGGAGGCAGTTTCACAGATAAACAGTAGAAGATAGGAAGTCGAATATAATCATATGGATATCTGGTTCTCTTCTAAAAAAAATTGGGTGTCTGTTTCCTTTTCAAAGTCAGTTCTAAATACTTTCACTCCCATACTTTCATAATCTCTTACACACTTTTTCGCCCTGCATCAACATTTTTCAGCTCATCCAAACATCATAAACTCCACTCTTCTTACAACTACAAACCAATTGTTCACTCCTAGCACGGCTCATTGGCCTTAACTTCATATATTCTGGAACACATCCCACTCTGTCAATGTCGTTTCTCAACAGTGCCTCCCCGGCCTCCACGACAACTGGACCAGGGCTGGTGATCAACGATATCACTGTAAACAATCCTCCAGATGACTCGATAACAGACTTGTCATTTTCACCGCAACAAGACTTACTTGCTGCGGCTTCTTGGGACAGGAAGGTTCGGATCTACGAGATTGACTCCAACTCCGGAAACAACCAGGGCCGAGCCCTTTTCGAACACGAAGCACCTGTCTTCTCTGTTGCATGGACCTACGATGGTACCAAAGTAGTGAGTGGCGGTGCTGACAAGCAAGTGAAGCTTTTTGATCTTCAAACTCAGCAATCGCAACAAATTGGTGCTCACGATGCTCCCGTAAGAGCAGTTCGTTATGTAGAATGTGGTCCTTCCAATACACCTGCGGTAGTGTCGGGCTCTTGGGACAAGACTCTCAAGTACTGGGACATGAGATCGCCACAGCCAATTACAACCATACAGCTTCCAGACCGTGTCTACACTATGGATTCCAGTCAGAAGTTGTTGGTTGTAGGCTGTGCTGAACGTCAAATTGTCGTTATTGACTTGAACCAGCCTCAGCAGATCTTTAAAAACTCGCTCTCTCCTTTAAAATGGCAAACCAGAGCCATCAGCTGCTATCCACAAGGAAACGGTTTTGCCGTCGGCTCCATTGAAGGAAGATGCGGCATTCAGTACATCAATGAACAGGACCAGACAAAACAGGGGTTTGCATTCAAATGTCACCGCAAAATGGGCAGCAACACCACCACTTCAACCATAAGATCAGTATCCTCGACGTCACAAGCGTATCCTGTCAATGCCATATCGTTCCATCCCGTCTATGGCACATTCAGCACAGCTGGTTCCGACGGAACCTTCAGTTTCTGGGATAAGGACGCTCGCCAGAGGCTAAAGTCATTCCCAGAGCTCAACGGCTCCATCACGGCCACTGCGTTCAACAAAAACGGAAGCATCTTTGCATACGCCCTAGGCTACGATTGGTCCCAGGGCTATATGGGCAACAGGCCCGACTATCCGGTGCAGATCAAGTTGCATGGTACGAAGGATGACGAGGTGAAGCAGAAGAAGAAAAGAATTTAGAGTATGTATAGTATCAGAAAGTGTAATGTATGGATCGTATACTATATGGTAGAGATGCAAAAGTTCAACACTGGCACGAATTGCATTATGGAAGTTACTGTAGTTTACTATCATTCTACTTCATCTATTCTAAGTGTTCAGAGTAGAACAAGTTTCTGCTTTGCTATACTATGCAATTATCAAGGCTGTAATATGGCTGTAGTACAGCCTTGGTCCGCAGAAGTCTGTCCTGGTAATGCTTCACTTATAATTCGACACCATCCTGTTACCAAAGCCACCTAAACCATTCTCTATCTATAGGGCAATTACAGATTTCTGCTAGAAGACACTTTTGGATAGTACTCTAGTTACCACACTAGTCTATGCCATACTAGGCTGTACCGTACTAGTTATGCCAAACTCTACGCTTCAAAACACTACACTACAACCCCGTCACCCCATCGCATCATCCAGATCGGAATCATCCTCCTGCACCCCTTATCCATTCAATCTCATGCCCCCTAAATCAAAAGCTTACCACCGCTGGATGTTGCACCCGTGCCGCACTACTCACCAAGTGAAAAAAAATGGCTTTGTTTTCGTTGGCTCTAACTCCAACTTTTCATTTTTCACTTTTCGCTTCTCAGCATCTCCATAGACTTATTCCTATTACTTTCATCTTGACTTCAGTTCAGTTCGTTTTTATCTCTTATTGTTGTTGTTTGTTTGGTCTCGGTTGACTTCTCTATTATTCGCTGTCTCTGTTCGCTTTTTTTCTCATCACCAGAAGATGTCCCACAGAGTCGCAGAGTACCCCAAAAGAAAGCTATCCAACCAGCCGTTTGTGGCCCAGATAGACATGATCGAAAAGCTTTTGATCGAGAAACAGAATCAGCCAGCCCCTTCGTATACTTCCAACTCCAAACCCTTGGCTGCCAAAAAGGGGTTTTCGAAGACCTATTCTTCTTCCTATGGCCATCACCATTCTCAGCCCCAGCACTCGGTCTCCAGAGGCTCTACTTTCGTATACGACCAGCAAAAATACGATCAGAAGTTCGACCATACTAAGCCTGTAACAGCATCTTCGCCTTATGGAGTAATGAATCTAAACCAAGAGAGACCCACTCAGTTCGGTCTTTCTGTGCAGATTCCTAACCAGACCCAGACCCACCAAGCTTATACTGGTCCTTCTATGGTTCAACAGCAGTCCCAAATCCCCAGTTCTGCTACTACCTCCATGGGATCGTCGGGATCGTCTCCCACGATACCCTCAAAGAGGCTCGGCTTCTCCAGCATATCCTCAGGCTCATCTTCCACGAGCACTGAGAATGTCTCGCAGCCAGACCAAAGTCTCTGGGGAACTAGCAAGGTCCAGATGTTCGATCCCTTCAAGCCCGTCGAGTTGTCCAGCAGCGGCTACTCGTCAGTTTCAGCGGCCCATCAGTCAGTGTTCACTTCTACCTCTTCCGGAACTTCCTCATTCGGTTTATCAGAGATCTCGGGCTTCAAGTCCAATAACGAGATGTTCAGCTCGGGTTCGTCCAGCATTTGGGCCAGCGGAAACAGCGGTTCTCGTGTTTTCAATGACGCTACAGTTTGGGGTTAGTTGAAGCTTAGACTTTCGTTTCACTTCCATTTATCGTTTGAAAATTTAATTTTTGTTTTTATTTGTTATTTTTGTTTTTTGTTGTTATTGTCGCTATTGATGTTCGAGAGTTGTCTCGACGTTCACTTCATAAAAGGAAATTGTTTGCCTTGTTTGGGAGGTTTAATTAATATTGTTGATTTAGATAAAGCGGTTGGTCTACGTGCTATTTGCTGACGTTAATTATTGAGTGAGTTTTTTTTACTATTATTTGTTGTTGTTGTGTCTTATTATTATATCGGTTATTGAGTTCAATCCTTTAATTTGTCAATGTTACTGGGTCGCCTTGGTGCCATGCATCGTTTGGTGCTTTACATTAATTTGGTTATTCAAAAAGAGAATACAAAAAGTGAATGAATTGCAAAAGCTAAAAGAAAGGTGTGATTTATTCATTACGCGGGAGGTCGTTGACTGTTCTTACATTGTCACTGAAGTATGGTATTTTTGCTTCCAGAATTGTTAGACTAGTGTTGTTTTGGTATAGTTGTGCCGCGGATTCGTCTGTGTATGATGTATTATTATCTATGCCGTGACATTCGATGTAGACCTGTAGCGACAGTTGGGTGAAACATCTAAGGTTTTTAGATTATATTAATTTATTTGGTATTACTTTTTATGCGGCTACAAAGTTTTAGGTTTAGAATAGCTGCAAATATGCAAAGTGTTACAGAAGGTTGCATCAAATTGCAAAAGAATATAAGAGGTGCGTATTCTTGGAAAAATAGAAGGAATAGGAGAGTTTGTCTCGTTCACAAAAGTAGACTGACATCGAAGAGTGCAAATACAATTTCAGTTTGGGTTTTGATTGTGACATTCTAATCTTAGAATATTCATAGTGTTGTGTTGAGGTTTTACGCACAAACTTTAGTTCAAATTGTGAAGAAAATTCGCAAGAATCCAGCAAATATATCAAAAGCTGAACAAGCAACTAGTTGTCAGTAAGACTATAGACGGTCTTTCTTTATCATTTTGATTTCAATCAGGCTAATAAGACGTCGAATTCAATCTGCCTATGTGTGCCTTCGTTGGTACTCTAGTTATTCTACAGTGGCAAACTGAAAAATTGTATCACGAAGAATTGCACAAATAGAGAGCAGGATATAAAGAGTGGAATACAGACAGTAGAATGTAGACGGCAGAAAGAAAAACAGAATACAATGCAAAAAATACTTCAACAAAGGAATTGCGAAATCTACTATTCATGTAGTCTACCTGAGCTTCCAAATTCCTGAAGTTATTCGGAATTTTACAGAGGTGCCATTTTGCAACAGCTCACAAAATACAAAACTAAGCGACATGTGGATTATGCAGAAGAAAAGAAACAAAAAAGAGGCGCAACAATAAGCGAAATAGCTTAGAAGACATGATGCCAGTTGAAAAATGAAAGATACAACGAGATTGAAATCTATCGCTATTGTGAAGCTGCAGATTTGCACCCAGATGAGATTCAGCACGCCGCATGGATATGAGATGGAGATCAGGCCGACACGGGAATATCAGATTAACACAGCAATAGAAATGAAATCACAGGGCACAAGATAGAACAATCTTTTTACTTGGCTTTGCTTATCTGTCACGTGGAAATAGCATTGGTGTACAGGGAGATTAGCTGGCCATGAGAGCGTCCAGCTGAAGTGATCCATGCTAAAATGCCACCTACCCCTGTCATGGGTCCGTCAAAATTGCCGTAAAGCGTAGTATTGTATGTCACTAATTGCAGAAAGCTAGCGGTATATTGCCCCACTTGGATCCATCCATCCATTCGTGGCATTTCGCATCTTTCGTTATCATGGAACCACCTTATTTTTCCCAAATAGGCACTTCTACTCCAGGGAAATAGGGAGAGTGAAAATTAGGGAGGCAAGAGTGGACAAATTGCGACATTGTCGTGCCCACGTCAATGTTTGCACCAGCGAGTTGCAATTAAGATGACCATTCTGGGCTGAGGCCGTATGTTGGATCATGCAATAGTGACAAGTCATGGATCCGCTAACGACATGCCATAGGTGGCGTTGGTTCGACCAGGGTACAACGGGTCGACCTGAGCCTGGTGGCACAAAATGCCGTAGGGAGAATGGACACAGCAAAGGTGAAACGCGACATTGTCGTAGTGATTGAGATGTCGCGCTGACACCGGAACCGCACCAGCCATCTTAACGATTATTGGGCGCTTACGAGGATAGGGGAATTTAATTTTCAGCAATCTTGGAGGAGGAAAGATGGGGTGTCGGTAGTGGGGATAGATTAATAAATGGAGGACATTTTGCGGAAGTGGATTTTTTTGGTCAGAGAGTGTTGGTGACGGATGCTAAGATGTTGGAGTATCCGCCGACGACATGAGCCACGTAGAAAATAGTAGTGCCGCAAAGACGTAGAGACTGTAGCGAGAGAATTGAGAGCTGGGAGGGACCTGGTGAAGTGTCGCCAGTGCGGAGCTATGTAGCGAGAATAGCCTGTAACTAATTAGTGAGAGCACGGACACGGAATTGATTCAATAAAAAACTCACCATGGCATCTCTTGACTACCAAGAGTGATGTATAAAGTGCATACAGACGATGTAGACGACACAAGTAGACTCAAGAGCAGAATGGTTCCAGATTCATAAATGGAGATTCATACCTCCAGATCTCCCAGTCCTCCAGTTCAGTTTTGACCTACCGCCGGAATCTTGGTGAAAAATCTCGCGCTGTCCGTATCTACCACACTAATCTCTCGCTACAAAAGCAAATCTGACGCCTATGCGCATTAGCCTCTCAGTAAACTTCCAAAACCACTTGCACTACTCTCCCTAATCTTTCACACTACGCTCATTTTCTCTCCCTACCTAGCACAAAACTACGCCTGATAAATCTCAATATCTTCGCAACTACAAAAAAACCCTGAGAGTCCACAACCCGAAAACCCATCTCCATTTCTGTGTTTTCATCATCCAACTCCACCATTTTTTGGTTCACCAGACAAGTTCCTCCTACAAACACCTTCACGACACAGCATCCACCCGCAAATACTCACACCATCCTACACTATAAATCCGCTTTCTGACTCGCCGCCATGAGTCACCACAGTACTCCTCATTTGTACACCAAGCGAACTCCAGGATCGTTGGAAAACCCTGGTTCCAACCCCTTGGCACAGGCTCTTGCCACTAATTCCTCCTCAAAACAGCAACAGCAACAGCAACAACAGCCGTCACAACAGAATATCTCTTCATCTGTTTCTGCTGCCAATGCTGCCAATGCCGTTGCTTCTGGTAAACCTACCATGGATTCTTCTCGTTCAGTGTCAGACTCTACGGCTACCAACGCCAAACAACTCTTAAACGCTTATGTTTACGATTTCCTCGTCAAGTCACGTTTGCCGAACACGGCAAGGATATTTGTCAATGAGGCAGAAGTTCCCTCCGTCCAAAGCAGTGCTATTGTTGCTGGCTCCAAGCTAGGCTCCCACCAGCTGTCACAAAAGAACCTGCCCCAGATTAACCTGGGCGCCAACACCAACACAAACACCAACACAAACACACCACAGACGCCAAACCTGTCGTACCAGCAATTCCAGAAGGAAAACAACTTGCCCAACTTGCTGGTCGCTGTCGATGCACCCCAGGGATTTCTCTTTGAGTGGTGGCAGGTATTCTGGGACGTCTTCCAGGCAAAAAACTCGTTTTCTCCAACTTCTGGATTCAAGCCAAACAACATCAACATCAATGCTGCCAATGCCGCATCGCAAAATATGGCTTTCCAGTACTACCAGCTCCAGCTCATGAAACAAAGACAACAACAAGAAATAGGTCTTTCTACCAATGGACAACCGATGATGTTTGCACCTAATGGTGGCAATGCTAGTATGGCTGGAAATGTCAATATGGCTGGCAATACGAATGGCAATCCTATGCTTCAGCAACAACTCATGTTTCCGCAACAACAACTACAAAACCTACAACATCCACAGAATCAGCAACCTCCTCGTTCACTACAACAGCAACAGATTCCTCAACAGGCCCAACCGGGTACTGGTACGGGAGCTCAATCACAGGGTCCAGTACAAGCTGGACAGCCACAGTTGCTTCCGCCAGGATCACAAGGAGTACCACAGACAATTGAACAGCAACAGCAACAGCGACTTGTAATGCAAATGATGATGAAACAGCAGCAACAGGCTCAGCAAGCTCAACAACAGCAGCATCCTTTACAGCTTCCTATGGGTGTTAACCCCATGGATCCTCTGCAACAGCAACAACAGTTATTGGCAGGTATGGGACCCAACAACAATAACAACAGCACCAATAACAATAACAACAATAATAATATGAACTTACAACAGCAATTATTCTTATCACAGCAACAACAACAGAATCAGAGTAGAATTCAGCAACATGCTCAGAATCAGATGAATAGTTTCAGACAACAGGCAGCAGCAGCTCAACAGGCACAACAACAACATGATGGTTCTAACAATAACTCTCCAGCTAATGGACATAGATTGAGCCAGATGACACCGCAATCGGATCCTGCCCAGGCTCCACCAATGAATGGAATGAATTTTTCACAACAGCCAAACATGATAAACGGGCAAGTACCACCTCCCTTTGTCCAGCAGCAACAACAGCAACAGCAGCAGATGCGTATGAATAGTGTTAGCAACGGCAAGAGTGTAGGCACCAAGCAGGGAAGTCCCATCATGCTTGCCGGAGCTGTGGGACCACAACTGGGCAACAGGAATGGAAATGTTAGTGTTCCAGGTAATGTAAACAACAGCAATCCCAATCGTAACATGAATGCTTTACAAGACTATCAGATGCAGTTGATGTTGTTGGAAAAGCAGAACAAGAAACGTCTTGATATTGCCAGAAACAGCGGCGACGTCAACTTGCTTAGTTCCGGACTTATAGGACAAGCACAAGCACAACAACAAGCTGGACCTGGACCACAGCAACAAGGTCAACAAGCCCAGCAGCAGCAGCAGCAGCAGCAGCAGCAGCAGCAGCAGCAGCCGCAGAATGCTCAAACTAATCGTCTGTTTACCCAGAAGCCATCACCAGCAACTGCTAGCAGTTCACCTGTGCTACACAATAAACCTTCTCCACAGTCTACAACTGCAAAAAGAAAGAAGGAAACTACTGGTAAGCGAGGTAGAAAGGCAAGTGCAGCGGGACTCAGTGGAAGCACTCCAGCGATGAACCCAGCTAACACGCCTAGTTTACTCAAGAAAGAGTACACCACACCTCTTACGCCAGCTTCAGAACCAGCTAGTGACCCCAAGAGAAAACGAAAGAGCACAACTGGCAACACTGATTCGCCCAAGAAGCAAGCAACTGCCAAAACCACGGCAACAGCAGCTTCTACGACCTCAGCGGTAGCAGAAGCCAAAAAGGAAAAGCCGATTAAGGAAGAAGAAGCCCCTGTTCCGGAGACCAAGAAGAAAGAAGAGTCGGAAATGCCTCCTCCTACATCTTTTTCGGATCCTCTTGGACAGTCCGACCAAATATTCTCTGTAGAGTTGCTTGGAAACGGTAGCACCGATTCACAAAATTTCTTTGGCGCAAACGCCCAGGGCAACCAGGGTGGTATTGACGACATTGACTTTGATTTCGGTCAGTTCTTGGAGAGCAACGGCGATGGCATTAATGATGGCATCGGTGGCTTCAACTGGGGCAACGTGGATGCAATTGAAAACGGCGAGTAGCACTGAAACACACCACTTCTGAAGCTTTTCTTGCAACATGAATATCAGGAACATTTTCAGAAAAAGAAATCATGAATATCATGGATTCTTCATCTAAGAAAATTATATTATAGTTGAAAGCTTAAGAATTTACATTAAAGCTGGAGTTTAAGAAGCCACAAATATCCTGGAAACACTTCTTTAGAGATTGAAACATTTCTCAGATTATCAACATGACATTCTTCACTATTAGGGCTCATCCAGACTGTGTCAAATGCCTCTAATATTTTATTCTCATTGGTTTGTTTTATTTATTCCTTTATTCTTATTTCTCGACATATACCTCTTGAGAGTGACGTTTTCAGGTTCTTTATTTGTATTGTACTATTATTCGTTGTTATTGTCGGCTCATTAGTCTATATATACTATGCGATCTTCATATTAATAACATTCCTCGGACTTCGTTAACTATATGCCTGTAGTTTCTTCATCCTTCAGATTATAATGGGCTCTCAATAATAGTTCGCTCGATATTCTATTCATTTTTCTTCTCATCATCAACAACATTATTCTCTTCAAACCATACGGCTTCGTTTCTCCACGTTCCAACAAGAACCGAAGACAAAATGCCTACCAAAACTAGAGAGCTCGCTACCGTGGATGGATATACGTTCCAGGTCCATTCATGTGCTCCCCACAACACCAAACAGACTATAAAGTTCCATCCGGTCAGATGCAACAAGAAAGGGAGTTGCCAACAGTACCACGATAAAAATTGGTAGTGAAGCGATCTAGAAAATAACACTCCAATAACATTTGTAGTCGCCAAGATCAACAAGATCAATTTTGGACCGACATTGTAGTCAATCAACTTATTGTTGGAACTGATAGTTGAAGAGGGCTTGAAAGCATCTTTGATTAACTGCCAGATGGATTTACCCGTCACCTTTGAGTTCAAGAATCTCGTAAAGATGAAAAACAACAAAACTACAATATGTCCACCCATCAAGAGAATAGAGAATTTATCGCTCAAGAAAGTCTCTTCACCGATAAACCTCCAATTCACGGTCCATTTGAACAAAAACTTTCTCCCGAAGTTGAACGCGTTGTTGATATAGTTCCATCTGATCTGGCTGGCTGCTTCATCATCAAACAATGGCAACAAGAACTTCCATCCGACAAGAATTTGAACTAAAGGCACGATAGCAAGCACAATAGCAAACAATAAGATATTCTCACCCACCAAGAAGTAAGCAATTATTACCACGGCAGGAAGATACAATAAGGCATTCATCTTAATGGAGATAGCAATACTGAACAAATCAGCACCTACAATAGCGAAAAGGAAGCTTATAAACGAGCTGGTAGAGTACCAGTACGATCCCTGTTGCAAGAAGACTGTAACACCAACCATAGCTGCTGTTGTGAAGCAATCGTTAAATAGTCTCAAAACGTAAATGGAATACAACCTCTTACTTCCTAGCAAAAGGAATAATACCCATGGCTTCGTAGTCGGACTCATTGTATAGGCTACACATACAAAAACAACTGTGGCAGTCATCAAGTAGCCAAAAATAGACTGTCCAGTAGCAATATCGGCTCCACCATTGGTTTGAGAATATAACCATTGGTAGATCTGGACAAACCCAGCTGGGTACACTATAGGTCCAGTATCACCCGATATTTCGGCGTAATCAATTTCACCCTGGTTGACCAACTGGATCTGTTGCATATAGGTGACAAAGTCGATTTCAGTGTATGGAACTTTGGTGATGATAACTTTTGTGATAATTGAAGTAAGGAGAATGATCACTGGTACCACGAATCTATTACCTAAAGGGTCAAAGATTATGAAGTGAACTCCATTTACAATATCTCCAAGAACATTTTTCAAAGTTAATTCTGCTAATTGAGGAGCTTGGGTACTTTCTCCGTCGTTATTTGCCACCAGAGATTCTGGTTCCGACATTCTGGATTTTGATCGGAGAGATGTCCTGATAAGAATTGAATTTTTCACTTTCCATCTCATGGAAATAGTTTCGCACTAATTTTGTAGAACTGGGTGCAAAATTTATATCGCATACAATCCTGCTGGGTCAAGTGGGAATTTGAATACTGATCTTAATGCTGTATAGTTATTATTCTAATACTTATTCTGATGCTATACAAAATTCATGTTGATACCTTAAACATTAAAGGAATGCTATATTAATGCTATACTGACTCTATAATAATGCAATGTCTCCCTACACCGCAGGGAACTTATTAGACTTCTTCTTAAACACTCTGAGAACATCTCTTCTTCTTCGCTTGCACTCTCTGGACAACTCACCTCTATTCTCCCAAAACCATTTTTCATAAGGTGATTCTTCTCCTTCCTTGGTAGCAACTACAACTTCGTCTTTCTCGCCTGGGAGCTTTATATGATCACCAATGGCTCCAATCTTGCTGATTTGAGACTGCGTCAGCAAGAATGGAGAATCCAAATGCGGCCAGAATAAACCGAACTTAGTCGATCTCTCTCTAACAGCATCTTCCTCTTGTTTGTTTCTAATTTGCTCAAGCAATGCCTGTTGCTGGTCTTCATCCATAGCTCTATCTTCATCTATATCATCGTCATTTTCATCAAGTGCCAACTTGAACCCAGAACCAGTTTCAATTACTTCTTCAGTATTGCCTGGATTGAATAATGATCTCAATACTTCTGTATTATTTGTAGAAGACACAGAAGATTGTCCAAAAGTTGGAACGAATTCATCTTCTGAACTTTCTTCATCAGCTGGCTCAGAAGGTTTTTCAACTACTTCTTCTGGATCATCATCGAACTCAACAACACCACTCTCAGGCTCCTTGAAATCAGACTTCACAATTTCAAACGCGTGTTCTTCGTTGTACTTTTCAACAATAGCTTCAGTAGAATACTGTTTGCCCAACCCGTCCAAGTCAAGTTCGTTGCCTTCGTCATCCTCATCATAGTAAACCTCTTCTTGAGGTCTCTCTATATTGCTAGTATAAGAAGTGATGATTGCATCAGCTTTGGAAATATCAACCTTATCTTCAGAATTATCAGATTCATCATGATCTTCAAGTCCCCCTTCAATTTCGTAATCGTAACGAATGACTTTTCTTCTTCCTTTCTTGTCAACAACAATATCTTCCTTATCAATACCATGCGTATCTTCTTCTACTTCCATTGGCCTATCGAAATCAAATTTGTCGAACAACGATGCTAAAACAGACTTGTTTTTCATGGCTTCTTTGGTCAAATCTTCCTGCTCAGACATGTCTTCGTTATCATCTACATCTCTAATGCTATTGCCACCATAGGCTGCAGCTCCATCTCCATTGATACCACACTCCACAGCACTTGGCCCACCAAGATAATTGTCGTTGATCTTGACCTTTCTCACTCTCTCTACAATGTGATCATCACCGCTCTTCCAAACTCCATTGGCATACTTCCATGTCAAATCTTTGACAGTTTTGTTCTTTTCTAAACCCCACAACTTGGTCTTGTAGCATTTGAACGTCTTGAGCTCTCCATTAACAAGAATTCTCAACGTCTGCAGAAAAGTGTGATTCTTTCTCTTGGTGACCCTGTGTCTTCCAGGAATAAGTTCAGAGCCTCCTGCCGTATGCGAGTTTTCTTGTGTGTAAGGATAGGATCTGCTCGAGGTCCAGGCTCCATAGGACTGTGTTCCTACAAGCGATTTAGATGGAGCTTTATTTTTGGTATTGCCTGAGATGTCATTATAGGTATGGGCTGAAATCAGATAGCCTTGTGCAGATTGGTTTGGAGCTGTGATGGTTCCAGAAGTAGTTAATAAAGCACCAGTTATTGAATTCACAGGGTACATAGTCTCAGCTTCCGAGATTCTCTTATCACGCGACTCTTTGATCTTGGCTCTCTTGAGTCTTTCCGACTTCTTTTCATCGTTTCTGGTGAGATCTTTAGCTAATCTGTCTTGGAACAGAACCTTCGCTATAGCCACTGTTAACTTCATCCCCATGAAAAGTACCCCGTTGAAAGCAGCTTTGAGCTTGTCATACGACAGAGGAGTTATTTTAAGTGTTATGTATCCGAAATAGTGATCCTGGAGCGGTTTGGTGAACAATTCTAATTCTTTCACTACTGTTCCAAACTTGGATAATCTGGTGGAAAGAGTGGTTTGATTCTCAAAGAGCTTCGGAGAAACATTTCCGATATGGATACGTAGATCCTTTTCCTCTTCGAGATCTGACATGTTTATGTTCTAAGAATTGGTGAAGACAGCTGTTCAAGGCAAGAATTAGTAGGCTCTAAGTTTGCAGAGTTGCACTTAATAAATCTTGGGATGAGCATTGAAAAATTCTGAGACTGCAGGATAAAATAGATGCTAAAAGTAAGAGAGTAAGCGAAGGGAACTGGCCAGAGAATTCATGCCCAGCAAAGGTGTAGTTATGAATTCAAAAAGTAGCAAAATAGTAGCATACGGGTCCAGAGTAGATGAAGACAATACTTCCCTGAATTTGTTTTTTTTTGTTTCAAATTGTTCTTTCTGCCTGGTCTTTCTTGTTTGTACTCGCAGACCTTAAGTATGTGTTCTGAAGTATGTAATCTACGCGATCTTAGTATGCATCTTAACTATGGTGTGAAAAATAGTATGGAGAACACCTTATCTTTCACTGACACCAGATTCAAATTGCTTCAACAAAGATGCTGTTACGCCAGCTTGACAAAGACATAGCGAATGCGTGGAATCAATCGTATCAGTCTTATAGTGAGATCGGAAACCAGCCTGTCAACGAAGCAGACTTGGCACCAGAAATATCATCTGAGTCAGATGAACCTGGAGACGAAATTGTATTGAGAGTTTCGCCTGAAATCCCAGGGGTAGAAGAACTAATAAATAAAGCAGGCAACCGAGAGGAACTAGAGCAGGAAATCAAGAATGCCGTAATGAAGTTTTATTGGGATGGGTACTATGCTGGCTTTGCTGCTAGCCGAAGAGAAAGAGTAAATGAAGAGGAATTCGAAGGTACAGTTGAAGAAAATGAAGAAATTGAAGATGATGAATATCAAGACACAAATGAATATGAAGAAAACGAGCATGGCAAAGAGGAAAATATAAAACGAAACGAGGACAATAAAGAAAACGAAGACATATAAGTGTATGTGAACAAAAGAAGACTCTCCTAAGATCTCTGTACTATAGTGTAACAATATAATAGCAATAAATAACGTATATGTATAGCAAATATAGAATCGCAAGTTTAAGCAGTGGCAGCCCACAAGTCCTTCAAACCCATGACAGAGGTGATGATACCAGCCAAACCAATGTCTCCTTCGGTGAAGTGCAAGACATCCAATGTGTTCAAACAGATGAAGGCATCCAACAAGTCCCACACTAACTTTCTCTTAGCGGTGTAGAGCTTCTTTTCTCTGGCAGCCTGGTTTTCGGCAGAGATCTTTTCGTTAGACTCATCTTCAGAGAAGTGAACCAAAGACTTGATGATGTGCAACGAGTTGACGATACCAGCAACCAAGCCGATGAACCAGAATCTGGAAGCCCATTTGCCGACGTTAGGATAGTTCTTCTTGTCGATCAAACCCAACAACTTGAACCATACTACAGTGTCCAAGGTCAAGTAACCAGCGTAACCCAAGTTTCTGATCACGGTGGTAGCTTGCAACACTGGATCCAACAACTTGTTGTCGTACGTCTTAGCAGCAGTCTGCAAATGGTTGATAGGCTTGAAGAATCTCAATCCCTTTCTGATGAAGGTGAAGTGCGACTTCAAGTCCTTGAACAACAGGATGGTCTCAGCAGAGTAGCCCTTTCTGTAGGCATAGTAGGCTAAGAATCGAGATAAGTACGCAAGCAATCTGAACGACTTCTCTCTCTTGGGAGTGCTGTCCCAGAAGGTGACCAACTTGGTGAGCGTGGGATGGTAGATAAGAGTGTCGGCAACCATATTGGGTGAGGTTAGAAGTTGTGTAGAAAAAGATGTAGAAACCGTGGAAAAAGTGTGTTTTCAATACTGAATTTATTTGTTCTCAGCCAGAGTCACAGTCTCGTCTATAAAATCTGGGGCACCGCGATTCTTCACAAGATAACGAGGACAGAAGAACTCTAAAGGTAGGAAAAGAAACCAAAGAAGTGACAATACCAAAGGAGTCTATCTGAGAATTCTGAAAGTCTGAGATTTGTATAAATTTGCGAATCCGTGAAATCCAATCTCTTCTTATAAACAAGACCACCACCACTATCTAAATCAGATCTGGGCCAATAGCTGGTACTGGAACTGTCCCTATTTGCTAGCGTGCGGTTGGGGTACTTAATTTTTAGCGTGCAGCCAACGCTACTGAGGTGCGGCGGGCGTTCGGAACCGAGGGTTTCTTGAGAAAAGTGCCGAGGTGCGATTTTCATATGGTTTTTTTCACAGGAGAGAAACTGGGGTAGTAGAGAGAACAGGATATAGACTTGTTACTGGATTCCATGGGGGATCGTTCACCTTCTGCTAGTGGCTAGAGTGTTCTATATACCCAACTGTATATTGTATGCGGTGGCACGGTCCAGTTGATCCATCTTTTCCAGAGCTGGTGCTCTACAGTGTGAGATTCTATGGAGTGTACGAGAAGATTGAAAGAGATAGCCAGGTCCGGTGATACCGAATCCGATTAGATTTTGATCTGTTTCGTATTTCCTTTTTCCGTGGTTCAGTATCGGAATTACGAACAATCTCTCGTCAAACCTGCTCTCATTCTAATCTATCTGTGTTTAGTTTTAACTTTTTCGTACTGCTATTCTCGTCATTTGCTGGGAATTTTAGTCTGTGCTGTTTTTGCTCACTCAAAATTTTGCACCCAAATGTTGCACCCTTCCATAGCATAAATGTAGCAAAGGACTAATCTCTGGGATATCTTATGCCGTCTTCGACCATAGTATGGATTCATGGATCTGTGGAATTGTAAAATCTTCAGAGAAGCAAATCAGATAATAAGTAGGTATAAACTAGTTCATCCAGCTCTTTCAATACAACAAAAGTATATACAACAGCAGAGTTATAGAGTATTCCCAGAGCCACCAGGTTGGTAATTCGAACATTGAACTTGGTCGTATACGTTCATATATAGATATCTCTATTCTTATGAATCTATGCTCTCGTGTAAAATCCTTTTGGAAATACGTTTTAAAAATGGAGTACTTTCCTTAGCTTACCCCTACATTCTTCAGACAGTTCCAAGTATTTTTTCAGCCTACTTTTTATGGCATGTTTTCTTATCGATATCGGAAGATCTATTTGCATCATCTTTTTCCACGTTTACATACTTTGGATTGCATCAGTTGATTTTTGAAGAGCCACATATATATTCGAGATACCCTAACAATACCAAAACTCAATGTTTCGTTACAATTGACTTCAGTTTTCTCTCTTTTTGTCTCCTTCTAAAATGCCAGATCCTAACCCTAGCTTGATATTCACATTCATCCCCAGCAGCTCGACCAATATCAAAATCGACACCAAGCCGCTCAATATAACGTATCCCAACTCTACCATTACATTGGAAGCCGGTCTTCATCTTTTGCAAATTGTTCTGGATAACAATGTCACCATAGCCTCGTTCTTAGAATGTCTACCTCACAAGAAGTACTCAATAAACAGAACTCTTAGTGGAGATTACTATATCAAAGTAATAGATCCTAATTCACGACTAATGACCTTCTCCATTCCGTTTGAACCAGATGCGGAATGGGCGGAATTGACCTGCTACTTGGATATAGACTATTTGTCGAATGTCACAGGCATTGGAACTTCGTCTTATGGCACTCAAATTTTCAAGTCAGATTCAAGTGGTGCAGAACTCGAGCAGAATCTCATATATCCTCCAGTTTTGACTAAACAAGACTTTCTCAGACAACTTCAAATCTCCTTCCTTTTGTCAACAGCATTCAACAGTGAAAAGTCGTATAACTACTGGTCTGGATTGTTAGCAGGAGTGCCAGAGCTGCCGTACTTTGAACGCAATCGAGCGTTCGTGCTAAACTTTCTTGACTTGTTGACAATTCAAGTCAAAGTCGGAAATTCAAACCATAAGCAAATATTGCAAAACCTAGTAGCGCCATTATCAACAGTTTTTCAACCTCCAGAGTTGAACTACAAAAACACATGCTGTGGAATACTTAAGTTGGATGGTGTAACTGCTGACAAGTGGGTGCAAATCCGGACGCTAATCTCAACAGACTAATCCTAGTGGATGTATTCGCATATGTACTATAGTCATTAATTCATTTCTATTTACAATTATATACATGGTATTGACTCAGTCGTTTTCTGCTAGATCTATAAGTTCCTGTTTTCTTTTCATTTCCTTTTCCTTCAAGGTCTTTTTGTACTTCGCAAACGATTGGTTCTTCTTTTCCTTTTCTTCAATCGTGATAATCTTTCCTTTGTAGATATCTCTGCCGGACAAAAGTAATTGGGCATATTCGAGTCTATACTTTTCTTTAGTTGCTGGAGATAGAGATGCCCATGACTGAGAAATATTCTTTCTAGCTATAAGATACGGCTCTTCAGATTTGGCATACTTGAGTGAAAAGTAGTAGTTCCACGTTTGAGTATAGGAAACAATTCCAGCAATATCTTCTTTGACCTCTTTGCTGCTTTCTTCTGGCATGGAAGCTATTGTCTTCTTTTCATTTGCTGATGCAGATTTGGAATCTTTGCTGGCTTTGGGCTCAATTTCTACTTTCAATTGCTTCCGATAAAGTTCCTCCTTCTTAATTTTCTGACCTTCTCTCTTGGTGAGCTTGTGGCTCTTAGGTATAATGGATGTGTCTACACTTGGAATCCATTCATCTACTTTCTGCTGAATAACAAATTTATCCCTGGGGTTTTCCGCTATATCTGGAAAACTGTCTTCTACAAGTTTGTTGATGTGATTTGATGTCCAGTCATAACCATAGTAATGTAATGGAACGGTAAACCAGCCGTAGTTGGTGTGCACAGCACAGAATTCATTGGGGTACTCCTCGATATTCCTTTCCTCAAATGGTTCAGAGAGGCCCTTTTTTCCTCTTCCTCTTGTTGGGGTAGAAGCAGATGAATAGAGGCGTAAACTTGTCAATGTTCCGGAGTTAAGAAATGTTTTTCTGTTCAAATTTTGAACAATTAATGAACAATTTGATATTCGAAACATGTTTGTTTTGGAGAAGCTTTTCTCATTCAATATCAAGAGGTATTATCAGTTGCAAAAAGTGAAAAGTTGAAATTTTAAATTTTCACTATCTCGCTTAGCAACGGCTACCGATCGATGGTTGGGTATGCAGGATAGAAGACGAAGGAGTAAAGAATGAAAGATTAGACATCATATGTCAAAAAGGACGAAAATGGAGTGACAAATATACGAAATATCTCTAGATATAGAATGGGTATCATAAGAACTTTGCACATTGGAAGTATATCTCTAGTAGCTGTATGGTTTTCAAATGCAAAAATTATTCGGGATCACGTGAGCTCATATGTGTGACGGGAAACCTGTATATTGCGACCGGTTTTCCTTTTGGACTTAGAATTGGATTAATGGATATGGACTTGTATTAATCACTAAAGAACTATTTAATTCTGTTTAAACTAGAATGGATTCCATGAGGTTTATATAGTCTTTTTGCCCTGCAATTTTATTGCGTGGTTTAACGAGTTATGGCCAGCGAATACCAATTATTCTCCTAGGCAAATACGTACGTCCAATCCGAGGCTACCAGCCTCGGAAACCATTTTACCAAAGATCCTGTATCTTATTTTCCATCAATGTGAGCTTATGTATATGATACAAAAATTCTACAGAATGTTCTTCTCTTCTTCCACAAGCTTTTCAAGATGTTTGTTTCTGCTCAAGTACGAAAGGATTTGAACAGTGTGTTCAATGATCTTTCTCTTGTGGACAAATGTTTACCTGTGTTGATCATTTTAGCTATAGTTATTGGGATCTTGCTTTCAGTGCATGTTCCTTCTAGTAGACAAGCTTTCGATGGCGCTCAAGTTGTAGGTGTTTCGATTCCGTTGGCTGTCGGCTTGGTAGTTATGATGATTCCTCCGTTGTGCAAAGTTGAATGGGAACACTTTTTTCTGTTCTTTTCTAAAGCAACATACTTGAAACCTATTGTTGTTTCGCTTGTGATCAACTGGATAATAGGACCCTTTGTCATGTTTGGACTTGCTTGGTTGACGTTGTTTGACGAAGACGAATACAGAACTGGTATTATCATGATAGGTTTGGCACGTTGTATTGCCATGGTATTACTCTGGAATGAAATTGCCAGAGGCGATAACACTTTGTGTGCTATTATTGTATTAATCAATAGCTTGCTTCAGGTTGTTCTCTATGCTCCGTACCAGATATTCTTCTGTTACGTGATCACAGGCGATTACAACTCCAGTGTAGTGGATGCCGGTATTTCGTACTCATTGGTTTCTAAGAGTGTAGCATTCTTCTTGGGTATTCCTTTGGGTTTTGGCTTATTGATCAGATTCGTTTCGATGTCATTGTTTGGTCTTGAAACCTACGAAAAGAAGATGTTGCCTTTCATCAGTCCCTGGGCATTGCTTGGTCTTTTGTATACCATCGTTGTGATCTTTATTGACAAGGGTAACGACTTTATAAAGGAGATCGGAAGTGCCTTGCGCTGCTTTGTGCCTTTGGTAGCCTACTTTATCATCATGTGGTTTGGTACATTCTTCTTTCTTAGATGGATGTCTGACTCTAGTAAGTTTGGGCAGCTTAGCAGACTCAGCAATAGTAAAGTAAACAGCTGTGACTCTGGTGAATCAGATCGTTTGTTGTGCGGCTGCGAAGAAAAGATTACCCAGAGTCCACATAAATGGGTTAGTGGATGTTCTGCTAATTACGCCCAAACTATAACCGAGACATTTACTGCTGCGTCCAACAACTTCGAGTTGAGTTTGGCCGTGGCCATCTCGTTGTATGGATCTGGTAGTAAACAGGCTATTGCAGCTACTTTCGGACCTCTTTTGGAAGTCCCGATCTTGTTAATTCTAGCATTTGTAGCCAAATACTTCCGGGTTAGGTTTATCTGGTCGGATATCGAAGAAGAGGTAGAAGAAGAAATGGAAACTACGGCTTAGTGTATAGAGTAATGTTGTTAGGACTATAGTAATGTGACATTGACATGGGAACCATATCGGCAAAAAGTGTAACAGTAGATTCTTCATCTGGATCTTCATCTCAAGTGTGCATAAGAGTTTCTTTTCTTCGCAGCCATTTATGCATCAGAATATTCGGGGAGCAGCAATCACAGAATGGCCAGATGCCAGATAGCCGAGGAAGAGAGATTTAAGAGTATATCCAAGAGCATATTTGTGTCATAAAGCGGACGTATACATGAAAGATTAATACAGAAGTAATAAGTATTTGTTGGCACGGGAAATCGGCTCAATGGATATGGTGTGAATTACGATCATGAGATGAGCAGTTGGAAGAATGCCGGTGATGCAGCTGGTGGAAATAGCTGTCCGAGTCGGAACTGACAGTGGTAAGTCTAATGGAATAGTGATCTACAGTTAGCTAACTGGAATCTCTCTTTCGGATCTTGAAGATATATTCCGAATAAGCGTCACTATTGAAAAGTCTCTTAACTATGCGATGAGCTGCAACCATCACCAATTCTGGCTACAAGCATTCTCTTTATTTTCAGCCAGAGGCAGCGACGATCACCGTTTGACATTGCAGCACATCTTGGCACCGCTAGCCAGACAGCACTGGTGAGCACAATGGCTGTGATGCAATCATGGCTCATAATGGGCTGGTAATTTGGCTTCTGATGTATGAAGAGTTACGTCAGGAAACCGCAGAATCCGGTACTTGGCTGCGGAAAAAAAGAATAGCCTCAGGAAGTGATAAGAATCACGAAACCCGTAGCCAGAATCTTCTTGTAAGCCAGTGAATAATGACTCAGTATTCAACTTTAGAGGCCGTAGAACAGCGAATGGTCAATTGGCAGTTATCCCTACTTACCCCCTCTTTACGCTCTCTTTCCCTCTTCGATATATGCCCATCTATCCAATTCTGATCCTGTTCTCTTTTCTCACTGATCCGGCGCTGCAAGGAACCACCGGAAAAAAGATTACTGAGCTAAGCATTTTAGCGTACAGCAGTCACCAGCAGCAGCTCATCGGACGGAGACGCCATAATGGCAGAACACATGATCTAGTCACTATTACCAAGGATTTCCCAGCATTTACAATGAGCCTAAACTTCTCGGTATCTTTACGAGCAGCAGCAGTACCAGCCTTACGCGGCACGGTCTTTGAGTAAAACAGGCTTAGAATTTTCCCTAGAGGATCCGCAGAAATTATTATTATACCATCTTCATATAAACCACAGTAGTGAGGGTGAATTTTCATTTCTCCACCACTCTTCTTTGATCACCATCATAGATAAAAAAGATTAGATCTGTACCATATCATATAGACAACTTCAACTACGTCCATATATACGACTCTTTGCAGCTACATTCACAGCTTCTTATACAACTGCAACTTCTCGTTACATCGCCTTGTCCCCTAAAGCTTTGGATATCAACCGGCCACACTTAGTACGATTATTTCCACCGTATCCCCGTACTGGTTGTATGTTGTATAATACTATATAAGTCTATATTCCAGTCTCTTTACCAGCATACTGTCGACTTCTAATCTTGAAGACTTTTATCCATCGTTGATCTTAGCAAGCCCCTATCTACACACTGGGAACCGAAAACTTAACTACACTGTAAAACTGGAAGAATTTTCCACACATCCATAACAGTCACATACCAGAACAGAGTCGACACTTCTGCATTATCATATTCACAATGCAAGCTGTTTCACCCATCTTCCCGGCGCTGTCCTTGTCGCTCTATCCAGCGACTTCCAATCCCGAAGACCAAGTGCTCATACCCCAACTTCCAGAAAAACCCAGCGCACTGACAGGCTCTATATTGGTCTACATCATTCCTGCCGAAAAGAATCTATATGTCCAGGGTTTTGAAGCAGAAGAATACTCCCAGCGACCTCCTACTTTGCTAAGAGGCTGTCTCTTAGTCAGAGTGCTCAAATCATCTAAAATCAAAAGCATTACCCTCCGTTTCTCCGGAGAACAACGAACAGACTGGCCCGAAGGAATTCCTCCAAAGAAACAGATCTATGCGGAAACAAACTATATCGTGTCACATACATGGCCTTTCTTTCAGCAGGGATCTGGTAATCCTCAGACTGGGGCTGATCTCTATCGAGAGTTACCCAAAAATGATGGCGATGTTTCCAGCTTGAGTTTAGACAGCTCTGTAGCTCGCTCCGTATCTCCGATGGGCCGTGAACGAGATGACTCTCCTTCAGTAGGAGCTTCGGCTGGAGCTGGAAGTTTTCTCGCTAGAAATCTCTCACCAGCCAGTAATTTCAAACGTCGTTACGCATCTCCTTCGGTTTCCTCTATGGACAGGGATAGCTTTGGCGATTTGACCTCGATTTTGTCTTCGGACAACGACCCTTCGAAGCCCGGAACTTTTGCTCCAGGAGATTACATCTACAATTTCGAACATCCGTTGCCTCCTTCGACACCGGAATCTTGTAGTGTGACTTTTGGCTCGGTCCATTACTGTTTGGAAGCCAATATTGTTCGTCCTGGTACGTTCAAGTCTAATATGACGGCAAGATTACCGATCGAAATTATCAGAACTCCAGCTGAACAGAACCTAGAAGAAAACGAATCAATAGTAATAACCAGAGACTGGGAGGACCAACTTCGTTACGATATAGTTATTGGTGCTAAATCTATAGTCTTGGACTCCTACTTGCCGCTAGCTTTCAGATTCGTTCCCTTGTGGGGAAAAGTAGCGTTGCACAGAATCAGAGTTTACTTGACAGAGAACCTCGAGTACTACTGTTCCAATAAGAAAGTTCACCGCATGGAACCAGCGAGAAAGTATTTGTTACTTGAGCACAAAGCTGAAAAAGGTAAGTCGTTGTTATCGAAAGATCTGGAAGAGGAGAACCACTTTGAAGATGTTTTGCCCAAAGAGTTAGAATTCCAGCTATTTGTACCTAAGCTGTTGAACGATAGACTGAACCATGAAATCCACCCAGACACTTCATATGACAATATTCAGTCTCACCATTGGATCAAGATCTGCTTGAGAATTTCGAAACAAGACGAAAGCAAACCAGACAAGAGAAAGCACTATGAGATATCCATTGATTCTCCATTACGTGTTCTTTCTCCTTTGGCTGCTCATGGAAACACGCTCTTGCCAGCTTATGACGACTTTGTTCCTGGTACCACTAATCCACGTTTTCCAACATATTCTAACAATACTCCACCACTATCGCCTGGAGTCACTCCTGTAGACAACACCACTGGCAGTCCAGGTTTCTTTTCAGTCTTTAACAAAGGTGGTGGTAGTGGCACTAGCACTAGTCTTGATGCCGTGATGCTGTCTTCGCCACCACAGGCCAGTTTACTTCGTAGTATCACTTCTTCCAACAATAACGATGAGCCTATTGAAAGAGATGCAGATATGCACTTAGAAGCAAATTTGTATTCGCCAGTTGCCAATGAGTCTTCGACCAAGTTGAGTTCACCACAAGCAGTGCCACATCCCGGAACGTTCAATTCGCCATTGAATTCTCCAGTCCAAAGACCAATTCATCTTTTGAGAAGACCATCTACCAATCCTCCTCCGTTTGAGGCTGATTCTCCTCCTCCTACCTTTGAAAATTTGCCTCCAACGTATGAAGAAAGTGAACAGTCTCTTTCGATGTCTCCTTTGCGAATCGATGTGCCTCTGGTCAACAACACTAACAGAATGCACTCGAATAGTTTCAATGGTGGAGAAACGCCTGTAAAAGACCTGCTTCAACAACAGTTGAGAAGAAAGAGAAGATCGGATACTTCTACGTCTGCATCGGACAGTTCTAGCAATAAGTCCAGAAACGACAGCTCAGCTACTGAGACAAGTGCTGAAGCTAATGCGGCTATGACAAGTAGAACTGAAAGCACAACTGATATAACTGATGTGACGATTGCAACTCCAGAATTGCCACAAGCTTCAAGTCCTATTGCAGTTCCAGCCAGAAGAAATTCTACTTCTACAATTGTAGCTGACACTTTGTCAATTCCAGCTAAAAGTATACCGATTCCAATTCCTGGAAGTGGTAGTAGATCTTTGGCAGCTGTTGATGCTATTGCATTGTCTTCGTCATATAGTAGTCAAACAGGACCTCAGGATAACAGTGAAGATATCGTAGATTACCCATCTTCACCTATACGGTTGCCTTCTTCACCTATTCGTGCTTTGAGCCCAGTTAGAGGTAACCAATCTCGTAGATCTTCTGCCTCGTCGATTGGTTCCAACGAAACAGACTTGCCTATTGACCAGACGATGCCGTTGCTCAGTCTTTCCAATTCGTCATTGGTTACCAACGTACAGAGCAATTCTAGAAATGGATCAACAGGAGCGCACGGATTCAAGGAACGTAATTCTTCATTAAGTTCGCTCATGTATGACTTGAGTGTTCGTCGTGCCAGTCAGACTGCTGGAGTCCCAGCCACAATATTTGACTATGGTGGAGAATCAGCTACAGTGGACTTCTACAAGATGAACAACTTGATGCAATTGAGAAATCCTAGAATCAAGAAACACTACCAAGAAGAAGATTCCCAGGGGCCCATTGAAGCCAGTCTTAGTGTCTCCAGTGATCAAGAAACTATCGGTAATTCTGTAGATACCAATAATTCTGATACCACCATCGGAAAACCAAGACAAAAGAGTTTTGGGGTTATGCCAGATTTGGTTCAAGATACACAGAGCTCGCACAATTCCCAAAATAGCGGAACTTCCAGCGAGAACTCGTCCTTGATCCAGCAAGAATCTGTTGCCGGTATCAACTCTTCCAAAACCAATGTGGAACAACTGTTTGTACCCAGAGAAGCTGCTGCCATGGCCGGAGTTCCTGGTTTCAAACTTGGCTACATGATAGAGTAACTTGGTCAAGTGGCTGGACAATTTGCTTACAATTAAGGCTAAAATTAGCATATCGAGTATATGTAGAATTTATTACAGTAACAATAGTATTAATATCATGGGTATTCAATTCGTACAACTAAATCTTTCATGAATAAATATACAACTTTTCGGCTTGCTTGCACATTATGGCGATTATTTTCTAAGCTCAACGATGTTGCCGTCTTTATCCTTTTCCAATTCTCCGAGCCATTCATACAAGACACTCAAGTCTCTGTTAGCCAAATCTTCTCTTTCGCAAGCCTTGTCGTACCAGTGCTTAGAAACGTCTCCCAAATACAAAAATCTATTGGCGTATTCAGCAGACTGAGTAGCCAACACCAAATCCTTTCTGGTCAACTTGGAGATGAAGCCACCTTCGTATTTCACATCAGCTGGCAAATTGTTTTCCTTTGGGTAGGCTCCTGGAATAGGACAGTTGTCCACAGCAGCCCAACACTTGCCAGTGGATACAGAAACCAATTTGGCATAGTCTTTCAAGTTGAGGCCGAACGACTTTGCCAATTGGAATGAATCTGCTACTGCCAAGTTGGTTACTGCCAATAAATAGTTGTTAGACAATTTCGCAGCTAAACCAGCACCGTGCGTCTCGCCGCATGCAAAAATATTTGCACCCATTTTGTTCAAAAGAGTTCTCAAGTCAGCAGAAATAGACTCATTGTTAGGTCTCGATAACATGAATGACAAGGTAGCTTTGCGGGCACCAGCGACACCTCCTGAAACAGGTGTGTCTATGAAGTCGGCGCCTGGTAGCTCCTTTTTGACAAATTCATGGACTTCTCTAGACGTGGGTATATCTATAGTAGAGGAGTCGAGAAAAGTCGTTTTGGTTCCCGAGACATTATTCTTCTGGTAGTGTGACACCAATTCGGAAACTACACCTTTCACATGTTTTCCTTCAGGAACCATGGTAATGATGAAGTCCAATGGTTCGTCCACGGAGGTGACGAACTCTTCAAGCAGATTCAATGGCTTCAAGGCGTCCTTGTTGGCAGGATTTTCATCAGTGACGTTCTTGATGAAAGACTGGGTAGCAGCTGCGACATTGTCGTTAACGTACAATTTATCAGTAGCCTCCAACTTGTTGTAGATGTGTCTGGCCATGTGTTGTCCCATTTGTCCGAGACCGATGAAACCATAACTAGTTGATGCCATAGAAGTGGACGAGAAGTGACGGGTGCAGATTCTGGAAGCTTTGTACATTTTTAGGTGAAGTGCAATAGTGAAAATTCAAGCCAATGACGAATATTGTAGCGTAGCAGAAGAGAAAGTATATTCAGTGTTAACCCTCAGCAGATTTAGAAGACCCGTAGTTTGAAACTGTTCAGGGTATTAGAGTGGGTATTTCAAAAATCCAAGATTCGGCTTGTTCCCAGCTTTTATAGTATTCCATAACCGGAGAACCCCTCAGTGAAAAATAAGGTGTTCCGGAAAAGCGCGCTAGAGTTTTACCCCAGACTTGGATCCGGGGGTAATGAAGTGGGTGAAAGTGAGACTAGAATAAGTGCCGAAAAAATTTAGAGTGTACTACGGCTAAGAGGCAGGCAGGATCTCTTGACTGCAGGCGGCACCAAACGGAATGTGGGTAGCACCATAAGTGTAATGGAAAAGGAGATAGGTAGCTATGTATTTGTGGATTTATGTTAGTATGTACTTAAGTTTGCCTATAGTACTTGAATGTGACTACGTACTATGAATAAGAATTTGCAATTCCAATTACATTCCAATGTGTTCGTGAGCAGCATTTGCTGTTAGGTGTAAAACCTTTCTTAAACGAGCTGGAAATCGCAATTAATGTCTCACAAATTTTCTACCCCATACTTCAGAAACCTTATAAAATTCTTCCCTACATAAATAAAATCGATTATCGCATACAGGATCTCAGTCACGTGAATTTCTCGAAACTACCCACCACCATTCGTAATGTTCAGATATTCTGTGCTAGCAATCTAAATTTGAATGTTTCAAGAAGACATTCTGTTGGGTATTCTTTGGACTCTCCCGTAAGTAGAGGGTTTAATTTGAGTTTGTATTTTAAATGCATTTGGATCGCATTTGAATTGTTTTCTCTGCTGTTCACAATAGAACTATCGTCTTTTCCAGCTGCCCCTTTCTGTATAAACGTCGGGCTGATCCGCAGAAGTTCCCGATCGGGTCGCAAATTCCTCTTATAGTTTGGGTGCTAAATCTTATAAATTTTTCAATTCGATCTTTTCCAACAACTTTGATCTCAGCTACTTTTGATACTCTATAGTCTTTTCTCCTATTTGATCAACCTCTGAAAGCACTCCATACAACTTATAAAATCAATTGATAATGTCTACCGAAACTACCGACGCCTGGTCTTCTCAGACTCCGCAGAAAACCACCTACAGAGTTCCCAAACCCAAGCCAGCCTATTATCCCCATGCTGGCTCGCCTCTCTATGCTGACAGAGAGCTCTACACCAGGATTGCCGAGGCTCCTCGGACATTGGTTGAGAAATACAGGTGTGAACCACGTTCTGCCATCGCCGTCAAGATCCCAGCCAAGTCTGTCTTCAGAATCACTACTCCAGAAGGGCCTCAGGTGTGCGATTTGAACATTTGGAACTTGCACAATCCTCGAGAGAGGTTCTGGGCTGCCCGTACTAGACAATTGCACTCAGCCCATGTTTCCACTTTCGACAGGTTGTGGTCCAACTTGCCCTACTTGCGTCCGTTGGTAACAATCACAGCAGACTCTCTTCTGGCCAGACATGACGAATGGGGTGGAAGAGTGCACGACACCTTGGGAACAAGATGCGATCCTTATGTCGACAAACTTATCAGTGGAGAAGACAACGACTTTCACTGTCACTCCAACTTGACCAGAGCTGTGTTGCCTCATGGATTGACTGAGTTCGACGTACATGATGTATTGAACGTTTTCCAAGTCACCGGCTTGAACGAATACGACCAGTATTTCATGGAAGCATGTCCAGCTACAAAGGATGACTACTTTGAGTTGTATGCTGAACAGGATTTGTTGGTGGCTATTTCTGCATGTCCGGGTGGAGACTTATCCCAATGGGGTTGGGGTGAAGACAGCGACAACTTGGAGGGTCTGAAGATGGTCGATTGTTGTAGACCTTTGGGTATTGAAGTGTATAAGATTGACGATGAAAATGAAGTGTTGAAAAAGTGGAAGGCCCCTGAAGTCGTCAACTACAAGGGTAACCACGGTCTCAAGGGTCCATAACCAGAGAACATAATAGAAAACTGTGTATACATACGATATCATTAACTTACTAAATAACAATCTATGCTTCTATATTTATTTCTACACTATTTACATCATTTAAATTACATTTTATATATCTACACTGTCCCATCAATAGACTCGCCAACCCAGTCCGAAATGATATCATTGGTGATAAATCCAGCAACATTAGAGCCAGTGTACTCCAAGTTGTTATCTTTAATGAAAGTTTCCAAATACTCAAAACTGTCTCTGATTTTTGCTTCTGAGATAGGTCTTTCTGTAAAATTCATAAATGACAATTCGAAACCTTCAACCTTTGCATTTTTTCCTACAAAAAACTTGACTTTAAAGCCTAGCTTGTTGTTATACAATTCGTGAGTAAATTTGGGAGTAGACCCAAATCTCCAAGCCCAGGTCTTGAGTTCTTCAGCTACCTCTACAATTGCTGAAGGCAATTCAGTCATCTCGTCAATAGTGAATTTTTTAACATTCTTCGTCGAGTTTGCAGATACAAAGTCAGACAAGCCAAATAATTCGTTCTGATCAAATTCTTCTTCACTTTCTGCTTGTTCTACATTGCATTGCTCAACAGTTCCATAAACGTTTTGGAATCCTGAGCTGACGACTTCTACAAACTTGTCTGACTCCATTTCCAAATTGGACACTTTTGATTTCACCGAGTTAATCACATTGCTGGCATCGACTTTTCCCAATTTGTTCTCGTCTCTGTGTAAAAGTTTACCCAATACATCTAATCTCAGATTCAACAACATCGTTCCATGGTGATACGACTTTCCACGTGAGAGTTTATAAGCCGATCCACTGATCTTGTAGTTGACTCCATCTTCTTGTTTGGTGGTCGTGATATCTCCACGGTCATTTACTTCTAGCTGGTACTTTCCAAAGCCGGACGAGTTTACAGCATCTCTGACCAAGTGAGCAAATTGGAATCGGTCAAATTTCTCCTTTGTTGTCATGAACGAGTAGTTGATATTTCCGAGATCATGAACTACCGTTCCTCCGCCGGACTTTCTACGAACAAGTGGTATCATCAAATTTGTGAGCAAAGGCAAGTTGACTTCCTTCCACGGATTTTGATTCTTGCCTATCACTACACAAGGAGAGTTGACATAGAACATCAACCTATTGTAGTTGATATCGTCAGTTTCTGGCTTAGGCATATTGTCGTAGATATACAGCTCAATAGCAAGATTCAAGTATGGGCTTGTCAATTTAGACTGAAATACCAAAGGCTCCTTGAGCTGGACTAAATCTTGTAGATTTGAAATTGAAGTATCTGTAGAAATATAGGGCTGGCTTGTTATTCTTTTTTTGTCTGACTTTTCTGGTTCTGGTATAGTTTCATTCATCATTTCGTACCTCTTTGCAATCACATCAGGAGACTCCTGGTAGTGCTGGAAGTCTCCTAGGTTGAAATCATCAAAATCTGTGGAGGTGAGATCATCCTGGAACGGTACTTGGACATTGCTAAGGAATTCTCTCCGTACTAAAGAAGTCGTTAAAATGGCTCTCTGCAGCACTGGACGTCTTCGTATTATAGAGAACATGCCAAAGACAAGATGATATATATGTTTTGGGAATCTGAAAAATGCTATCTGAAAAATTATTCGATATAATACTGTCGCCAAGATTCCCACTATTGCACATTAAAATCTCTCTAATCTCAATAAATTTTGCAGTTGCTCTCGCTAAAGATCTCGGTATTGTCGCACTACTTCTCTGGTCTCTCGGTAAACGTTCCTCTCTAGCGACAGAAAGTGAAAAATTCCAGAGATGAGTTCACCTCTTTCATTCCACAACCAGCACAATTCCATGGAGAAACGAAATATTTTGGAGAAACATCTTCTCCTGCGTTGCTATGACTCTGAAAGTATAATTGAGCAACTTTTGGACACCCGTTACTCCCACGGTGGAGACCAGAAACCTGTCATAGTGTTCAAGAAGACTTTCCCAGAGAAAGAGAAACAGAAGTCTATACTACACCGAGAAA